>NC_060140.1:926096391-926401793 GCF_021461385.2 Schistocerca piceifrons
TACCCAGAACAACCACCTCTGTCCGTAATAACGGCCTTGATACGCCTGGGCATTGAGTCAAACAGAGCTTGGATGACGTGCACAGGTACAGCTGCCCATGCAGCTTCAGCACGATACCACAGTTCATCAAGAGTAGTGACTGGCATATTGTGACGAGCCAGTTGCTCGGCCACCATTCACCAGACGTTTTCAATTGGTGAGCGATCTGGAGAATATGCTGCCCAGGGCAGCAGTCGAACATTTCTTGTATCCAGAAAGGCCCGTACAGGACCTACAACATGCGGTCGTGCATTATCCTGCTGAAATGTACGGTTTCGCACGGATCGAACGACGGGTAGAGCCACGGGTCGTAACACATCTGAAATGTAACGTCCACTGTTCAAAGTGCCGTCAATGCGAACAAGAGTTGACCGAGATGTGTAACCAATGGCACCCCATACCATCACGCCAGGTGATACGCCAGTATGGCGATGGCGAATATACGCTTCTAATGTGCTTTCACCGCGATGTGGCTAAGCACGGATGCGACCATCATGATGCTGTAAACAGAGCCTGGATTCATCCGCAAAAATGACGTTTTGCCGTTCGTGCACCCAGGTTCGTCGTTGAGTACACCATCGCAGGCGCTCCTATCTGTGATGCAGCGTCAAGGGTAACTGCAGCCATAGTCTCCGAGCTGATAGTCCGTGCTGCTGCGAACGTCGTCGAACTGTTCGTGCAGATTGTTGTTGTCTTGCAAACGTCCGCATCTGTTGTCTAAGGGATCGAGACGTGGCTGCACGATCCGTTACAGCCATGCGGATAAGATTCATTTCATCTCGACTGCTAGTGATACGAGGACGTTGGGATCCAGCACGGCGTTCCGTATTACCCTCATGAACCCACCGATTCCATATTCTGCTAACAGTCATTGGATCTCGACCAACGCGAGCAGCAATGTCGCGATACGATAAATCGCAATCGCGACAGGCTACAATCCGACCTGTATCAAGTCGGAAACGTGATGGTACGCATTTCTCCTCCTAACACGAGGCACCACAACAACGTTTCACCAGGAAAAGCCGGTCAACTGCTGTTTGTGTATGAGAAATCGGTGGGAAACGTTCCGCGTGTCAGCACGTTGTAGGTGTCGCCACCGGCGCCAACCTTGTGTGAATTCTCTGAAAAGCTTATCATTTGCATATCACAGCATCTTCTTCCAGTCGGTTAAATTTCGCGTCTGTAGGACGTCATCTTCGTGGTGTACCAATTTTAATGGTCAGTAGTGTATATATAAACGACGTGACGGATAAAATGAGCAACAATCTGCGACCTTTTGTTGATGAGACTGTAGTGTACGGGAAAGTGCCTTCTGAGTGATTAGAGGAGGGTAGAGAATGATTTAGAGAGAATTTATATTTGACGTAATGAATGGCGGCTAGCTTTAAATATAAAAAGTAGTAAGTTAATGTAGATGAGCAGGAAAAACAATTCCGTATTGTTCGAATGCTGTATTAGTGGTGTGCTACTTGACACAGCTACGTCGATTAAATATCTAGGCGTAACGCTGCAAAGCGATTTGAAATGGAACAAGCGCGTAGGGTCGGCAGTGTGGAAGGCGTACGGTTGAATTCGCTTTATTGGAAGAATGCTAGGAAACTGTAGCTCGTCTATGAAGGAGACCGCGTATAGAGTACTGCCGACCAACAGGCCACAGCATGGACACCGGCGAGCTCGCCCACTGACGCACAAACAAACCGCCAACATCACCCTACACTATGCATCCGATATATGACCTATCGGGCACAAAAACGGTAGTAAACCTAACTGTCGCAGGCTGCTGACGCTGAACGAGAGCTCTACACCGGCACCCCGCACAACGTCAAAGGTATCGACATGCATCATACCCACTATTAACAAAGCCTACCCTTGCACGACCTATCGTAGGCAGCAAGATATCCGCTACTGCTCTTACCACCCGACCTAACTGTCGCAGAGGTTTTCTTCCCTTGGCACTTTTTTCCCTCTGCCCTTCCAACCGGTACCCTTCGTTCGACTTCGACTCAACCTATCTCCAGATGAGCGCATATTAATGGTTAACCTGAGCCGCCAGACGTACGCAAACATCGCAGTACCCACATCCTGCGACACCTCACTTTAGTGAATACAATAACCCCTTATGCAGAGATGGCAGTAGACCTATTGAGTTGGCCATCATGCCGGTGTGGGCGTGGAGGGGCTCCACCTCTCATCAAAAAAAAAAAAAAAAAAAAAAAAAAAAAAAAAAGAGGACTACTCGAGTGATTGGGATTAAAGGAAGACATCAGAGGAATTCAGGGGCGTGTTGCTAGATCAGTAGCCGGTAGATGCGACCAACGTGCAAGTGTTACGGAGATGTTTCGAAGACTCAAATGGGAATCCCTGTTCTTTTCGCGAAACGATATTGGGAAAATTGAGAGAAACGGCGTTTTCGGTAGATTGCAGAACGAATCTACTGTCGCGAACGTACATTTCTCGTAAGGACCACGAAGATACGAGAAATTAGCGTTAGTGCGGAAGCGTATAGATAGTCGTTTTCCCCTCGCTTCATCTGCGGGTGGAACTGGGAGGTGAACGACTAGAAGTGGTGCAAGGTACCCTCCACCATGCACCGTATAGGGGGCAGCGGAGTATGTATGTCGATGTAGGCGAAATCTCTAATGCACTTGGCCGGCCGCTGTGGCCGAGCGGTTCTAGTCGCTTCAGTCTGGAACCGCGCGACCGCTACGGTAGCAGGTTCGAATCCTCCCTCGGGCATGGATGTGTGTGATGTCCTTAGGTTAGTTATGTTTAAGTAGTTCTAAGTTCTAGGGGACTGATGACCTCAGATGTTCAGTCGCATAGTGCTCAGAGCGATATGAACCCATATGTAATGCACCTGGAGGTGTACAACAGGAATGTAACAGGAAGAATGCAGGTGTGGGATGAAACGATGATTATCTAAAATAATTTTATTGAACTGACCTGTACAGTACACGGCAGCTGCGTGTTAGGTGAGCTCGGAGAAAGCTCTTCAACTGGTGCGATGAGAACTGGAAACCTGCACTGACGTTCCCGTTTCAGATAGCAGGTACTCGAAAGACGTCTCCAATGGCCGAAACGACGCAGCGCGGCACCTGGTGTTCCGTGCAGCGGACAGTTGGAGGACGCGCTTCCGGGGTCTGAGCGGCCGGCGCGTGTTGCAGTTGTTTCGCGGCTGATGTGGCGGCTGCCGCGGCAAGTGGTACAGTGGCTGCGCCGGCAGGCGGCGCCGTGTTTTGTAAGGCGGCAGCAGCGGGCAGTGGCGCCGGAGCGCCGGCGGCCGGACCCTGGGGCCTGACCCCAGATAGGGGCGAGGTGGCCAGACCACCGCACCAGCGCCGCTGCGGCACGCGGGCCTCGCGAAGAGTCGCCCTGCGGCCGTTCCAGGTCGCGAGTGGCGATAGCCGTGTGCGAGGGAGCAGTCCGCCTGCCCCGTGTTCCGGCCAGGGAGCAGATACTCTGCGGAAAAATCCCGTACGAATCCCTCCTACATCAGCTTTCCTGACGGCGGAAATTTTTGTAGACTCTCTCACCATTTCCATTGGCGTACCCACTTGTCTGAATATCAAGAGCTCAGGTGGAAACCCAGTTCTAAGCAAAGAAGGGAAAGCAGAAAGGTGGAGGGATTATACAGGGTGATTCAAAAATGCATGTAAATATTTTAAGGGTGTATTTGTGAGGTAAATATAAGACAAAAATGTTCTATAAATGTTTTTCCATAAACGTTTAATTCCAGAGTTATCGTTAAATACGAAAGTCATGTCCGTATCAAAACGACGGCAGTGCAAGCAGCAGGATGCCATATTCTGGTACGTAATTCACATACGTATCTCCCAACAGTTGATTCGAAACTGCATGAATAGTGTTTGTTTTTGTTTGCACGTGATGTTTACTCCTACTGTACGGAAGATGGCGCTGATGTTGTTGGTAACGGAAAAGTACGTCCTGTCGTTCATTCATCGTCGGAAGGCTAAAGGTTTCGTGCACATGATGTACTCAAACAGTGAGTATGCTGATATGCACCTTGTGTATGGTGCAGCAGATGGAAATGCACTTGCAGCAAGACGAAGGTACAGTGAGCTGTTTCCAGGAAGACGGTTACCAAGTCATCAGACGTTTGTATCTGTGGACAGACGTATGCGGGAGTATGGCATTCGTCCTGGGCCACATTCAGGTCGACCACTTGAGCATGCAGTGAACGTCGAGGAACATGTTTTGGACCTGGTAGACCAAGATCGATCTATCAGTACGAGACAAATTAGTGCAGCTGTACGACTTCCACAATCTACTGTATGGCGGCTGCTTCGGAGACAACAGTTGCATCCATTTCACCTGCAAAAAGTGCACGAATTGACACCTGAAGACTATCCTCGCCGTCAGCAATTCTGCCAGTGGTTACAAGAGCGTCATTTGAATGATCCAATGTTCATTCGGCGGATATTATTCACAGATGAGACCATGTTTACTCGTGCGGGTGTAATCAATTCGCATAATATGCACCAGTGGGCTGTCGAGAATCCTGGCGCGAGAATTGTGCGTGGATATCAACATCAATTCTCCATAAACATTTGGTGTGGTATTGTGGGGAATTACTTACTCGGACCTCATGTTCTGCCTCCAAGGCTGAATGGGCACGCGTACTGCGAATTTTTGGAGGGAGAATTGCCTGGATTGTTACAGGATGTCCCTCTTGCAACACGAGCCACCATGTGGTTTATGCACGATGGTGCTCCCGCGCATTACAGCCGCAACGTAAGGGCGTACCTCAATTCTGCGTATCCACATCGATGGATAGGTCGCGGAGGACCAATTGCTTGGCCAGCCAGATCACCTGACCTGAACCCTTTAGACTTTTATTTATGGGGCCGACTAAAGACATTGGTGTATTCTTCTGCAGTACCGAACAGAGAAGTGCTACAACAAAGAATTGAAGGTGGTTGTGAAATTATTCGTGGAGAGTTGAACGGACTGTGTAATGTGCAGAGATCATTGATGCGACGAGCACGGGTCTGTCTGCAAGTTCAGGGACAGCATTTTGAACATGCATTGCATTAAGATTTGTGCAAATACAGTACAGTACAGTACAGTCTGTAAAACGCTTCAATTTTCCTTAGTTATTGTGCATTGCTGTAGTTCAATCAACAGGACCTAAATTAATACAGTGTTCGCGAGGAATTGTTTCAGTTTGTTACGTCACGTTTATTTATCAGTTTGCGTTGTTAGTCCAAATGCACTGTAATTAAACTGTGAACTCTGGGAATTAAATACCTTACGTTGTATTGAATGTATTATCCTGTTTTGTTCATAACTCTGTAATAAGCCAAGTATGGAAAAAATTGTATAGAACATTTTTGTCTTATATTTACCTCACAAATACACCCTTGAAATATTTACATGCATTTTTGAATCACCCTGTATAGAGGGCCTATACAAGGGCAATGTACTTGAGGACAATAATACGGAAATGGAAGAGGACGTAGATGAAGATGAAATGGGAGATACAATACTGCGTGAAGAGTTTGTCAGAGCACTGAAAGACCTAAGTCGAAACAAGGCCCCGGGAGTAGACAACATTCCATTAGAACTACTGACGGCCTTGGGAGAGCCAGTCCTGACAAAACTCTACCATCTGGTGAGCAAGATGTGTGAGACAGGCGAAATACCCTCAGACTTCATGAAGAATATAATAATTCCAATCCCAAAGAAAGCACGTGTTGACAGATGTGAAAATTACCGAACAATCAGTTTAATAAGTCACGGATGCAAAATATTAACGCGTGAAACGTCCCCTTAGAAGAATTATACATGACTGTGCTTAAACTGACACACAATATTTTTAGCGCAACGCAATCTGACTTTCAATAATCCCTACAAAAGAATGGCCCTGACTAACATTAACCTATACCTTTCACAAATCACTTACCTCACAAAAATCTTCGTTACTCGAACTACTGCAATACAGCGAGCGCCACTACTGCCAGCTAAATAAAAGATTCAAACTACGGAAGGCACTAACTACTGATAGGCATAGTTAGCAAATGAGAGATTTTGATAGAGAACAAACAATGTATTTACCTCAATAGTGTTCAAAAGTCATAATGTGTATAGCAGTTCATGATATCCAGTGTTACAAATTTCAAAACTCCGCCATCTCTCTCCCCACATCCACCACTGCTGGCGGCTCACCTCCAACTGCGCAACGCTATGCGTTGTTAACATCCAGCTGCCCAACACTACAATGGCAGATATTCCAACAACAATGCAAACCAGCCACAGACTGCACACAGCACATACAGAGCGCTACGTGGCGTTACCAATATAAAAACTTAAACAGCCTACTTACATAGCCCCCATGCTCCCCACAAAAAATTTTACAAATTGTTTTGGGCAGTGGCCAATACAGATTTGAAAAAAAAATTTCATAATTACAATAACAAAGAAATCAAATGCACACACTTGTTGATACAATGTTGGTCAAAAGCTAAAATTTTCTCACAGTCCATAAAGACAGTCCTGATCGTTCATCACAGTAAAATAGCAGAGATTTTCTCAAAGTCTGAGCAGTAGAAGAAAATGCACACGGAAGTAGTGGATTTCCATGCAGTCTTGAAGAAGTAGTGTTGTCCTTCCAACGAAAAGACAGTGCTGACTCTTGACATGCAGACAGGTAATGGGCCACAACAGAGCAAACCCACCGCAGAGTCAGTCGAAGTTTTGAAGAATATTGGTAGGTAGGCCATCACAGAGCAGACCCACTGTAGTCCTGGTAGAGATTCAGACTTGGTGGGCTACCAGAGGTGCAGACCCACTGCAGTCCTTGTAGAAATAATGGTATTGGTGGGTCATCAAAGGTGCAGACCCACTGTAGTCCTTGTAGAGACGGCCAGCAGCCATCTATTGCGACTGTGCAGGTGCACAATCACCATCGAAGAGTCTTGCGGACAATATAGCAAGTCCATAAACCACCACTTGTGCACTCACAAAGTTTTTTTTTTCAATTGTCCTTAGAACCAGCAATGCTGTTAAGCAGTCCCTTGCTGAATTATTAACACACGTGCAAACAGTATCAGTCCCTACTTCTCAAATATTGTCCATATACTATGACCAACAGAAACGTGTGCAGTGAAATGTAACTTACAAGTTACTTAATTTGATGAACTGGTGTCAATTACAATTTTATAACATAAGAATACAATAACAATGGTACAAAATACATCATTAAAAACATAATAATACAGATAACATTTGTAGTAATAGGGGCTTTACAAAAGAATAGAAATAAACATATACATCAGTGTTACAGGAATTATGACATAAGTAAATGCATAAAAGATCAGAATAATTATTGAAACATCAACTTCACACATGAGCATTAAAACAGAACAGAATTAATAATGTCTAACATCTTTACAAAGTAAATAACATATTATTAATGCAATTTATATTTGAGGATAACAGTATTCCTCATCATAGTTCATGTAGCTGAGTATTAGAAAAATTCTACAACATAAGTCTTATCAGATAAACATATAAAGACAGGAAGAACATAAATACACAAGGGTACACAAACACATAGTGGGATAACACAAGGAAAGGACAGGGTTTGTTTTACTGCAGTATTTTGCAAACAAAACTTTCTTTACTTCTCGGAGATCTCCCTTCGTTCTTCATTATTTCCAAAAAGTCCTATCTATACCTGCTTTCTGTACTTTTCTCGTATAGCCTCTCAGTGCATTTCTTCAAATTCATCGCAACTCATTCTCTTATAGGCTACCCCCTCTTAAGCTAACTTAAATCTACTGAGCTCAGATGCTAAACTAAGGGACGAGGCAATGCAGCAGCACAAAACAATTAACACAAACAGCAATGACAAAAAAAATTGGAAAATTGCAAAGCAAGCTACAGTAAATCTAAATTACCAAGCAATGCAACATTACAACTAATATGAGCCAATGTGCAGCAACAAGAAAAATAAATCAGTAGTAAAACTAGCTTAACAGAGTAATACAAAGTGAAATTTAGTAGCACTATGCCTGGCGAACAGCAGCAGCAAATGCAATAACTTATATCTGAACATGACACAGCTCAAGCAGAAAAAATATTACACTAAAGGCAACAATGCAGACAAGGGAAATGTATATTCACTTCTTAATGTCTATGTAATTAAAGTGGTGCACCACAAGAAGTTATTCTACCAAAAAAATAACCAAGTAGTTGAAAAGAAAATTCCGTATGCAATTCCTGTGAAGGGAAATGTCTTTTTATGCTCCTTCGTTTTTTTGAATAGATCATAAAATTATTTACTGGATCTGTAGGCATAAAATATTTATATTAGTACATCTATTAAATTTTATTTTAACCAATGCTGCAGTGCAGCTAGAAACTAGATATTAAACAAAATGAGTAAATAAATACATAAAGCAAGCCATATGGCATTTCTCTCAACTAGCAAGACAATAGCCGTTAAATGTTTCTCATCGTTTCATTAGGCATTTTAGTAAATATCATAAATTAAGAGCTCCACAGTATAATCATATGTTTTCAAGTTTGAGCATGTCGTATTTGCGATGCTTTCTACAAAGGAATGCCAATAGCGAGGATAATGGCCTCTTTTTTTTTCCACCTGTGCCTCTGAAAGGCACACACTAATGCTTTTTTACAGGCGACTGTCGAGCAGCTGCGCACGACCCATTACGTGCAGGTGGTCACTTAACTTTCTTACGGAAATATTTACGACACCAGTTTCCGCTACAGTGACAGTCTCATATAAAAATATTTCACAGGTCAAGAATTTGCGTTACAAATCTGTAGAAACAAAATCCTATTGATATAACAGAGTCCAAAAAATTTTCTTTGGCATTGTAATACATACACGCATTTGCATACATTTCATAACTCTTAAAGTACGATTCTCGGTTTCCAACAACCTTTTTCACAAAACAGAGTCCCTAACGACTACTCATTATTCCTTACCTTATTTGTCGACACTTCTTCAATATTTCATCATAAAAGATACGTATCATACACAAATAACTCATATAGCATCAGCTTATTGATCATAAACATACCGCAACAGCATAATACACATAATCGTCGTAATAATAACATCATAACACCTCAGTCAACTCTCAAAATCGTCGTAGCTTCCTCCAATAATTTCAAAACCTAAAAAAAATTCTCTGCTCATGTCAAAAGTGTCATCTGCCTCAAATGTACTTGAAAATCATGATCCCATACCAAATACATCATTCAAAGCTCTTGTAATATCACAATGGTTCCAAAAAAATACGAACATTTCACAAAGTACAGACAAAATACAATTTCATAAGTGTGAAGTTATCCAATTGTGTAATTGCGTAAACATGTGTCACTGACATAGTAAAATAATGTTTATCTCTCAGTTAAATGATCAGATAGCTGTGTAATTTATGTGTTAGAGAAATATGGTACCAATGTGTAAAGTTGTATAAGCAAATACCATATTAGCTAGGGCTCCTTGTGCTTGCCAGACACATGGTACACAAAGTAGGCGTGTACCCCCATGAAGATTAATGTAATTATACCCTCAGGTGTTACAGATTACAGCAATGGAATGAAATGTATCACGGAAAACCTTTGTATCATTGTACTTCAAAAATCTTTAAAAATAAATGTTTTAAGTACAAAATTAATCACTCAAATACGTGTACTGTAGCGCTAAACTGTGCGTCTTGTTGTAAGATAATCTCTGTGGAAGTGTCGTAGTTATCGTCCTCCGAAAGCTACGTTCTGCAGAAGCCAATGTACTTACCTCATGATAAACATAAGTGAAATGCTTTGCGTATAAATATATCTTAGTTATTACGCTTATTGCTGTGATGAAGAAAGTACTGGTGCTGTAACGTATTGTTGTGCTACGGAAAAGGCTGTCTCATTGTACCTGTACCACAAAGTTACTACTACAACATGTTTTACTTTCCAGAATAATACAGAAAAACTTGCAGATTTAAAACAGAAACACTGCAAAAGCAACATTGTAAATTGTCACTCATTAGTAGCATCGTGATAAAATCGTGTAGCTGTCACATAAACTAACCACTGTCTCATCTGGTATCTCACAGAAAGTACTTTAAATCCAGAATGTATTTTCAAGTAAACCAAAATGTTGCATTAAAATCTCATTAGCAGTACCAGTATATGTTCTAAGTATGTGAGCCTTATAGTCATTATGTAATCGTGCAACTAACAAGCAAGAATGTACACACACAATAACACTGTATCGTCTGTTCACTATAACAATGCATTTGTAATTACTGTTTAAATAAGTTCTCTTGGTTCTTGATTGGATATTTAACTTCAAACATTGTTGCATGGTAACAGTTTCTAAGTCTGACAATGCATACTAGAAATGTGAAGTGAAAAGTTTTATGGCAAAGACAAAGTTAAAAAGCAGATTATCTTTCAATAAACAGTTTTAACTGTGCAATGTGGTGTAAACCTTTACTCTTCCTAGTACGCAGAGTTTCAACTTCAACGCAATTATCATGTGGTATACGTCGGATTCTGTAAGGTCCATTGTAAATTAGAAAGAATTTGTGACTCAAGTGTTTCTTCTTATGTGAGAATGAATGAGCTTTAATGAGAACTTTCTGACCAATATATAATTTCTTTGCATTTGGTTTACCGTGTAGTTTCCTCCTTTTGTCTGCTGCAGATTTTATATTTATAATAGCCAAATCAATTATGTCTTTGTGTTGAAGTTTACGTGTATTCGGGAAAGGTACAAGCTCTCTGATTCTGTTCGGTGGTTCTTCATTCTTCAGTACAAGAGTAGGTGGTAAAGCAGTGGAGTCATGAGGCATTTCATTCAGCACCATTTTGAAATAAGTGTAAACATCTGTCCCAATGCTGATGCTTTCTGTGACAATAAAGTCTACAAAGCTTATTGATTTCTTTCAGAATCCGTTCGGAGGGGTTACAATGTGGTGAGTACAACGAAATAAAAACAGGTTTGATTTTACGATTCCGAAGCATGCGTGACCAAACACCAGATCTGAATTGCGGTCCGTTATCTGAAATGACTTTATAACGTGTCCAACTTCACGTAAGAAATTTTTAACAAAGGCGTTGGATACAGACCGTCCAGTGGCTTTACGTAACGGTGTGAAAGAAACAAATTTTGAAGTAAGTTCAACAGCGACTAGAACGTACGAAAATCCATTAGATGTTCTGACAAGCGGTCCCAAGAGATCAACAGCAGCAAATTCTTTTAATTTAGAAGGAATGATAGGAAACAGCGGAGCACGATGTGAGATAGTAGATGGTTTCGCCTTTTGACAAAGTTTACAAATAGGCAAGACTCTTCGAATTCTCTTTTCCATATTGTTAAAATAACAAGTCGTTCGAAGAATATGATAACATTTTCGTGGACCAAAATGTGCGTAGCTGAAATGAATGTACCAAATGAGCTTATTAACAAAATCGTCTGGAATGCAAACTACCCATAGCTTGTCATCAACAGTGCAGCGTTTGAAGAGTATGTTGTTTCTAACCAGGTAATAATGCCGAATCTGAGTGTGTCTGATCATGCCATTGATTTTTGATGTCTTTCCAAATCGGATATTTATCTTGTTCATGAGCAATGCCCTTTAAAGATGTGGTGATGAAGTTTTCAAAGGCGACTTTCTGAATGTAAAGAATACTGAAATTTTTCTCGAGGTTGCCTTCTGTGTTACCTTTCTCAAGCCCAGCCGGTGCGCGTGACAGTGCGTCCGAAACAATGTTCTCCTTGCCGGGAATGTAGACTATTGTGAAGTGGAATTCTTGCAGAAACAATGCCCAACGTTTTAACCTGTCATGATTTAATTTTGAAGACATAAGAAATTGTAATGCACGATGATCACTGTATACTTTTACGTGCTTACCAGAAAGAAAGAAACGGAATTTGTTAAATGCCCAAACGATAGCTAAAGCTTCTAATTCAGTAACGGAATAAATTTTTTCAGATTTTGTTAGCACTCGGCTAGCAAAAGCAATGGTTTTCTGAACGGTAGTGTCATTTTCTGTGGCTTCTTGAAATAAATGGGCACCAAGACCGACTTTAGAAGAATCCGTGCTAAGGCAAAAATCTTGTGACAGATCTGGATGAGCTAGTATTGGCGCGTCAAGTAGCGATTCTTTCAAAGAATTGAATTCCAACTGTGCTTGTTCGTCCCAGGTCCAAATAGTATTTTTTCCAGTGAGAGAACAAAGTTTTGGTGTAACAAGAATTTGCATATTCAGAAAACGACGGTAAAAATTTACGAGACCTAGAAAACAGCGGACTTGTTTTTTTGTGGATGAAACTGGAATGGCTCTGATTGCTTCTAACTTTTCAGGATCCGGCTGAATGTCTTCAGAAGAAATAATATGTCCCAAAAACTTCACCTTTGTCCTACCGAATTCAGACTTTTCCAAGTTAACTGTAATTCCAGATTCTGCAAAAATATGTAACACGCTGTTGAGGATGCGATTGTGTTGTTCCCATGAGGCTTCTGCTATCAGAATATCGTCCACATATAAGGTGATGTGACGTTTTAAGAACTCAGGTAATATGGAATTTAGCGCGCGAATGAATGCTGCCGAAGAAATGTTCAAACCAAAAGGAAGTTTCCGAAACTGATAACAAACGCCGAAACAAAGGAAAGCTGTGTATTTTCTACATTCTGGATGAAGTTCCATCTGATAAAAGCTGGATCTGAGATCAATAGAAGACAACACTTTTACACCACTAAAATTTTGAAGTTCTTCTCACGTTTGCGGCCTGTCTGTTTCAGGAATGATGATAATATTGATTTGTCTCGAATCTAAGACAAGCCTGATCGATCCATTTTTCTTCTCAACAACATGTAATGGATTTTTGTATGAGCTTACTGCAGGCTCAATAATGCCCTCGTTAAGCATAGATTGTATTTCTGTTCTAACACGGTCCCTATAATGTGCTGGAATTACGTATGGTCTAACACAAAATTTAGTATGCTCACAAACACGAAATTGGTATTGAAATCCCTTGATTGTTCCTGTTTTGTGAGTAAAAACTGTGGAATGTGCTTGTAAAATCTCAAAAAGGTCCTACCTATCAGTGTTATTACAATTCTCAATTGTTTGAATTTTATTCTGAATTAACTCATTAGTTTGAAATATGCCGTCAATGTCATCCCTGTCAGTACTTGCAGAGTGATTGTTAGTGTCAAGTTCCGTCGAAAATTCCGAATTGTTGTCTAACAGGAGGTAAAGCCGTTTAATTTCTTCGTCATGGTTTGAGAGCCAATCTTCAAATTTCAAAGCTATTGACCTACCTACTTTCTCTCAACTTATTTCAGCATCATGAAAGTTTAAGATTACTTTGTATTCATTCAAAAAGTCTACTCCCAATATAATTTCCGTCGACAATAATGGAACAATAAGAAAGTTCATAGAGAAGCTGTGGCTTTGACAAAAGAATTCTAAGTTGGTTTGTTGGCGTACATCTACACTTTTTCCAAAGATTGCACCTTGTAATTTTATCTTACGTAACGGAAGTGTGGGACAATCGTTCGATTGATTGCATTTGCTAAAAGCTGTTTCCCTAATTACTGAAATGGGACTGCCAGAGTCAAGTACTGCCATAAATTTTACGTCATTTACAGTAATGTGAATCACAGGATATGCAATGTTGTTATGTTTTACGTCGTGCTCCTGGAGTGAGATGTCCCTAATGTCTTCCATTTTTACGTAATTACTAGCTACGGCAGCTGCGTCGTCTGTTTCAGAAGTACGTTTTGTGGCTGCCAGCGGTATGAGTCATTGCCTGATGTGTCTTTGTTGTCGCGCGTCGTTATTGGGATTTGGAGACCTAACTTCTACAAATTCACCTTGTCGAGAGGGCCCTGCTCTGTTTGAATCCCGCCGGTTCTGATGCAATTCAGGTCTGTCGTTACGATCATATCGTCTGTCGTCGTGTCGGTAGATTCCATAGTTTCTTTCTTGTCGGTCACGTGGTGGAGAATTTCTCCCTGAATCGTAACTGCGCGCTGGACCGTTGCGTCTAAAGTTATTCTGTCTCCCTTGATAATTATTTTGGTTCCCAAATTGTCTGTTTCTCTGATTGTCTCTGTGATAGTTACTACCGCGGAGAGGTGATCTTTCTCTATAATTATTACTACTCTCCCAACGGTTGTCATACGGGTGGTGTCTGTTTTGGTCACGATTTACGTTGTAAGAATAGCCTTGTCGTGTATTATTTCTGTCATCACGGAATTGCGACGGATGTGACCTGTTATTGTTGTGTTCCTATTTTCGCGTTCCGCGATTGTCAGTGTCAATTTCCAGTTCTTGTAACAGTCCCTGAAAAGCTTCAATGTCGTCTTTGCAACGTCCTGCTAAAATAATATGTCGCAAATGTTCAGGCAATTTGATTAAGCAAATGCGGATGAGTTCTGAGGGGCTGTATGGGTTTGAAAGATACTGATTCTTGTGCAACATGTCTTCAAAATATTTCAAAAGACTGGAAAATTCAGATTGTTCGAAATGTTTCATCATTATGATGCTATGTTTTACTCGGTCTTGTGTAGCTTGAGACCAATATGCTGAGAGGAAGGCATGATAAAATTCTCCTTCACTGTGACAATCGTGAATGACCGATCGCATTCTTACAGCTGGTTCATTCTCTAAGTAGCCACACATAAATTCTAATCTGTGCTGCAATGACCAGTTGGGAGGAAAACAATGAGAGAATTGATGAAGCCATGCTTGTGGATGAATGTCGTTGCCGGAATTCTTAAATGTTTTGAATTTACGTGTAGTAATAAACAGCTTATAATCAAATTCATCATGTCGGCGAGACGCATGTCGATCATTGTTTCGTCGTTTCGGCGGTTCCATTTCAAAATTCGGTGCACCTTGCCAATTTCTTTCATAATTTCCGAAATGTCCTGCGTTATTATTTTGTGGTTGTTCCGTATTTCTATGTCCCTCTTCTCATACTGGAGCGCGAGTGTCCTCTGAAATATGTAATTCTTGTATTACTTGTGCCAACTGATCTTGTACTTCCCGGATTTCTCTTTTGTACTGTGTATTGATTTGATTTTGATTTTGTTTGAATTTTCTAATTTGTTTTTACTCTTCAGTGTCCGTGAAGGCTACAGGTCTTGTGTCATCATCTACCTTTGTAGATTAGTTAGTGAACTGATCTGAAAGTTCGGCTACTTTATCCGATAGTGAAATTATTTCCTCTGTGTGTTTTTCTGAACCAAGTTTCAGAGTGTCCATTTGTGTTGAAATCGTATCTACTGTGTCCTTTAAGTCTTCCTGAGTTATTGGAAGTTGCGTAACCGAATTGGTAGGTGCAACTGAGTCAATTTTAGCTTGCAAGGTGTCGTGATTTTCATGAACAATAGTTTGCAGTTCTTTTATGGCTGCTTCGTGATTCTGTAATGCATTTTCATGACGTGAAAAGATAGGTTGGAAATGCTCACAAATTTGTGTTTTTACGTCATTGCAGACTTTTTGACATTTCGATTCGATGTTATGTAACTCAGTAGTTAAATCTTCACGTGTTTGTTCAAGCGTGGTGTCTAACTTTTGAAGATTTTGTTCCATTGTGTCTAACTTTTTAAGATTTTGTTCCATTGTGTCTAACTTTTTAAGATTTTGTTCCACTGTGTCTAACTTTTGAAGATTTTGTTCCATTGTGTCTAACTGTTGCTGTGTTTGTCTCTGATTTTGTTTCATTTGTTGCATTAATTGCAATAATAAAGTATTTGTGTCTGGAATCTGTTCCTCTATGCTTTTCGGCAGTGAATTTGCACCGGCAACATTCACATTTTGACAAGCGGAAAATGTGTCTTGACTCATTTGAGAAAACGGTGAGAACCCAAAACCTGAGTCTACAGTATTTGCAATATTGTGTTCTGTCATTCCCAATTCCTGAGGCGAGCTGTTGCCGACCGATCGATCGATAATGCTTCCCTGTTCACTACCTGTTTCCCTGTCTACACCATTATTTGACGCCCACTCCATTTCCCTATGCACAGTTACCAAATTACTACTTTGAATGTCTGTTAATTCGTTACACAGTGGTGCTGGTAAGCTACGCTCGTCGTCACTATTATTTCTTAGTTTACTTTGGAGCCTTGTGTTACGTTTTTCACACGCCATTATTGTCACAATATTTCACACGATAACACAGAAAAGCACAATTTGAAGAGCAAAAATAAGAAAACACATTAACATAGCACTGAAAATAATATCAAGTTAATTGCAAGCGCAGCTGCGAAATACTTGGTGCAAATTTACATGCGTGCCACATCTATTTTACTGTACAACAATGAAAGACTGCAACTACAAAGGAGATTCTCCCTACAATTACGCGCTAGCAATAAAGAAAATCTACACTAATCACACAAACTACAAGAAAAAATCAGAAGATTCCAGTGAGGTATCCTCGGCTGAGGGTCGACATATGAAGCGTCCCCTTGGAAGAGTTATACATACTGTGCTTAAACTGACACAATATTTTTAGCGCAACGCAATCTGACTTTCAATAATCCCTACAAAAGAATGGCCCTGACTAACATTAACCTATACCTTTCACAAATCACTTACCACACAAAGATCTTCGTTACTCGAACTACTGCAATACAGCGAGCGCCACTACTGCCAGCTAAATAAAAGATTCAAACTGCGGAAGGCACTAACTACTGATGGGCATAGTTAGCAAATGAAAGATTTTGATAGAGAACAAACAATGTATTTACCTCAATAGTGTTCAAAAGTCATAATGTAAATAGCAGTTCATGATATCCAGTGTTACAAATTTCAAAACTCCGCCATCTCTCTCCCCACATTCACCACTGCTGGCGGCTCACCTCCAACTGCGCAACGCTACGCGCTGTTAACATCCAGCTGCCCAACACTACAATGGCAGTTATTCCAACAACAACGCAAACCAACCACAGACTGCACACAGCACATACAGAGCGCTACGTGGCGTTACCAATATAAAAACTTAAACAGCCTACTTACAAGCGTATTCTCTACAGACGAATGGAAAAACTGGTAGAAGCTGACCTCGGGGAAGATCAGTTTGGATTCCGTAGAAATATGGGAACACGTGAGGCGATACTGACCCTACAACTTATCATAGAAGCTAGACTAAGAAAAGGTAAACCTACATTTCTAGCATTTGTAGACTTGGAGAAAGCTTTTGATAATGTTGACTGGAATACTCTCTTTCAAATTCTGAAGGTGGCAGTGGTAAAATACAGGGAGCGAATGGCCATTTATAGTTTGTACAGAAACCAGATGGCAGTTATAATAGTCCAGGGGCATGAAAGGGAAGCAGCGGTTGGGAAGGGAATGAGACAGGGTTGTAGCCTGTCCCCGATGTTATTCAATCTGTATATTGAGCAAGCAGTAAAGGAAACAAGAGAAAAATTCAGAGTAAGTATTAAAATTCATGGAGAAGAAATAAAAATGTTGAGGTTCGCCGATGACATTGTAATTCTGTCAGAGACAGCAAAGGACTTGGCAGAGCAGTTGAACAGAATGGACAGTGTCTTGAATGGAGGATATAAGATGAACATAAACAAAAGCAAAACGAGGATAATGGAATGTAGTCGAATTAAGTCGGGTGATGCTGAGGGAATTAGATTAGGAAATGAGACACTTAAAGTAGTAAAGGAATTCTGCTATTTAGGGAGCAAAATAACTGATGATGGTCGAAGTAGAGAGGATATAAAACGTAGACTGGCAATGGCAAGGAAAGCGTTTCTGAAGAAGAGAAATTTGTTAGCATCTAGTATTGATTTAAGTGTCAGGAAGTCGTTTCTGAAAGTAATTGTATGGCGTGTAGCCATGTATGGAAGTGAAACATGGACGATAACTAGTTTGGACAAGAAGAGAATAGAAGCTTTCGAAATGTGGTGCTACAGAAGAATGCTGAAGATTAGATGGGTAGATCATATAACTAATGAGGAGGTATTGAATAGGATTGGGGAGAAGTGAAGTTTGTGGCACAACTTAACTGGAAGACGGGATCGGTTGGTAGGACATGTTCTGAGGCATCAAGGGATCACCAATATTAGCATTGGAGGGCAGTAAAAATCGTAGAGGGAGACCAAGAGATGAATACACTAAACAGATGTAGGTTGCAGTAGGTACTGGGAGATGAAGAACCTTGCACAGGATAGAGTTGCATGGAGGGCTGCATCAAACCAGTCTCAGGACTGAAGAACACAACAACAACACACCTACATCTACGAGAGACGTTCAGTAAGTAATGCAACAGTCTTTTTTCTCGGTCAGTTTCGGTTGACAAAATGCGAACTATGTTTGGGACATCCTGAAATATTTTCGCCCCTTGTGAGGTAACAGGTGTGTTGTGGCGCCCTGAAAATATTCTAAGTTCGGAGTTGGTGATTTCTCAAACTGGGGAACAATCAAGAATGGGGTACCGCAAGGTTCGGTCTTGGGTCCTCTGCTGTTCTTAATATTTATTAATGACTTGCCATTCTATATTCACGAAGATGCAAAGCTGGTACTTTTTGCCGATGATACAAGTATAGCTATCACACCCAACAGACAACAATTAACTGCTGAAATTGTAAACGATGTTTTTCAGAAAATCATTACGTGGTTCTCTGCAAATGGGATCTCATTAAACTTTGACAAAACACAGTATACACAGTTGCACACAGTAAATGGAATGACCCCATTAATAAATATAGACTTCTATCAAAAATAGGTAGCTAAGGTAGAATATTCAAAATTTCTAGGTGTATGCATTGAAGAGGGGTTGAACCAGAAAAAACACACTGAGGATCTGCAGAAACGTTTGAGTTCAGCTACTTATGCTATTAGGGTCATTGCAAATTTTTGCGGTATACATCTGAGTAAATTAGCTTACCACGCCTATTTTCATACTCTGCTTTCGTATGGCATCATATTCTGGGGTAACTCATCATTGAATAAAAGAGTGTTCATTGCACAAAAGCATGTAATCAGAACAATTGCTGGAGCTCATCCAAGATCATCGTGCAGACATTTAAAGAGCTAGAAATCTTCGCTGTGGTCTCACAATATACAGGGTGTTACAAAAAGGTACGGCCAAACTTTCAGGAAACATTCCTCACACACAAATAAAGAAAAGATGTTATGTGGACATGTGTCCGGAAACGCTAAATTTCCATGTTAGAGCTCATTTTAGTTTCGTCAGTATGTACTGTACTTCCCCTATTTACCGCCAGTTGGCCCAATGGAAGGAAGGTAATGTTGACTTCGGTGTTTGTGTTGACATGCGACTCATTGCTCTACAGTACTAGCATCAAGCACATCAGTACATAGCATCAACAGGTTAGTGTTCATCTCGAACGTGGTTTGGCAGTCAGTGCAATGTTTACAAATGCGGAGTTGGCAGATGCCCGTTTGATGTATGGATTAGCACGGGGCAATAGCCGTGGCGCGGTACGTTTGTATCGAGACAGATTTCCAGAACGAAGGTGTCCCGACAGGAAGACGTTCGAAGCAATTGATCGGCGTCTTAGGGAGCACGGAACATTTCAGCCTATGACTCGCGACTGGGGAAGACCTAGAACGACAAGGACACCTGCAATGGACGAGGCAATTCTTCGTGTAGTTGACGATAACCCTAATGTCAGCGTCAGAGAAGTTGCTGCTGTACAAGGTAACGTTGACCACGTCACTGTATGCAGAGTGCTACGGGAGAACCAATTGTTTCCGTATCATGTACAGCGTGTGCAGGCACTATCAACAGCTGATTGGCCTCCACGGGTACACTTTTGTGAATGGTTCATCCAACAATGTGTCAATCCTCATTTCAGTGCAAATGTTCTCTTTACGGATGAGGCTTTATTCCAACGCGACGAAATTGTAAATTTTCACAATCAACATGTGTGGGCTGACGAGAATTCGCACGCAATTGTGCAATCACGTCATCAACACAGATTTTCTGTCAACGTTTGGGCAGGCATTGTTGGTGATGTCTTGATTGGGCCCCATGTTCTTCCACCTACGCGCAATGGAGCACGTTATCATGATTTCATACGGGATACTCTACCTGTGCTGCTAGAACATGTGCCTTTACAAGTACGACACAACATGTGGTTCTTGCACGATGGAGCTCCTGCACATTTCAGTCGAAGTGTTCGTACGCTTCTCAACAACAGATTCGGTGACCGATGGATTGGTAGAGGCGGACCATTTCCATGGCCTCCACGCTCTCCTGACCTCAACCCTCTTGACTTTCATTTATGGGAGCATTTGAAAGCTCTTGTCTACGCAACCCCGGTACCAAATGTAGAGACTTTTCGTGCTCGTATTGTGGACGGCTGTGCTACAATATGCCATTCTCCACGGCTGCATCAGCGCATCAGGGATTCCATGCGACGGAGGGTGGATGCATGTATCCACGCTAACGGAGGACATTTTGAACATTTCCTGTAACAAAGTGTTTGAAGTCACGCTGGTACGTTCTGTTGCTGTGTGTTTCCATTCCATGATTAATGTGATTTGAAGAGAAGTAATAAAATGAGCTCTAACATGGAATGTAAGCGTTTCCGGACACATGTCCACATAACATATTTTCTTTCTTTGTGTGTGAGGAATGTTTCCTGAAAGTATGGCTGTGCCTTTTTGTAACACCCTGTATATAGTCCCTTATGAAATTTGTTATTAAAAATCCGAACGAATTCAAAAGTAATAACAGTGTACATGGCTACAACACTAGGAGAAAGGATGATCTTTACTAGTCAAGGTTAAATCTAACTTTGGCTCAGAAGGGGGTAAATTATGCTGCCACAAAAGTCTTTGGTCACTTACCTAATAGCATCAAAAGTCTGACAGATAGCCATATAGCATTTAACAGGAAATTAAAAGAATTTCTTAATGGCAACTCCTTCTACTCATTAGATGAATTTTTGGATATAGTAAGTGGGTAATTACACAACCTCCACAAAAAAAAAAAAAAAAAAAAAAAATAAAAATAAAAAAAAATAAAAAGAATATTGAGTGACATGTAATATTTTGTCTAATGTAATATCTTGTATAGACACCTTTTATTAACCTGACACGTTCCTAATCATTACGAAGTGTCGTATTCGTGATCTATGGAAGAAGTACTAATCTAATCTAGCCTCGGCTCGTCGGTGACCGCGTGGTGTTGTACGTTAACCGGAGCAAGACGGGTAGATACAGCGCGCGTTCCAGGCAGACCACGTGGTGTGGAATTCCACGTTAACGCTGTGTCGCGGAATGGCCTTTGTGTAGATGAAGGAGATTTGTATGCCGCGAGTGTCAAAGATGGCGGACTTTGTGAAACCATTATGGCAGACATTTCACAGCTCATGTAGAAACTAATAATAGCCAGAGGAATCATGATACCTTAAAAGTAGTCATGTATACGTATTACCATTATTTGCACGACGATTCTGATGGTGTAATCAGAATTTCAGTATCTTTATTAGTTTAAAGTTTAGTATCTGACGATAAATTATACATGTAACACCCAACAACGAGTTTCCAAAATCTAAATGGTTCGTCCGATTTTCTCGATCGATGTGTCTTTACAAAGCTATTACTGTAAACCTAAATTAGTATAAATTACCGGCATTTAACTTGATGAGACGCCCCGCTAAACCCGCAGGACAGGACAGGTAGTTTAAATTGTGGAAAGGGGCCAAAATAAGCGGCTTTCAGTTACACTCGAACACACAACTCTATTTATTTGACCAAACATTACAAAAGCCAAGAAATTTAAAAAAAACCACAGCATTAATTTTTGGAACTAAATTACTGGCTGAATGCGCCATAAAATCTCATGCCTTAAGGTCAAGACCACTTTAATTTAAAATCGTCTGTAAGCCAATAATTTAAGACTCAAACCAAAATCAGAAATTTAAAAGGCAGAAGGTCTTATCTCAAAACAGTTCTTTAATTAGGCTGAAGGCCCAAACAATCTGACACCTCAAGAGCAAATCAACCTTATTTAAAAATCGTCTAGAAGCCATACAAATACAAACAACTATTACAAATAAGAGGGGGCAGTGCACCCAATGGCGCTCAGAAGTTTCCGAGGGTCAGCCTGGAATTCAAACACAAAAGCTTGCTTAGGTGAGGCAGGCTGTCGGCCCAACAGTTCTCGATCCGACAACAACCCAACCGAGAGACCGTCAACAGACCTACTAACAAGATAACTTCCGCTCCACCGGACCAGCACACAGCAGGGAGTTCATTGGCGCCCACAACCAATTATACATTGAGCCGTCAAACTACACACCATGCTGGACAGCGACAACACGATGAGGAAAATACACTGCCTGAATTTACATCAACGTCCAGGGCACGTAACTGGAACGTTAACGGCCACAAGGCAGAAGATTCCGCCTGTGCACTTCAATTCAAAATAACCAAGCACAGTTAAACTCCACTGGAGGGTGGCTAAAATTTACCAACTTGTAAATACACGTTGTTGCTCTCGGGAATGTCCCTACAGCCGACAACGAAATCTAAACGACACAATGTGAACAGTCGTGACTTGCTGGTAGATTAAGTCAAAACTCAACTTTCGTGTCCCGGATCGGTGAGCCACGGATCTCGTAGCAATGAGAACAGCACCACACACTCCGACCGCGCGTGGACGCCGCCAGCGGCCTCGGCCAAACTACGCGCTACGGAGATTTCCTCGATGCTCCACGCCAACCGACAAACTGCCCAGGTCCGGAAACGGTGAAAGGACCAAATATACGTCGGCCGATGAGATGAACGACCAACCAACGGTCGTACCGCTCCAATCTCCCTCCGTCGGACAGTTCATGTGTATCGCCAGCGGTCGGCGAGCACTGGCTGTCGGCGCCTCACCGGCGCTCCATCCCCGACTTCACTGCTGCTGCGTCCTGACTTCACTGCTGGTCCGTCTCGATCTGACTGCTAGACACACGACGACCCGGAAACACTATCAGTTGCTCCAGAGATGGTACGACTGTGCACTTATCGATACGCGCTGCTGCTGCCGCTCACGGGCAATTGAGTCAGGAAGTTAGTGGCACCCGTAAATGGAATAAGAAAACGATGTGGCAGTACGGTAATAGAAGATGATAAACAATAAATGGTATGAACACGAGCCATGCACGGTTCACTTGAATAGTACATGAGTTATTGAAGGTCAAAGTGGCCGATTACTATCGATCGCGTGAGGTCATAAGTACTCCACAGTCACACGAAAAAACTGTAGCAGCATATTTATTTATCTATGTCTTTGTTTATATCCGATATATACTATTCATGAAGAAATTGGTGCCGGCCGGAGTGGCCGAGCGGTTCTAGGCGCTACAGTCTGAAACCGCGCGACTGCTGCGGTCGCAGGTTCGAATCCTGCCTCGGGCATGAATGTATGTGATGCCCTTAGGTTAGTTAGGTTTAAGTAGTTCTAAGTTCTAGGGGACTGATGACCACAGCAGTTAAGTCCCATAGTGCTCAGAGCCATTTTTTTTTTTTGAAGAATTGGTCAATTATTTACTGTGCTTTAGAAAGCACAGAGACATTAGGCTACTGGCTTACTTCTGTTCTATTCCTTTGAAATATGTTCATTTGAAACTTTGAACATAGCTGCTAAGGTTCAGTGACCGTGTCAGAACTATATTGGAACAAATAAGCCCTCGGTCACAAATATTAAGTCAAAATTGACCTGGTTTCGACGCTACTGTGAGCGTCGCCTCCAGCATTAGACTAACTGTACTAAAACATTAGGTATATAGTACATTAATAAAATTAAAGTTTGCACTGACTCGAAAAAATGCAGTACTTACAAGTCACATAGTAAAAAAGATCTAAGCCGGGAAGGCGACGTCATGAATACTTGTGAGATGGCGAGCCGCTAAGGGCTGCTCGTACTGTGAACAAGAGTTGCAACAAGACTGAGGTGCCCACTTTAGAAAGTGTGGGCAAGTAAACATGGTGTTGCTACGAGCGCCATCTAGTAGCCGCAGAAAACAACTAGGTTACTGTACATTCAAAATTAGACACGTGAAATTGTGATGCAGCTGATTCAGGCATAACGTAAGCATTAACAATAACAGGATGAAGTTACATATTTATCTGCTTTAAATAGAGATACATTTTGTAACGTAAAAACGTTTATTTAATTTGTTTGTGTATTTAATAATGTGTGCTAGAGCGTGTTTATGGTCCAGCCATAGGGATATTTATTCAATTTCAAGGTATTTAAAAGTAAAATCCAGTATTTCGTATGTGTTTCAATATGTCTGTCAGTGTGTATTGGCTTGGAGACATGGCGGGAGGACACTTGGAGAGACGTATGGAGGTGGGGCAGGGGCATCGTTTCGAGAGAGTCCTGGACAGTACGGCACGACGTACGCACGGTCGCAGGAGAGACTTGGAGAGTGTGGAGCGGTTGCTTGTGTATGCGGGAGATAGAAATATTTCGTAGTGCCTACTTGTGCACTTGTGAGACTTCCGTGGCTTCTGCAGCGAAGTCGTAGTATGCGTTTAGAAGTGAATATCTCGCGAGTTATATTTTCGTTCATAACTAATTACATGAAGTAGGAATGTATTGTTTCCCTGTCAACTTATATATCATTTAACTGCTGGACCATCGACACGAATAAGTGTTTGTAGTAATAAACGGCATTCTTAAAGGTACTTCTGCTATCGTACTTATCATTTAAAGTCGTTAAAAATAGTACCTGCAGATTTTATTTAATTGCAGTCTCTCTTTTATAAATTTGTAGGTTACATTCAAAACTCGCAATTGCCGAGTGATAGGAACCTTCGACCATTCGATTCATGTGTATATTCATATTGTATACTGTAGACTCAGAAGTATTTGTTTTGTAATGCGGCAACTACGTGTCCCAGCCCCCAGACAACGAAACCAGCCCATACTTTTAATATTTGAACTTTGAGTAGTTGAGGGCCATGACACCACTCATAATTTTGTGTGAAAGCCCGCACCCTATAGTTTCATGAAGTTCCGGTAGGTGGCGACCCAATATGTAGCCTTCAAAACAGCTTCTGTAGCGGAAGTGCATTCTAAGCAATGAGCTGTCATTTACTTTCTGTTGGCGGAAACCAGGGCATCGTAGATATTTATACGTGCATGCAGAATGTCTATGGAGACCTGGCACTCAACAAAAGCACTTAGAGTCGTTGGGCGGCGCGTATGTCATCATCGCAACGAGGCGGCGCAAACGTGTCCGATCTTCCACACACAGCTGTGACACCTGCAATGTTGGAACGAGCGGACACCCTCATTCAACGTGATCGACAGGTCACAATCAAAGAGCTTTGTGCACAACGGGACGTTTCTGTTAGTACTGCTTGCGCAGTCGTCCATCTGTTTGGGTACTTCCCGCTGGGTTCCTCGCTTCCTAACACAAGACCACCAAGCCCATAAGCCGCAACAAAGGACCAACCGTGCGGAATTGATTGCGCGTTACTAGGCAGTTTGTAAAAACTTTTTTTCCACTTAGAACTGGAAACAAAACGGCAATACATGGAGTGGCGTCACATCATTTCTTCTCCGAAGAAAACTGCAAAGCTGCTCTCTCGGCCACTTAAGTCATGGCGACGGTCCTCTGGGAATCTGAAGGGGTATTCTGTTTCATGAATCACTTACCTCACACAAATTTTCGTTACTCCAACTACTGCAATACAGCGAGCGCCAATACTGCCAGCTAAATAAAAGATTCTAACTACTGAAGGCACTGACTACTGATAGGCATAGTTAGGAAATGAAAGATTTTGATAGAAAACAAACAATGTATTTACCTTAATAGTGTTCAAAAATCATCGTATATATCTATCAATTCATGACAACCATCTTTACAAATTTCCTTTTTCTGGCGGACACACGTCCAGATCGTCCGCTCATAGTAACCTCTCAAAACTCTGGCATCTCTCTCTCCAGATCCACCACTGCTGGCGGCTCACCTGCAACTGCCCAACGCTACGCGCTGTTCATATCCAACTGCCCAACACTACACAAGCGAATATTCCAACAATGAGTCCAACCAGCCACAGACTGCACATGGCACAGTCAGTGATCTTCATACAGAGCGCTACGTGGCGTTACCAACATAAAAACCTAAACAGCCTACTTACAGAAGAAACGAATTCAGCGTGATCGTCACCACAAAAATGGAAACGAACTTCTCCCTCTCCATGACAACGCAAGGCTTCACACGATTCCGCGCACACAAGAGGAGCTCACGAAACTTCTTTGGACTGTTCTTGTCATGTACCCGACAGCCTGGATGTCTCACCTTCCGACAGCCATCTGTTTGGCCCAGTGACGGATGTACTCAGCGGGAAGAAGTACGCGAATAACGGGAAGGCTGTTGAGACGGTAAGACGTTGGCTTCCACGTCGACTAGTAGAATGGTTCCATGCGGGCATACAGATCCTTCCAGTAAGGTGGAGTAAGGTCTCGCATTGAACGGAGATTAAAAAAAAAAAAAAAAAGAGTTTTTCAGCCAGAAGAGTGGGGAATAATAAAGTGTATTGAAATCCTGAATAAAACCAACCCGCTTTCGGAAAAAAATGTGTTGTATTACTTATTGAACGCCCCTCATACATCTACATAGACGGCGGAGTTTACCTTGCACCACTGCTTGTCATTCGCTTTCGTGTTCCACTCGCAAATGAATGAGGCAAAAACTACCGTCTATATGCCTTCATACTAGTCCTAATTTCTCTTATCATCGTTGTCTTACCCGAGATGTACATTGGCAGTTCTCTAAGTTCTGGCACTTGTGATTCGCGAAAAGAGTGTTGTCTTCCCGCCATTCCCCCCCCCCCCCCCCCCCCCCCCCCCCCAGGATTCAGGGATTCGTATTTTTCACGCACTCCAGGAATTAGGGTTTGGCAACATGGAATTGATGCTTTGAATCGCTTGTTAGATCATTTTAATTGTCTACATCTAAGTATTCAATTTACTATGGAAATTGATAGTGATTGTAAACTTCCATTTCTTGATGTTTTAGTTCAAAGAAAGGATGATGGGACTTTCGGACATAGTGTATATCGGAAACCTACTCATACTGACCGCTACCTTCATACGACCAGCTGTCATCCATCACACCAACGTAGTGGAGTTTTGCGGACTCTCGTGAAATTAGCTTATGCCACTTCTGACGAGGAACATTTTAAAGAAGAACTTGATCATTTGAAGATTGTTTTTAAACAG
This sequence comes from Schistocerca piceifrons, assembly GCF_021461385.2. Classification (NCBI taxonomy): domain Eukaryota; kingdom Metazoa; phylum Arthropoda; class Insecta; order Orthoptera; family Acrididae; genus Schistocerca; species Schistocerca piceifrons. Next base: position 926,123,648 of record NC_060140.1, read on the forward strand.
AATGGATATACGGATCAGTTTGGTCCGTCACGCGAGCCAATAGAGGATACTTTTGAAGCTGTTGCTTATTTACCCTTTGCGGGAAGTATATCATCCAAAATTTCAAGAATTTTAAGAAAACGTAATATTAAAAGTGTTTTTACGCCAGTGGCCAACACTAGAGCCCTTCTTGGCTCAGTTAAAGATAATTTGGGCTTGAGGAGGCCCAGGGCTTATGAAATTCCGTGTCACTGTGGAAAGAAGTATATTGGTCAAAATATCCGAACTATTCAGGACCGGTGCGTGAAACATCATCGGCACACTCGGTTGTTGCAGCCTGAGAAGTCGGCAGTGGCGGAACATTGCCTTAACGAAGGACACAGGATGATGTATGACAAGACACAATTGATCTCTCCTGCTTCTCGCTATTGGGAATGTGTTCTTAAAGAATCCATCGAAATTAGATTATCCAGTAATATTATTAACAGGGATAAAGGTTTTTCTCTAAGTAAGATATGGAATCCGATTTTGTGCGACATTAAACAACAACGGTCTTCTTTTCGATCACTGGGTTCTTCCAACTAGTGCTGCTGCGATTTGTCGTTTCCGCCGTCTTCTCCCACCGCGTCTACTTGCCGCCAGGAGGCGCTGCCTACCATCTCGCGCACGCGCGGTGCTCTGTCCGTGGTGTATAAAGGTTTCCGTCGTTGTGGCTGGAATTCAGGTCCGGCGAGGCAGCGCACTAGCATTAACTCACCTGAAGATGGCGGCCAGCTGGTCCGCCGAAATATTGTGTCTGGAAGGTAGCTGCGAAGAAACCATGGGTAACAGAAGAAATACTTCAGTTGATTGATGAAAGGAGGAAGTACAAACATGTTCCGGGAAAATCAGGAATATAGAAATACAAGTCGCTGAGGAATGAAATAAATAGGAAGTGCAGGGAAGCTAAGACGAAATGGCTGCAGAAAAAATGTGAAGACATCGAAAAAGATATGATTGTCGGAAGGACAGACTCAGCATGCAGGAAAGTCAAAACAACCTTTGGTGAAATTAAAAGCAACGGTGGTAACATTAAGAGTGCAACGGGAGTTCCACTGTTAAATGCAGAGGAGAGAGAAGATAGGTGGAAAGAATACATTGAAAGCCTCTATGAGGGGGAAGATTTGTCTGATGTGATAGAAGAAGAAACAGGAGTCGATTTAGAAGAGATAGGGGATCCAGTATTAGATTCGGAATTTAAAAGAGCTTTGGAGGACTTACGGTCAAATAAGGCAGAAGGGATAGATAACATTCCATCAGAATTTCTAAAATCATTGGGGGAAGTGGCAACAAAATGAGTATTCACGTTAGTGTGTAGAATATATGAGTCTGGCGATATACCATCTGACTTTCGGGAAAGCATCATCCACACAATTCCGAAGACGGCAAGAGCTGACAAGTGCGAGAATTATCGCACAATCAGCTTAACAGCTCATGCATCGAAGCTGCTTACAAGAACAATAAACAGAAGAATGGAAAAGAAAATTGAGAATGCGCTAGGTAACGATCAGTTTGGCTTTAGGAAAAGTAAAGGGACGAGAGAGGCAATTCTGACGTTACGGCTAATAATGGAAGCAAGGCTAAAGAAAAATCAAGACACTTTCATAGGATTTGTCGACCTGGAAAAAGCGTTCGACAATATAAAATGGTGCAAGCTGTTCGAGATTCTGAAAGAAGTAGGGGTAAGCTATAGGGAGAGACGGGTCATATACAATATGTACAACAACCAAGAGGGAATAATAAGAGTGGACGATCAAGAACGAAATGCTCGTATTAAGAAGGGTGTAGGACAAGGCTGTAGCCTTTCGCCCCTACTCTTCAATCTGTTCATCGAGGAAGCAATGATGGAAATAAAAGAAAGGTTCAGGAGTGGAATTAAAATACAAGGTGAAAGGATACCAATGATACGATTCGCTGATGACATTGCTATCCTGAGTGAAAGTGAAGAAGAATGAAATGATCTGCTGAACGGAATGAGTACACAGTATGGTTTGAGAGTAAATCGGAGAAAGACGAAGGTAATGAGAAGTAGTGGAAATGAGAACTGCGAGAAACTTAACATCAGGATTGATGGTCACGAAGTCAATGAAGTTAAGGAATTCTGCTACCTAGGCAGTAAAATAACCAATGACGGACGGAGCAAGGAGGACATCAAAAGCAGACTCGCTATGGCAAAAAAGGCATTTCTGGCCAAGAGAAGTCTACTAATATCAAACACCGGCCTTAATTTGAGGAAGAAATTTCTGAGGATGTGCGTCTGGAGTACAGCATTGTATGGTAGTGAAACATGGACTGTCGGAAAACCGGGACAGAAGAGAATCGAAGCATTTGAGATGTGGTGCTAGAGACGAACGTTGAAAATTAGGTGGACTGATAAGGTAAGGAATGAGGAGGTTCTACGCAGAATCGGAGAGAAAAGGAATATGTGGAAAACACTGATAAGGAGAAGGGACAGGATGATAGGACATCTGCTAAGACATGAGGGAATGACTTCCATGGTACTAGAGAGAGCTGTAGAGGGCAAAAACTGTAGAGGAAGACAGAGATTGGAATACGTCAAGCAAATAATTGAGGACGTAAGTTGCAAGTGCTACTCTGAGATGAAGAAGTTAGCACAGGAAAGGAATTCGTGGCGGGCCGCATTAAACCAGTCAGTAGACTGATGACCAAGAAAAAAGTAGAATATCACTGTTATCCATTTTTACGAATATGAGGCAGCAGTTATTAAGATCACTGGACAAAATAATAGTGATCCCATTTAAAAGAGCTCATTGGTTGCTTCAGGCCGCTGCAGACGATGTAGAATTGGTACAAAGTAGTCATGTGACCTCCATCATGACGTAAATCATAACAGTCAGATTGTGTGTAAGTGCCATTCAGCTCTATGGCATCAGTGCGGTAAGATCGGTCGATTTGTTGACGCAATAGAATGGCAGAAACGAACGTACTTGAATGAAGTTTTACGATTTGTTGGCGTATCAGAGCCGACTAGCAAATACTACAAGGAACGGTCTACTGCTTACCGAAGCACCAACTCGGGTTTTCCCCAAACAGAGTTGAAAGTTTGTGTAAACCGAATTCAAACCGAGTTGGGACGAAAAAACTAAGATAACGTTCAACATCATTCATTCTCTCACTCGCGACTGTTTCAAGTCAGTCAAGCAACACGAGTTGGTAGGAAAATTGTTATAGCGGTCATTTCTCTCGTTAGTCTGCACGGTGTGTGAACTAGTTGGGTTGCAATTTTGTTTCTTATATGGAAATGTCTTTCAAAATAAGAACATCTTTTTATTGTCTGACATCCAGATATCTGTTGTCAAAGCAATATGTTCCACCTATTGCTATTTTGTGTCTCATAAGCTATATACACAATATGGGATAAACTTTCTAATATATCAGTGAATGTTTTTCTTGAGGGCATTTCATAATCGGCGTAGCCAAATGCCTCGCCACGTGTATGAATGGCTACCTCGATGTAGGCCGCAATTTCGAGTCTTTCAACATGAAATGTTCAAGATGGTGATACACTTGGAATTTTGTGTAATGATCTGTCGGCCATCTGGCTATCGTAAGATAGCCAAATGCCTCGTTAATGACATTAATGGATGCCACACTACGGGCTTAAATTTGAAAATATGCTCATGAGTCGCTCTGAATTAGCTGTAAGATTTGAAAGGTGATCGGACGTTCTTCAGGTAGTCAAATGCTTCGTCATGTGCATTAATCGTTGCTGTGCTATAGGCCGCAATTCGAAAACCAGAATTTTCTGCAAGGATTTGGACTACGGTTGGACGACTTTTAAATAGTCAAATGCCACGATTCGAGAATGAATGGTGTGAAGTTATCGCTTTCTCATGAACTGAAGTAATGAATTAATGTCGGAGATCCTCGGCAATACTGATGATTTAAAAAGAGGAAATGGGTTGCAAGCGTGAATTAAGTGTGTGTTAGGAAGGTAACTGGACTGCAGCAGTCTGTGCAAATGTGATAGCTATAATGGCACGGCGATGTAGTGGTAAGCACATCTGCGTACTAAGCAGGAGATCTGGTTTCAAGTCCCAGCCTTGGCACAAATTTTAATTTTTGAAAAAATATGTATAAATCTGCCAATCGGTTGCATAGGTTTTCTATATACCTTGACCAGGTTTCGTCACCTCTAAGGGTGACTTCATCAGAAGGTAAGGTAATTACATGAAGAACATATCGTCAAAGATGTATTTCAGCTTCTGGCCTTATGAAAGATAAAGTTGAGTCTCATATGTTGTAAGTAGGCTGTTTAGGTTTTTTATTGGTAACGCCACCTCTGTATGAAAATCACTGGCTGTGCTGTGTGCAGTCTGCGGCTGCTTTGCATTGTTGTAATACTCGCCATTGTAGTGTTGGGCAGCGGCAGCTGGATGTGAACAGCGCGTAGCGTTGCGCAGTTGGAGGTGAGCCGCCAGCAGTGGTGGATGTGGGGAGAGAGATGGCGGAGTTTTGAAATTTGTCATGAACTGCTATATTTATATATGATGATATCAAGGTAAATACATTGTTTGTTCTCTATTAATATCTTTCATTTGCTAACTATCCCTATCAGTAGTTAGTGCCTTCCATAGTTTGAATCTTTTATTTAGCTGGCAGTAGTGGTGCTCGCTGTATTGCAGTAGCTTGAGCAGCGAAGATTTTTGTGAGGTAAGTGATTTGTGAAAGGTATAGTTTAATGTTAGTCAGGGCCATTCTTTGGTAGGGAATTTTGAAAGTCAGATTGCGTTGCGCTAACAAAATATTGTGTGTCAGTTTAAGCACAGTCATGTATAATTGTTTAAAGGGGACGTTTCATAATGTCTCCAGGAACATGTAATTCTATCAGGTCACTTATCAAACGCTTCACAAATTTCTATAAAACAAATTAATCCTAATAAGATACCGCACTGGCAAGCACAAAACAGCCAACTGCTGTCTTTTTTTTAATTTTTTTTACCGGATTTCGACAGCGACTATGGGTGTCTTCATCAGAAAATTCACATTTACATGTGGTAACTGATGAACCAACTTACTGTAACTACGTGTAATTGTGGATCTTCTAATGAAGACAACCATATGCTTTATCACATTCTGGTAAATGTACGCAACCGATTGGCTGTTTCGTATTTACTACACTCTTATACGGTTGCTGACCCACAGCTAAGTTTAAAATTGTAAGCTACTGCACTTTCAAATACCACAGTGGATGACGACCTGCTCTACTCGGTTCAAGATGGGTTCGGTCGGTGTAACGGCGAGGACCTCCAACCCTGCCCAAAATCCGGCATCGATAGGGGCGGCAGCCCCTCTTCCTCAGCCCGAATTAAGAAGACTTGGGCGTCATGAGGGTCCAAGAAAATGGATTTTTTTTATATAATACAATTCTATGATTCTTCCTGATTCCAAAAGTATACAGGGTGAGTCACCTAACGTTACCGATGGATATATTTCGTAAACCACATCAAATACTGACGAACCGATTCCACAGACCGAACGTGAGGAGAGAGGCTAGTGTAATTGTTTAATACAAACCATACAAAAATGCACGGAAGTATGTTTTTTAACACAAACCTACGTTTTTTTAAATGGAACCAAGTTAGTTTTGTTAGCACATCTGAACATATAAACAAATACGTAGTCAGTGCCGTTTGTTGCATTGTAAAATGTTAATTACATCCGGAGATATTGTAACCCAAAGTTGACGCTTGAAACTTCCGACGTTCAGTTGCGTGTTGTAACAAACACGGGCCACGGGCGTTTCATAGGACGTGGAGGACGCACGAATTGGCCAGCCCGTTCTCCTGATCTTACACCTCTGGACTTCTTTCTGTGGGGTACGTTAAAGGAGAATGTGTACCGTGATGTGCCTACAACCCCAAAGGATATGAAAAAACGTATTGTGGCAGCCTGCGGCGACATTACACCAGATGTACTGCGGCGTGTACGACATTCATTACGCCAGAGATTGCAATTGTGTGCAGCAAATTATGGCCACCACATTGAACATCTATTGGCCTGACATGACGGGACACACTCTATTCCACTCCGTAATTGAAAACGGAAACCACGTGTGTACGTGTACCCCACCCCTCATGGTAATGTACATGTGCGTCAGTGAAAAAGACCAATAAAAAGGTGTTAGCACGTGGACGTAATGTGCTGTTCCAGTCCCTTCTGTACCTAAGGTCCATCACCGTTCCCTTTTGATTCCTACGTAGTTCGGTGCTCTCCGATACACACGATCGAACGGCGGAGGAGTGGTACTCAAGCGTCAACTTTAGGTTACAATATCTCCGGATGTAATTAACATTTTACAATGCAACAAACGGCACTGATTACGTATTTGTTTATATGTTCAGATGTGCTAACAAAACTAACGGGGTTTCATTTTAAAAAACGTAGGTTTGTGTTAAAAACATACTTCCGCGCATTTTTTAATGGTTTGTATTAACCAATTACACTAGCCCCTCTCCTCACGTTCGGTCTGTGGAATCGATTCGTCAGTATTTGATGTGGTTTACGAAATATATCCAGCGGTAATGTTAGGTGACTCACCCTGTATACTTTATGTATAGTATCTTTTCATTTTAGTGTTTAGTTTCGTAAAGCAGATGCTGCCCGTGAATGCCTGTCACACTGTTGTCAAACACAAAAAACAAAAACATACATATTGTGGTAGAATATTGTGGTAGATTCTTTTATGTGTTTGTCTATTTTTTGTTTGTCGGTTGTCGATGTATTATGATCGCAATAAAAGGTCGTAACAATGTGATAAAATTATCTCTGATAGTGCTGTTAAAAGAATTAGTGTTTGTCGCGCGTATGAAGAGTCTTGGGAGAGACGGCTGGATATTTGTAGCAACTATTCATACATGAGATAGCAGGTTAGAGCGCTGTTGTCCACGTCTCTTCCCGTACACGTCGCATTCAATCTGAAACAATTCTGCTATTTCAATACTTCCAAAAATACTAATAAAGGTCGTGACGCTCACCTTTATTCTCATGAAATACACTCCTGGAAATGGAAAAAAGAACACATTGACACCGGTGTGTCAGACCCACCATACTTGCTCCGGACACTGCGAGAGGGCTGTACAAGCAATGATCACACGCACGGCACAGCGGACACACCAGGAACCGCGGTGTTGGCCGTCGAATGGCGCTAGCTGCGCAGCATTTGTGCACCGCCGCCGTCAGTGTCAGCCAGTTTGCCGTGGCATACGGAGCTCCATCGCAGTCTTTAACACTGGTAGCATGCCGCGACAGCGTGGACGTGAAGCGTATGTGCAGTTGACGGACTTTGAGCGAGGGCGTATAGTGGGCATGCGGGAGGCCGGGTGGACGTACCGCCGAATTGCTCAACACGTGGGGCGTGAGGTCTCCATAGTACATCGATGTTGTCGCCAGTGGTCGGCGGAAGGTGCACGTGCCCGTCGACCTGGGACCGGACCGCAGCGACGCACCGATGCACGCCAAGACCGTAGGATCCTACGCAGTGCCGTAGGGGACCGCACCGCCACTTCCCAGCAAATTAGGGACACTGTTGCTCCTGGGGTATCGGCGAGGACCGTTCGCAACCGTCTCCATGAAGCTGGGCTACGGTCCCGCACACTGTTAGGCCGTCTTCCGCTCACGCCCCAACATCGTGCAGCCCGCCTCCAGTGGTGTCGCGACAGGCGTGAATGGAGGGACGAATGGAGACGTGTCGTCTTCAGCGATGAGAGTCGCTTCTGCCTTGGTGCCAATGATGGTCGTATGCGTGTTTGGCGCCGTGCAGGTGAGCGCCACAATCAGGACTGCATACGACCGAGGCACACAGGGCCAACACCCGGCATCATGGTGTGGGGAGCGATCTCCTACACTGGCCGTACACCACTGGTGATCGTCGAGGGGACACTGAATAGAGCACGGTACATCCAAACCGTCATCGAACCCATCGTTCTACCATTCCTAGACCGGCAAGGGAACTTGCTGTTCCAACAGGACAATGCACGTCCGCATGTATCCCGTGCCACCCAACGTGCTCTAGAAGGTGTAAGTCAACTACCCTGGCCAGCAAGATCTCCGGATCTGTCCCCCATTGAGCATGTTTGGGACTGGATGAAGCGTCGTCTCACGCGGTCTGCACGTCCAGCACGAACGCTGGTCCAACTGAGGCGCCAGGTGGAAATGGCATGGCAAGCCGTTCCACAGGACTACATCCAGCATCTCTCCGATCGTCTCCATGGGAGAATAGCAGCCTGCATTGCTGCGAAAGGTGGATATACACTGTACTAGTGCCGACATTGTGCATGCTCTGTTGCCTGTGTCTATGTGCCTGTGGTTCTGTCAGTGTGATCATGTGATGTATCTGACCCCAGGAATGTGTCAATAAAGTTTCCCCTTCCTGGGACAATGAATTCACGGTGTTCTTATTTCAATTTCCAGGAGTGTAATAACGGTTTATTGTGTCTCTTGTACAATTCTCCACATAACATCAAAAGAAGCGAACAGAAAACTCTAGTTACCCTTAGTTACGAGTGAACCACAGAGAGAGCAATATTCCGAGGCAACGATATAATTATCATAGAGTCTCTCAGATAACGTCTTTGCCGCTTAGCTTTCTCACAGTCACTTCAATACATTACATATTTATTAGACTACAATATGCACAGCCTGTACCAGAAATTATTATGGTAGAACCAATCCAAATATAGAGATCGTATACATTCTAAACTCCGGGAAAAAATGTTTACGAGGCAAAACACAGAATGTGAATGAAAGTTTCAGTAGTAGCGTCTGGGAACGCTTTCCGAAATCTGTTTTTATTGCCATGATGGACGCCATAATATGTTTTAATGATGGAGTAACAAGCAGATTAAAATCATGAGCAGACTAGGCAGCAAAACTGGGGACAATATGAAAGACCAGAATAACAAAGAAAAGAATGGAAACCAGATGAAAAGGACAGAATCAAGGAGATTATGGAACTGGAATGTTTTGACTTGTTGTCATTGAGAAAAAATGAGTAAATTTTTACCTTCAGTTTGCAAGAATCAACGCTTTTCATTATCTCATGCAATATTAAAGCTACAAAAACAAAATTTGAAAATAATAATATACTGCTTGCCTACACAGTGAACCACATTATCCAACAATGTATTAAATATTTTAAGCTGGAGCATGTCAAATGTTTTTTTAAATTACTAGCAAAAGAAATTGACTTCGAAAAGTATTTAAAAAAAGTGCACAAAACAACAAATGGTAAATATTCCTGGTTCACTGTTTCAGCAAGTTAATAATTAAAATAATAACATTTGTTTTGACCTTTTGTGTTGAGTAGTGTACTTTCCTTATTAAGCTTGTGAACAGACACTCAGATTGTCTGTGCGTACTATAAACATACCTTCGCCATTTACAAGAGCCTGAAAACTGTTTTTGCGGTCGGCTAGAAAGTGATTGAGTCTGCAGGTCCACATCAATCTTGGTGCTTACTGAAAGGAAATGTTCCAGCTTGCTATTTACTCAGCGAGATTAGGAACTATGACTATCAATAATAGTTTAAATTGTAACTGATTGATTCACACACACTAAATATAATAATATCCCCAATAATAATAATAATAATAATAATAATATCTCTATCCCCGTGTGGAGTTGATAGTCCTCCATCGGGCGCCTCCCCAGATGGCGGATAGGGGAATGCTCTCCAGATATGGAGGGTACCGAGGAAATAAAATACCCGGGGTGGACCAAAACTATCAACAGAAATCCACTAACGTCTGCCTGGTATCCAGCGGTTAGGGGTCAGCGTCTGTTCGCCTAGCCCTCAACAACAACCAAGTCGTATTCCTCGTGATCTTTCCTCGGAAGGATCACCAACAAGTTAGTTTTCAACTTGAAAACCAAACATGTTGATAACACAAGGAATGAATCCACTACCCCGGGCACCAGTCGCAAGGCTGGCTTTACCTGGTCATCGGATTCTGGGGGACCAGGAGCATCGTGTTACGCCTAAGGTTGAGAACCAGACGACGTCCAAATTATTACACGCAAAACAAAGACACTTCATCGGTACACTTAATACTAATACTCTCTTCAAACTAGGCAAGATCAAATAACTTACAGACGTGCTGCAAAAATTCCAGATCAAAATCCTTGCAATCCAGGAAAAACGATTTGCGGACGAAAACCATTTTGATACAGACAACTACAGGATGTACAAAGGAAAACCAGCAGTTAAAACTAATGAGAAAGGACTCAAACAGTTTGGTACAGCATTTGCAGTCCACAAATCTATCAGCGACTCTGTCATTGACTTCTAGTCTGCCTCAGAACGTATAAAACGCTCTCCGTCAAATCGGCCAACAAAGCATATATACCTTGATCAACGCACACGCACCCACAAATAACTATAACAAGAAGAACCGCCAGAAAGTGGATGACTTCTGGAATGACCTTGAAGAGACGACAAACAAAATTGCCAAACACCATGTAATAACCTTGTTAGGCGACTTTAACGCACAATTAGGCAAAGAGAAAAAAATTCAGGAAAATCACTGGAATCCATACAGCTCACAAGAGAACTAACAAGAGTGGGGAAAGATTGATAAGCTTTTGCGAAAATTTCGGCCTCGTAATTATGTCAACACAATTCAAAAAACCCAACAAGAAACTATATACTTGGAAGTCGTCCAACACAATGTTGGGTGAATTCCAGATAGACCATGTGGCCATCTCCAAGAGTAACAGCAGAAATTCTGAATGTGAAAACGAGAAGAGGATTTTTTGACTCAGACCATCATCTTCTACAGATAAAGACCAGATTACAACCTAATAGGAAAAAGCCAAAACTAAACAAAGTGCTGAGACCAGACTCCGAATACATAAAACTCAACAAGGAAAACATCTTACAGTAAATTAGTCAGACAAACACCACATACTGGACAGGTGGACGTCCTAAAATCCACGATGAAATTGGGTCAACCCCTGAGAAGGTGAAAACACAGGTGGTGGAATATAATATGTGACCAAGCAATAGAAGAAAGGACCAATGCCTGGAAAAACTTCAATAGTCACAAAACATCAGAAAAATGGCAACAATTTCTAGTAATCCGAAAACAAACATCGAGAACTACTCGGAGGGAAAAAAGAAATGACAAACGGCGACTAGATGAGATAGAACAAGACTTTAAGAAGAACAACACCAGGAATTTTTATAAGACAGTTAAAGAACATATTGCAGGATACCAGCCACCCAATCTTTGCTTCAAGAAATCGGATGGTTCACTACACACTAACACGAAGAATAACTGCCAAATACTCGCAGACTATTTCAACAAACTTCTCAACTGTGAAAGACCTACAGAAGATATTCACTACCAGACGTCTACACCAAATCCCGACGCTAAACCGCCAACCATCAACGAAATAGTAGAAATTATCAAGACACTGAAAAACAATAGAGCCCCAGGAGAAGATGGAATTATTGCAGAACTATGGAAACTAGATGATGAAAGATTAACAGGAAAAATTCACAAATTCATATTAAATATTTGGGAAACAGAACAGATCCCTTGTGAATGGAAATGCGCACTCATCCATCCACTCCACAAGAAGGGGAACAAAACTGAACCAAATAATTACAGGGGTATCTCACTCGTACCGGTCACATATAAAATCCTATCAAAAGTTGTCATGAATAGATTAGAAGAACAAGCTGACCCACAAATAGGAGAATACCAGGCTGGTTTTCGCAAGGGACGATCATGCATAGAGCAGATCTGGAATCTGAAAATGATTCTCCAGATGAGAAACATCCGAAACACAGTGGTCACTTCTGTAGATTTTAAAAAGGCCTACGACTCAATAGACAGAGTAGCGCTCTGCAAGAAGCTGGAAGAATTCTGCATTAACAGAAAGACAAGAGCAATCATTCGGGAAACATTAACTGACACAGTCTCCAAGGTTAAATTTATGGGGGATATCTCGGAACCATTTGAAATCCAAACTGGAGTGCGACAGGGTGACGGACTTTCACCATTACTCTTTAATATCATTCTTGAAAAAATTATCAGGACATGGGAAAAAGAAGTCAAAGGAATCCAAATTGGCATTAGAAAAGATAATAGATTCAATGTGAAGTGTTAAGCTTTTGCGGATGACCTTGCAATCCTCACAAATAATAGAAAAGAAGCCACTAACGCCATAGAGAAGTTACACGAAATTGCACAAAGAACCGGCCTGCAAATCTCATATGAGAAAACCCAGTACATAGAAAGAGCGCCACAAGACAAATTGCCTATTGTGACAACCCATGGGAAAATCGTACAAGTACCACAAAAGCATATAAACTCATGTGGAGCTATTATAACAAGAAGTCCATATCCATTAACGCAAAAATAAGGCACTACAACACTGTCGTACTTCCGGAGGCACTGTATGCATCTGAAACAACACAAATAGGTGGACAAGCTAAAATCAAAGAAATAGAGAAACAAGAAAAGAAAATTCTCAGGAAAATTTTTGGCCCGATACAAGAGTAAGGAATCTGGAAGAAGAGACCAACATCAGAATTATATAAATACACAGACAAGATTACGGATACAATAAGGAAAAGAAGAATGCAGTTCTACGGACATATCCACAGGATGAATGAAAACAGAATTTCAAAGCGAATTCTTAAAGTCATCAACTCAGGCGGGGGAAAAACAAAATGGATGAAAGAAGTTGAAGAGGACCTCAGACAAGCACACATAACAGTAAACGATGCAGAAAATAGAACTGAATTCAGGAACATCATCAAAAAACATAAATTTGACACCACAACACAGAAGAGACCAGGATGCAAATGGACAGCGGAGCGAAAGAAAAAACACAGTGAACACATGAAGAAAATTTGGGCTCAGAATGGTTCAAATGGCTCTGAGCACTATGGGACTTAACTTCTTTGGTCATGAGTCCCCTAGAACTTAGAACGAATTAAACCTAACTAACCTAAGGACGTCACACACATCCATGCCCGAGGCAGGATTCGAACCTGCGACCGTAGCGGTCGCGCGGTTCCAGACTGTTGGGCTCAGAAAAAACATAAACAATCATCATAAAGGAATTCAAGTTCAAACGCTCTCTTAAATGGGAATAATCGAAAAAATAATAATAATATCTCTCTCGGAAACAGCTCTGTTAAGAGTTCTATGTGAAGTTCCAAGTAAAAAGATCTGTCACCCTGACTTGTAATCACCAAAGTTAATTTATCGCATTAAAAGTGGAAAATAAAATCGCCACTTGCCACGAGGATTTTGTTAACATTCCAGGCGGCACACAAAGAGTTACTTCCATGAAATCTAAGCGATCCAGGACATTGTACAGTCCTCGCGAGTTCACTTACTACTTTTACCGAAAAGGACTTCAAGTCTGTTAAGCTCTTAAGTCATACATACGGGCGTTTGACAGGAGAGGATTGTTTGGTTTGGGGAAGGAGACCAGACAGCGAGGTCATCGGTCTCATCGGATTAGGGAAGGACGGGGAAGGAAGTCGGCAGTGCCTTTGAAAGGAACCATCCCGGCATTTGCCTGGAGCGATTTAGGGAAATCACGGAAAACCTAAATCAGGATGTCCGGACGCGGGATTGAACCGTCGTCCTCCCGAATGCGAGTCCAGTGTCTAACCACTGCACCACCTCGCCCGGTGACAGCAGAGGAAAGATTGGTATCTCGGTGCGAAGTGTCTCTTCCCACTGCCTCTCCGACTGTTTTTATATATGAGAGCAGAGGAGCGCCAAACGGAACATCGGCTATTAGCTGCTCTAGGCACAGCCAGCGTTATCTAAATGGTCGCTTTCTCGGACACTTATTAATTAATATCTCTGTCGTTTAATAATTTCCAATCTTCTTAATTTTTGTATACAGGGTAAGTCACTAAATATTGCCACCTAGAATAATACTGAAAGTATGACAGCAGCTGAAAAGTTTGTAGGACAAATGTTACATGGGACAACGGGTGCTATAATACGACATTGGTTTTTTGTTGCTACGTGGGGTCGCGTCAGAGATATGAAGGTCCACTTTATTTTTTTTTAAATAGGATGCTATAGTGTGGTCCTTTTTCCTGATAGCGGCTATCGAGACGAATCCAGTAAAGTCTTCGAAGGTCAGCGAAGGTCAAAAAGGTGGCATGAACATCCATTTACAGGAGGTGTTCGAAGTGATGACCATTGGTATCAATGCAGCGCTGCAATATTCTTATCATGGATTGAGTGGTACTCCCTATCACTTCGGCACTTATCGAAGCACTTGCTCTGACAATGCTCTCTCGTATATCGTGCAAATAGTGAATATGCGCCGAATACGGCATATCCATCTAACGTGCCATTGGTATGTAAACACCATTAGACTGTTTCACAATACAACGCTAATAGGAACGGTAACACTAGTATCGTAGAATCAAGCCAATGTGAATGATGTATTCCTTCGAAGAACAAGTCGATATGCTTCTCATTTACGGAGAATGCCAACAAAATTCAGTGAGAGCTAGAGACTTATACGCTGAAAGATATCCTCAACGTACTCGCCCTACACGTCGTGTGTGAGAAATCGAGAACAACTGGATCTTTAGCACATCGGAAACGTATCCGGCAAAGGAAAGTTACTAACGAGGAAATGGAAATTGGTACGGTTGCCACTGTGGTTCGAGATCCTTGTGTTAGTTCGCGTCAAACCGCATGGGAATCTGACAAGAGCCAGAGTAGTGTTGTTCGTGTTCTGCATCGCCATAAATATCATCCTTACCATATCAGTTTCCACTAAGAATTAACTGGTACAGATTGTACGCATCGTATTGAATTCTGCCGATGATCTCAACTTCAGGTTCAGAGGGATGACACATTTATTAATTTGATTTTATTTACTGACGAGGCTACATTCACGAACCATGGAAATGTTAATTTGTATAACATGCATTATTGGGCAACTGAAAATCCGTGATGGCTGCAGCAAACTGCACACCAAAAACCGTGGTCAGTGAACATATGCTGTGGGATTCTGGAGGACACAATTATACGCCCCTGTTTCATCGAAGGAAATCTTAATGGTAGGAAGTATACCACATTCCTGCAAGAAACATTGATGATGATGATGAAGTCCCACACTCCGTGACGGAGCGTAGGGGAACGATGCGGGAGACCCGCGCCGCCTTACTAGGCAAGGTCCTAGCGGAGGTGGTTTGCCATTGCCTTCCTCCGACCGTAATGGGGATGAATGATGATGCTGATGATGAAGACGACACAACAACACCCAGTCATCTCGAGGCAGGAAAAATCCCTGATCCCGCCGGGAATCGAACCCGGGACCCCGCGCTCGGGAAGCGAGAACGCTACCGCGAGACCACGAGCAGCGGACCAAGAAACATTAGGTCTGTTTTTGGAAGAAATACCTTTAAGAAGAAAGAACATAATGTGGTGTCAACACGATGGGTGTCCGACACATTTTTCGCTGATGGCTAGAAATGAGTTGCAGGGACAATTCCCAAATCGTTGGATTGGACGCGGAGGAGATGTGTCTTGGCCGGCTCTTTCGACAGACTTGACGCCTCTGGATTTTTTCTTGTGGAGATTAGTAAAAGACATTGTTTATAAAGACGGTCAAACTACACCTGAAGATATGCGAGAGAGACTGTCCAGCACGTGCTTCGATACTTCCGAATTGATAAGGAATACCACTCAATCCATGGTAAGAAGATTGCAGCACTGCATTGATACCAATGGCCATCACTTCGAACACCTTCTGTAAACGAACGTTCATGCCACCTTTGTGACCTTCGTTGATCTTCAAAGGCCTTACTGTTACACGTCACTGGATTCGTCTCGATAGCCGCTATCAGAAAATAAGTACCAAATTATAGCATCACATTAAAAAAAAAGTTGATCTTCATATCTCTGAAGAGACCCCACCTAGCAATAAAAAAACCAACGTTATGGCCCCCGTTGCCCATGCAACTTTAGTCCCACAAATTGTTTCACCTCCTATCATACTTTCGGAGTTATTCTTGGTGGCAATAGTTAGTGACTCACCCTGTAGATAAATTTGAGTTTGATTTAGTTACTGAAAAAGTTGTAGCTCGACTGCATTTAAACTTATCCAGATAGAATTTTTAGAACAGAACCGACAGTAGAACATGATCTCTTAACTGCCTATTTAAGATTCCAATCTTGAAACTTGGTACAGCTGTGTTAACTCGTAAATGTAATCGACTGCTGTAATTATAACTTTGTTACAAATACAAATCATACTTAATCTGTCATGAATAAGGATGTTTAAGTTTCAGATTTGGTTTTTAGTAAATAACTTAACTATTAGAGGTAGCTTATTGGAGTCACATAGTTACTGTTTTTATATCAAACAGAGGCAATACGAATTTCCATCTTTCTGAGTGTAATATTTAGCGCCTTCAATTTTTCGTAAAAACACAGATTTTGATCGAAATATTGCTCTGATAAGGTGAGACTTATAGGTTTTCATTGGGATATGCTTTTGCATGTTCTAACCAATTTTGAGCTTTCTAGTTTTATTATTTAGCACCTCATTTTTTTCTTACCTTCGTATATTTTCCGTAACATTCTGAGACTTTAGCATGTTACTATCAATATACTTAAGCGTACAACGACAAGTTTCAATCTTGGATTATGGTGCAATCCTTTGTATGTTAAGCGCGTTGTGATGACGTGGCGCCAGTAGCAGTGAACTGGGGTAAGTCTCTGCACACTCGCTCGCCTCTATATTCTTACAATGATGATATTAAGTACTGCAAAATTAATTTTGTGATTTGGATTTTTCAGTCTTTACCTGAAAGAGAACTACAGGAAAACATTTAGCTTTTCAGTTCCCACTCATTTAATTACAACTGTAGGCACTATGGTGGATGTTCTTTCACTACAACATTTAAGGTGGAGGGTGGGAAGTAACTATCGTTGGTGTCCATTTCGACACTATTACAAAAAAGGTGAAGGGGAGGAGTCAATGTGGTAGGTGTCCTCTTTTATTTCTTCGTACAGCTTGTAGGGTGTTTTCCATGAAGCCTCCATACCCCTGAAAAACTTAACGTAGCCTAAGCTTCTGTTCTAAACTTATATCTAAGGGAGGGCAAAACATATTCCATGCTCTATTTTACCTCTGTAATTTAAGTAAACAATTGAGAAGTTACCACAAAGAATTTTTTAAAATTTGGAATAACTATTAACTTTTTCAAAATGTTTACTGGCAGTACGTTGCTTCATAAAAATCTTGATATTACTCTAGCTCACTTGTAGTAGTAATCTCAATCTTGAACCACGAACTTGGCAATTTTTGTTTCACCTTAGCTATTATGCTCTGGAAATCAATGTGGGTTAAAAAACATTTTGGGCTAGTATGCAATTTACATCATTACCTTAGATGTTGTTTTACTTAGAAAATCGAGTAACCTTTGTGAAGTCTTTTTTCATACTGCTCAATTGTACAGATGAGTATGCTAAAGAAGTAATTTGTTCGTCAGCAGTTACTTTGCTTTGTGAGACACATAATTAAAAACTGTTTTTAGTACAGTCTACCAATAACTGAAATCTGGTTTCGCAGGACTGAACGGATCAGGTTGCGGAAAGGGGCTCAAATCAGTTACTGTCAGATGCACAAAGCATAAAACTTTATTTTGCTAAAACACTTAATCACACATGCCCTTAAAAGCATTTAAAACAATGCGGCTGGAGGTCCGAACACAAGTTATTAAAATTGCCTTAAGGAATACACACGGCTGAAGGCCTTAGTTAAAAATTTTACATAAAATCTCGGCTGAAGGCCACACCGCGCTACCGCTACGGTCGCAGGTTCGAATCCTGCCTCGGGCATGGATGTGTGTGATGTACTTAGGTTAGTTAGGTTTAAGTAGTTCTAAGTTCTAGGGGACTGATGACCTCAGACGTTAAGTCCCATAGTGCTCAGAGCCATTTGAACCATTTGATGGCCACACACAGTAAATAGAACAACTGAAGGCTTAAAGACTGGATAACAAGGATATGCAATAGAGCAATCTTTTTTTTTTTTTAAGAAAATTAGTTTAAGCGAGTATCTTTAAAGTTTTAATTTGAGACGGCTGAAGGCCTTTTCTTAACATTAAAACAAACTAAGTTTATAGACGGCTGAAGGCCTCGCACAGTACTTGACACTAAAAGAAAATCACAATCTAAAAACAAAACAATGGTGCTCAGAGGTGTTCCAAGAGTCGGCCTGAAGAGGTAACTCTAACGTGAGGTTAGATGAGATAGGCAACCAAAATAAGATTAAGTAAGCAGATGGCAACCCGACCCAGTGATGGCTGAAGGACCGACCATCAACCTAATCAGGTCCCTTCCGCCGACCAACGGCAGGACAACGGAAAATATCAGGCGAGGACGAAGATAGCAGCAGCACTACGTCTTCAAAATTGGCGTCTGAAAAACAGCCAAGGCACAATAACGACTAAAAAATATGAACAACACCAAAGGCTGTCGACCTACAAGCGGTACGGACCGCATCAACACGGCGAGGAAACACGCACACACACTCGCTGCTCCGTCCCAACCGACCTACTGCTTGCTTCAGTACGCAGACAGCATTCATAACTGCTGAGTGGAAATCACAGAAGCTACACACAGTTCCATATAAACACTTGCACCAAAAACTCCGACAATCCTAAAACCAATCACTGTGGAACAACAAGGAGAAATCACAAGTCGACACACACAGAGTTTCCATAAGCGGTCGGCGACCAAATACACGACGTCCGATGAGACGACCGAGCGAACGACCAACCAGGGTCGTCACCACTCAAGTCATGTGTGTCAGCAACGGCCGGGTGGGTCTTGGCTATCCGGACCTCACTGCAGCTCGCTCCCGACTCCCTTGATGTCCGTTCGGAACTCGGAGACACGGCGACCCGGGCACAGTGGCTCGGACCCAACCATGCAGAGGAAACACTTGCCCATTGGCCACCAACATCCCTGCACAAGGAAGGAACCGACCCACGTCCGGCAAGATGACCAACTGACGAGGCCCAGAAAAGGTCAAAAGACCCTAAACATGTCACCGATGAAACGACCGACCGACGGTGTTGCCGCTCCAGTCTCCTTCCGTCGGACAGTTCATGTGTGTCGCCGGCGGTCGGCGAGTACTGGCTGTCCGCAACTCACTGGCGCTCCGTCCCCACTGAAGTCCGGCAGAGGACGACCCGGAAATACTAGCGGTCGCTTCAGAAATAGCACGGCAGTGCACTTATAGATAAGTGCCGCTGCTGTCACTCACGGGCAAGCAAACCAGCAACTTAGTGACGCGAGTAAATCGAATAAGAAACGAGGCTACAGTACCATGAAGACAAGAAGACAAGCAATAAACGGCATGAACACGAGACGCGCACGGCTCAACTCCAGAATCTGCATTTCTTAACAAATTCGTTTATCTCTGTTGCTATCTGTATGTGTCAATATTTACCTGTTAACTGACCATCTGCCTTAAGCAAGATTATGCGTTTATCACACCTTTTTGCGAGACGTGAGGGAATTACACACCATTTTTGCATCACTTTACCCTATATTTACACATGTTTTTGGTGTGATACAACGCTTTCACACATCTCTTTCAATTAATATCAAAACGCTTCGGTTTGCCGCTGTTAGCACCATATTATTACTCTCTCTTTTCTGCAGACAACCCTACTTCCAACATGAAAATTATTAATTCATGCATATTTCAGAAAATTTCAGTTTCAGTCATTCCTCTTCACGCAAAATATCTGTACTTCGTTGTTACTAATCCTTTTTGTAGATCTTATTTATTTTACTTTAGTCACTATTTCTATATCACTGGTGCTCGTCAGTTACTCATTGTTGTTTTAAGATTTAGAATTTACTATTGGAAACTACCTCTCATATTCTCTTATAAGTCATCATCCGTTCTAAGTCATTTTAGGGAATCATACTTACTTGCTAGGAAGGTCCTATAAACTAAAGGCGTAAGTACAATATTAGGCACATATTTCTTACTTAGTATATATAGAACAGTACAAGAGAATGAAACTTGAAAGGGAAAGGAAGTTTCATTTATCTGGGACCGCACAGTACGCCAAACTCTGTATCTGCCAAACAGTGGCAGACTCCCAACAGAATCTGTTTACTGTCAATTTTGAAAGGCTTCAGATCTACAATGTTTTGTAGACCTAGTTCTCTCTTACTATTCAGGTATTCCAATCGCTATGCATTTGCATGAGGCTTAACTATTACCCTGACTGGACCTTGATAATTATGCATAAATTCTTTGTTTCCACTGAAATTTTCTTAGATTTTTCTTTCTTAACAGTTTCCTTTCTCGCAACATCTATTTGATAAGCTTTCTTGATAAACACCTGCCCAGGCTTTACATTCAGACGGCTTTCATAGCCTTTAACTTCTCCAGGCGTATTTGAGAACTCATT
Source organism: Schistocerca piceifrons (assembly GCF_021461385.2). Taxonomy (NCBI): domain Eukaryota; kingdom Metazoa; phylum Arthropoda; class Insecta; order Orthoptera; family Acrididae; genus Schistocerca; species Schistocerca piceifrons. The sequence continues at coordinate 926,144,127 of NC_060140.1, forward strand.
GTGATGATTGGTTAATATTTCCCTTAATTCTGTCCTCTGTTTATCAGACATTTGATTTGTTGGCTGCAGCTTAGCCTCTATTACTTCCAGGATATAGTTCTCTTCCACGTTAGCATCTTGCACATTATTTCCAAATTCAGTGTCATCCTGCAAGTATCTCTTATTCCTCATTACTCTAATAGGCAGTTCCCTTGTTTCATTACTACTGCCCTATCACTATTTTGCACCTGCTTCTCAGCAGCAACTACTCTTTTCACTCGCTCCAAATAACTCAATAAATCTATGCATATAACCTCTAACTGCGGAAAAGATTCTTTTCTGCCTGTACCAAGGCAGGTTACCTTCTACTACCATGATCATCATTTCCGGTTTCATTTTTTCTATCAGATGTGACAGCCGTGAAACCTACTGTCTAGAAAAGTGATTCACGACCTGCAGTAAAGTTTTTACCACTCCAAAATTCTCTCAAAACTTCGTTTTATTTGTTGTGTGACCAGCAATAATTAAGAAATGCAGTTTCAAATTTCGAAAGAGTTTTCCATTTAGTCGTTACGTCAGATGACCATCGTAAAACACCTCCTGACAAATAACTTCTTATGAAAGAAATTTTCCCACATTATGACCGTGAATTTGGTAAAACATCCTCAAAATCATTACAGAACTCTAACGGACGAATTTGTTTGTCTGGATCAAAACGCAAAAATTGACAAGTGTCTGGCGAGTTTGAACGTGGTGTTAGTTGCCGCACGAGCGATGGGGCACATCTCCGAGGTAGTGCTGAAGTGGGAATTTTCCCGTACGACCATTTCACGAGTGTGCCGTGAATATCAGGAATATCCTTCGGATCAGGATTCCGGTAAAACATCAAATCTCCGACATCGAAGCGGCAGGAAAACGATCCTGTAAGAACGGGACCAACGACAACTAAAGAGAATCGTTCAACGTGATAAAAGTGCAACCCTTTCGCAAATTACTGCAGATGTCAATGGTTGGCGATCATCAACTGTCAGCATGCGAAACATCCACGAAACATCATCGATATGGGATTGCGGAGCCGAAGGTCCACTTTTGTACCCTTGATGACTGTGCGACACAAAGCTTGTAACCTCCCCACAATGGAAAATCTCAATAAAATGTGTATGTGTAACCACCCAACAACGATATTTAAATGGAAATGTGAGCCAAGTGTAACCTCCCAAAGAAATTATTAAATTAAATGAATTTTTAAATATTGTAACCTCTGAACAAAATTAATTTTAATGTAACCTCTGAACAAAATTGGCTCCGATTTGTAGTCTCTGTGCAAAGAATGCATTCACACTTAATATTCCCACAAAATTCTTTCCTCATTTAATGTCAAGATCGAAACAGAAAAATTCCTAAACACCAAAATAATAAAAAAGATTAGTAACCTGATAAATTTTATAAGGACAGCAGCGCTGCCCTTCGGCCCTGTATTCTGAATAAAAAAAGCAAAAACTCTTACCTCAATAAAACTGCAATTATATCTGCTCTTAAGTTGCAATTTCTCGACACAGCTTCGTGCAATGCTGGCGCATATTTTTGTTTGTTTTGATTATTGTAAGGAATGATCATGCATTTGAAATATTCTTTGAATTGAAATGAATGCTTTTCTTTAAAAAAAGTTGCTTTATATTATAAAAATTATTATCGGGGCATTTCTTTGAATAAATTAAATTACAATTAACATACATTATTAAATATGCGCAAGGCTGCTTCTTTACCTTCTACAACAATACTCATCTTCCAGAGTCCTGACCAGAGTCGCGAGCAGAGCACACAGCCGACGCATGCCGACTCCCGCCGACTAGCACGGACTAGCACGGACTGACGACTGACGACTACTACTGTCGACTCGCGCAGTCAAGCGCAGACTAGCAACAGCTAACGATAAACTACTCTCTGGTCAGAGATTCTGTCATGCCTCGCCCATCGCCGGCAATGTATACGTCTTTCAAGCTTTACGCCTCGCCTGGGCCCGTCAACTCCGACATTGGACTGATGATCACTGGAAACATTTTGCCTCATTTTGCCTGCTCGGACGAGTCTCATTTCAAATTGTATTGTGCGGATTGACGTGCACGTGTATGGAGACAACCTCATGAATCCATGGATTCATGTAGGCAGGGGACTGTTCACGCTGGTGGAGGCTCTGTAATGGTGTGGGGCGTGAGCAGTTGGAGTGGTATGGGACCCCTGATACGTCTAGATACGACTCTGACGGGTAACACACATGTAAGCATCCTGTCTGATGACCTGCATCCATTCGTGTCCATTGTGCATTCTGACGGACTTGGGCAACTCCAGCAGGACAATGCGACACACCACACGTCCAGAATTTCTGCAGATTAGCTCCAGAAACACTCTTCTGAGTTTAAACACTTCCTCTAGCCACCAAGCTCCCCAGACATGAACATTATTGAGCATATTACGGATACCTTGCGACGTGCTGTTCAGAAGAGGTCTCCTTCCTCTTCTGCTCTTACGGATTTATGGACACCCCTGCAGGATTAATGGCGTCAGTTCGCTCCAACAGTATTTCAGACAGAAGTCGAGTCCATGCCACGCCGTGTTGCGGAACTTCTGCGTGCTCGTGGGGGCCCTACACGATAATAGGCGGGTATACTAGTTTCTTTGGCTCTTCAGTGTATGATGATCATTAAGTTCCTACTGTAACGTATTGATAGCATGTGTTACTGAGAGCTAGTTGTTGCCTAAACGTATTGATACTGCTCCTGTGTAGTTCACTTTAGACCACTTGTACATTACTTGCTAAACTGCACTACTACTTCGTATCTCATCAGCAAAACAGAACTTCAGTATCAAGTAAAGTTGTAACACCATAATTAATACTGTAAATATTTTATACTGATTAATTCTGTTCAATTTCAAGTATGTATTTTTCACTATGTAATGTCTTTGACCTATTGTAATGAAGTGGAAAGTTGTTTAAAATGTTTTCTCTTTACTATTTAAATTCTTTGTATTAATTGGAGGAAAATGTAAGATAATTATGTGGCTTTTGTGTCAACATGTTAATGTACTAAAATATTAAAATTTTTTAAAAGATGTTTGTATACAACTTTGTATAACGTGGTTCATACCTAGGGACTTGCATCGTATGAAATGAAAAGCAACAGTACTTCCCATTTGCAACGGAAGTGAGCTGGCGCGCGCCAAAATGTGGTTCGCGTGGGCTAAAAGGTGGAACAGGAGTCAGTTGACAGCCAGCTACTGGACAGTTCTGGTCTGAGCAGCAAGTGAGCGAACAGCATAAGTGCTAGGGTGGCATCCAGTGCCTGGATTAATATGGAAAGGCCTCGGATGTGTGTACGACCATTAATTAATGCAAAAGGCTCTAGTGTTGGAAATGTCGTCGCCAAGAAGAAGATAATAGAGCCAATTATATTCAGAGGAGAGACCAGTAGCAGTTATGTACTCGCCACCGATACTGCGCAATCACTTCGGCAGTTATAAGAGGTCCGAAGGGGACTGCCTATTAGAGTAATGAGGAATAAGAGATACTTGGAGGATGACACTGAATTTGGAAATAATGTGCAAGATGCTAATGCGGAAGAGAACTATATCCTGGAAGTAACAGAGGCTAAGCTGCAGCCAACATGTGAAATGTCTGATAAACTGAGGACAGAATTAAGAGAAATATTAACCAATCATCACAACGTGTTCTCAAATACGCCTGGAGAAGTTAAAGGCTATGAAAGCCGTGTGACTGTAAAGCCTAGGCAGTTATTTTTCAAGAAACCTTATCAGATACATGTTGCGAGAAAGGAAACTATTAAGAAAGAAAAATATAAGAAAATTTCAGTGGAAACAAAGAAGTTTTTGCGTTTTTATCAAGGACGATTTAGGGTAATAATTAAGCCTCATGTAAATCCATACCGATTGGAATACCCCTAGCAGTAAGAGAGAACTAGGTCCACAAAACAATCTACATATGAAGCTTTTCAAAACTGGCAGTAAATAGATTCTGTAGGGAACGTATGAACCAGTACATTTAAGTGTTGTTTAATTTGCAATAATCAAGCATATTATGTGATTCTTGTGTCCGATCCTTGATTTGTTTCCTCCCATGATAGCTCCATCTGAGTATCCTGTGTGTTAAAATCTAATGAAAATAAATGATAGATTATTTGCACAATTCTGAATGCAAAAAACATATCTAGAGATACTGTGGTTTCAATTAAAGTTAAGGGAGGAGGTTAGTATTTCATATACGAAATCCTCCATAATGATTTATTTGCTTTATTTCAAAGTGTTTGTGCTTTAAAGATTAACTGCGTTAAGTTCTGGTAGTAAAAATTACTGGTTGTGTTAATGGCAATAAGATAGCGCATTGTTTTGAAGTTAGAGTGTGAATGCACTTGAAGTCATACTTAAAATTATATAGAGAAAATTGTCAGCATTAACTGTTTCAAAAACCATGCAAGGTGAGTGAAATTAGTGGATGAATAGTACCAAAATTTGCACCTTACAAATCGTCTCAGAAAAGTATGTTCAGTTTGCTTTATGGTATTGGACAGTTTAAGGGTCCCCAGTTTTGAGTTGCTTAAAATAAATAAACCTACTTGCATAATGAATATATTAATTGTAGTTGAAGTAAATTTTGGATTTTGTGTACTTTGGAAAGCCAGTTTGAGAGCCCCTACCAACAATTTTGCTAATTGAAGATAAAGTTATTGTAATTGCCCTTATCCAAAAAAATAGAAACAATATTACTTCTTAATGAGTGTAAAAATCCTATTGCAAGTGACTTAATTATATTTGTGCTATATGGAAAGTAACTGTTGAAATAGGATTAAGTCCATGTCCATTTCTGGTTTAATATTGACTTTCATAACTTTTGGTGATCACATAATTCATATATTGAGAAGAAATAAGCCGTTAACTGTTTCTATGAGAGCTTGCGTATACTATTTATAACTGCTAGCATCACTGTACCACTTGTCTGTTTATAGTAGAGTTCATTGCACTTCTTTAGGAAAGAAGTAAAAGTAGCTTTCGTTTATCATAAATCTATACAGATTATATAAAAGTAATGTTTCACATTACTATGCCTAATTAGGCTGGCGACCGTTTTTATTTCATTTAAGCAAACTTGGTTACTTAAAACATTTTCCAAATTTCAATCTTTAGTTTTCTGGTTTCTTCTATAGCACTAATTTCAGGTTCGATAAGCCAAACCCATTAGGTAACTCACCGTCAATTTACTCAAATCCTTCCAGAGGGTAACATTTACTGCTCGTAATACCATAATTGGTAATACACTGTATGTTGATACAACACGCGACGCAGTATAGTGTTGTATTTGGCTTTCCCCGTGACAGGACTGAATGTTCTGTTTGGCAGGTAATGTTATAAAGTCAGTCCCAATAATTAACTTTCTTTAATGGACCATGTCAGTGCATGGTACAACTTTGCCTAGTTAGGCTTGCGTCCGTTTCCATTTACGTAATTGCATTTTACTTTATTACTAATAGAACCATGGTTCGATTCCAGTTGTTCTGCAACTGCTTCCGTTCAACAGAAATCTCTGTAGAAGCAAAAATAGGCAGATAGCTTTCCATTACGCACGATCACAACCAAGTAAGTGTCCTTTAACAGGAGCAACATTGTGGGTGTATTGCTAATTTGGTAGTTGTCGGTAGTGCTACAGACCCACCTCTAGTTCAGCGGATACTCACATCCCTTCAAAGTGTCCGTCGAACCGAGGAAGCAGCTGAAGTGTCGCACCTGTGTCAGGCTAATCTGGATGAATTATTTGCGCTCATAATCACCATGGACAAGTGCTGGGTGTGTCACTGCGAACCCGGGAAAGAGGAGCAAAGCAAGCTATGGAAACACGCACATCCCCACCACCAAAAAGTCGGAGATCCAATCATCATCAGGTAATGAGATGTTCAGTATTTTATAGGACTGTAAAGGTGTGACGCTAAAAGATTATGCTCGCAAAGTGAAAAGCATCAGGAGCATACCACCGATATTTGACGAGGTTGCGAGATGCTGTCAAGGCGAAGGGTCGGGATAAACTGTCCAAGAATGTGTGTCTGCTACGCGACAACACCAACTCATTCTGCACTGCACACAGTCACACATGATGCTTCTTTGGGCTATCAGATTTTCCCTGAACCCGTATTCTCCTATCATGGCACCCATTAACTTCTTCCTCCAGTAGTTGTAATACGAAAACGACATAGAAAACAAACGACGTCCAGAGATCCTAAGGCGAAAGAAAAGCCAAGCTTGGAAAGCCAGCGATACAAACAACTGTAATCAGTAAATACATCTCTATACTCAATGAAGATGTTTACACGACATGAAACCTGACGTACTGAGTGTGGCTTGTAGTTTATAAGAAGTGAAACACACAAAGTGTAACGATAAGTGAGGCCGCTAGATTCATATACATTGCAATACATCGAAGACATTCCGATTTTTGAAAGTTTTTCTATTCGTTAACAATTGTGTGCTTACTGTGGTGCACATCACTCTTCCAGGATTTGAGTACGCTTCTCTACTTCCTGAAAAATAGTAAGATTGCTGTCAACATTAGTAATACTGTGTCCTTCTGTCATTAGGTGGGAAACGATGGTGGATTTATCCTCTGCGTTTTTTCTTCCTGTTTCTTTATGTTCTTTGTATTTGGTTTTGAAGTTTCAGCCTCTTTGGCCGATGTAAAAAGCTTTCCAATCAGCAGAACCGATTTTACATATACCTGCAGTTGTACACTTGTTATTGTTTTTCTTATTTGGACGGGTCGCTATACAACATTATTTGTGCTGTTTTGATGTTATTTGTGGGTGAGTTATTATACAACATTATTTATTTTACTATGCTTGTTTTGACGATGTTTGTTGTTACTTTCTTTTTCATATTACTTATTCCATTATACCCTGTTTTTCAATGTTGTTTACGTAACCACTGGTCTTCCCTTCTGAAACCACTCGTAATCAGAAATAAAAATAAAAGTGCATTACCGGTGTCATTTAATTCCAAGTAATACTAAAGTTGCGGAACTTCCATAGCCTTGTTCAAAATGCTTAGAAAAAAAGTTTATTTTTAATTGGTGGTAACCGCTTTGCATCTAGAAATGTAGTGACTAAATAAAGGAAACGCTGTAATCATTGAATGCACTACTTCCCTGCATTTCAAATACTGCAGAAATGTTGACGACTGAGTGTTAATCGTTTGCGAAGAGTTTTGCTATGAGGAGTCCCTTATGAGTCACGGGAGATGACTCATCCTTACGACGTCAAAGACGAATGGAAATGAGCCAGTGCTTAACTTTTCTTAGTATTCTTATATAACTTAGGCAGTCTGTTTTTCTGTTACTTGGCCTTACGAGTTATGAATCACTGTGATGGACTAGGAAACCATGATGGAAAACTGCCTGTTATATTTCGAAGCTTGTAATTTTTTTTTCTATCTTTTCTTTTCTACGTAATTCTGTAGCTCTCAATTCGTTCGAGCAATCAATCATTCATGATAGGAAATACAGTCATAGCTCAGTCACTCAAAATGATTCTGAAATTTTACTTGTTAGAATGAAATCAGGCGATGATTCTTCTTCTCTGCAGGCTCGTGCTTTGCGGCAGTCTGCTAATCTGTACAAATAAAATGCCTCGTAATTTTGGGAGCGTTGTATAATCAGTCGGGAAACCTCAGATCAAGCGGATATTTGACTTTGATGAAGTTTAACCTTCCGAAGAAGCAATGGAGCTCTTGGATTATTAAGTGCAGGTTCGTATCCAGTCTTTCGGAAGTCCCTTCTGATTAACAACTACGCAATGTATCGATAAATATCATTAATTCTCAAATTTAAAATACACACCTTTTTTTTTTTTTTTTTGAAGGAGCAGTCTATATATATTTCCTTTTAATCGTACAGTTCGTATCAGTTATCTTCTGTGATAAATCTCAATAATCAGATTACAGTTCTTCCAAACCAAGCTCAGGCTAATCGGCACGAAGACAATCTCGGAAGCCCCCTTTCCTTTTTTTCTAACAACCACCAGAGAGAGTACTACAAAGAATACTTATGCGCTCATGGCATAGCTGTCGTATGAAACTATTTTGCGCATGGATTCTGCGAGTATGAAGATAGAAAATTTGTAAACGTCATTCAAGGGTAGAATTGTATCAGAATAATTCATAGAATATAAAGAGGTATTACAAGCTTATGGAAATTCATGAAATCAGTAAACTTTTTGTATATAAGGTTGTCTCATGTACAGCTGATACTCCTCGTATTTCACAAACATTTCAAGATATCTAAAGAACGTTTGCAGTAAATGGTACTACACAAAGAGATAAGTATTCGTTATCTGTTATGCTATCGGAATATTCTTGCAAGGTGTACACACATTTTGAAAGTTACTTGGAAGCTCTAGAGAAAAGTAGAATAGATCACTGTTTTTGTATTTAGCAGTGAAACTTTTCGCACAGAAGGCGGGGTAGGGAAAGAATCAATGATACTAACACAGATCAGATTTCTTTATCAATTGAAGACATAAAGTCTGTAAATATGTGTGCCATCATATTGTGGCACATTGTTCGTAAAAGTCCGTCTTTACCACTTATTTTTATAATCCACTATTACCAGTTTTTGCTACTGCTACCTTCAGATAGGTTAGGAAATAAAAAACAGGAGTGTAACCAGATACGTTTAGTTAACTGAAGCTCAATCTATGACAGGCCTGATGATGGATAAGAAAATAAAATATTTAATAATTAACATCCATGCATACCAGCCATACATACCATAAAATTTTCTAATGTACGTAACAACGTCAAAATCTATGCATATGGGCACATAGTAAGCGCTGGTGACGGTCAGCACGCGTCTGGTATTTGTACAAATAGCTGAGACCAGCAGAGCGCAGTAGGCTATAGATAGGGAACGTGAGTAACCAGTATCGTAAATATAATAGTTAAAATGCAGCATGCGTACTCATTAGTTAAAATTACTTCACGTGGTAACATGAGCGTCACAAAATAAAACGAGAACTAATATACAATATGTGAAATTAGATCCATACGTGAAATTCACATAAAAGGTGCAAAGAGAAACAATGGGAAGCACCTAGCTGGCAACGTAAATAACAGACAATTGTGTAAAAGCCAGAATAAAACGTTTAAAAATGATGTCACATCTAACTGTTAATTGGAAATTCGATTGCTCATAACACATGCGGAGTGAGACTTTAATGGCACTTGCTCGTGGCTTCTCTGTATGAAGTTCTCGTTTTACTATGGGGGAGCTTGCGGAAGAAGGCAACCGTACACAAAAAAGGCAAACGTAATATGGCGGTTTTCCATCTGCCTCGGTGAATGCGGGCTGGTTCCCCTTGATCCGCCTCATCTACACTATGTCGGCGATTGCTGCGCAAACAAGTTCTCCACGTACGCGTACACAAGCATTACTCTACCACGCAAACATAGGGGTTACACTCGTTTGGTGTGAGACATTCCCTCGGGTGGGGGGGCGGGATGTCCACCGACCAGGGACCGAACCACACAATAACCCTGAAAGAGTGGTTCGGTGTAGGGCGTCGGAGGGGTGACGTGGACTGCGGTTAAAAGAAAAACTTGAATTTGAACAGTGACTGGTTGATTTGTTTATTACTTTTGGGAGGTTGGAGTAAAAGGCAAGTCAGAGAAAGAGAGATGGGAGGGGAATAAATATTAAAAGAATACTTTTACCTATTTTTGGGAGTACACAGGGAATAACAGTAGAGAGGGAGAGAGACATGATGTTGTAATAGCAAAAAAATAACCTTAAAAACGTCCCTCTTAATTTATTACCTTTTATGTATGTACATAGAGAGAAAAAGAAAGAGAAATGTAATATTCAAAAATATATTTAAAAGAAACTTATTTCTGTTAAAAACGTTACATAAAGGCAAATTAACTCATATTTTGTTATCTCGGATTCGATTGTTTTCTGTCGCCAGTCATCTTGCATTGGCTCTCACTTACAGAAAATTAAGTGCAAGAGCAAGTAAAGAAAATAAGCCCACCCGGTTAGCCGAGCGGTCTGACACACAGCCTTCCGGAGTGGGAAGGAACGCCTGGTCCCCGGCACGAATCCGCCCGGCGAACTTCTGTCGAGGTCCGGTCAGCCGGCCAGTCTGTGGATGGTATTTAGGCGGTTTTCCATCTGCCTCGGCGAATGCGGGCTGGTTCCCCTTATTCTGCCTCAGCTACACTATGTCGACGATTGCTGCGCAAACAAGTTCTCCACGTACGCGTACACCACCATTACTCTACCACGCAAACATAGGGGTTACACTCGTCTGGTGCGAGACGTTCCCTGTGGGGGTCCACCGGGGGCCGAACCGCACAATAACCCTGGGTTTGGTGTGGGGCGGCGGTGGGGTGAAGTGGACTGCGGTAGCCGTCGTGGGGTTGTGGACCACTGCGGCTGCGGCGGGGACGGAGCCTCTCCTTCGTTTCTAGGCCCCCGGTTAAAATACAATACAATACAACTACTGCTGAATGAAGAGAATGTATTTAACCTGAAAGCTCATTTTTATGTATTCAGGACCCTAGTTTGAGCAGCGTCGAGTGCCGCAGCAGCTTGGCGTGAGATCGAGTGCGCCGGCCACCAGCTGCGAGGAGAATGGGCCTTCTTCCGCGGGCTCCCCCATAGTAAAACGAGCACTTCAAACAGAGAAGCCACGAGGAAGCGCCATTGAGGTTCCACTGCGCGTATGTTATCGACTATCGAGTTTTTAATTAACAGTCACTGTTTTGTAATTACCTTACATACTGGAAGGTTTCGATGTATAGATGTGATTTCATTTTTAATCTTTTTATTCTGGCCTGTGTATTTCACTGTTATTGCCTAACCTGCTTTCCGAAAACAGTTGATAATGGCACTTTGAAGCCGAAATCATGAGTGTGTAAGTGTAAATGTAAAACTGTAAATAGCCGGCCTGAGTGGCCGAGCGGTTCTAGGCGCTACAGTCTGGAACCGAGCGACCGCTACGGTCGCAGGTTCGAATCCTGCCTCGGGCATGGATGTGTGTGGTGTCCTTAGGTTACTTAGGTTTAAGTAGTTTAAGTTCTAGGGGACTGATGACTTCAGAAGTTAAGTCCCATAGTGCTCATAGCCATTTGAACCATTTTTGAACACTTTAAATAAACAACAGTCTAATGGCGGTACTGACTTTAAAGAAATATATTATGACGGTGGCCCTGAATTATGAAAAAAATTAGTAAATGGTAAATGCCTTAACGGTTGCTCCCATAAACCCCCGCGCCGAGTGTCAACTTAGTATGGAAATGGAAATGTCGTGTGGCTAGGGCCTCCCGTCGGATAGACCGTTCGCCTGGTGCAGGTCTTTCGATTTGACGCCACTTCGGCGACCTGCGCGTCGATGGGGATGAAATGATGATGATTAGGACAACACAACACCCAGTCCCTGAGCGGAGAAAATTTCCGACCCAGCCGGGAATCGAACCCGGGCCCTTAGGATTGACAGTCTGGCACGCTGACCACTCAGCTACCGGGGCGGACGTCAACTTAGTTTGCAAGTATAGTGCTTGACTGCCTTGATTCATGAGTTTCGGGATGTCATGTAGTAAAAGCTTGTGTTGGGCTTCACATGTTCAATGTTTTCGGAATCCACACAGGTGTGAGCTGAAGAAGTCATTCCGTTCGAGATAAAGATAAAAAATGACCTTAGAATATGTGCTAAAATTCTACAAGAAATGGATGACTGCTACTACCCTTCTTGTAGACTGGTGTAATCTGTGCTTGCTTCCAAGCACCGGGCGCAGTATTTTGTCCGAATGATCTGCGGCGTATTGTGGTCGCAAGCGGGCCTAACTCAACCGCAAATTCGATACAGAATCTGCTGGGGGTTTCACCGGGTCTACATCTACATTGATACTCCGCAAGCCACCCAACGGTGTGTGGCGGAGCTACGATCAGTTTTAGCTATTTCGTCTGTTTCTCAACGCCACAAGCAATTATTTGACTCATATTTGCAATGGTACGAGATTTAAATTGGGGCAATACTCCTTTTTTAGCTTTTTAAATGAGTATTTCTGAACGGAATTCAATGCTTTTGTTTTACTTTGTTATGCTCAATTACAGTTCCTGATTTGTCCTTGAATGTCTGGGTTCTATAACAGCATTCATATGTATGCAGAATTTCTTTGCGTTACGTGAGAGATCTTTCGATAATACTCTGTTCCACGTATTGTTATCTTGACAAACTAACACGTTTCATTCAGCATATCTCTATCTATAGCCCTATGCTTTCTTTTACACCCTGTTGCAACGCATATGGAGTACCGCGACGCCAAAGGAAGGCTCATTGATACATGCTCATCTAATGCTCATCTAGTAGCTGCAGCGGATAATTTTTCGCATGTGAAGAAGATATCAACCGCATGCACTGGTCGGCAACATCTCGGGGTCTAAGTCACGACATCGATGATATCAATTGTGGTCGTTAGCGACATAAATACACAACCCAGTTCGAGCAAATCATTGACCTCATTTTGTTGTACATATAGATAAATACACCTACTCTAGGCCTTCATACTGTGTTCGAAAATTATAAATTACCTCGAAGAAAACGATTTATTGACACACAATCAGCACGGATTCAGCAAATATCGTTCTTGTGAAACTCAACTAGCTCTTTATAATCATGTAGTAATGAGTGCTATCGACAGGAGATGTCAAATTGATTCCATATTTTTAGATTTATAAAAAGGCTTTCGACACCGTTCCTCACAAGCGTCTTCTAAACAAACTGCGTGCCTATAGAATATCGCCTCAGTTGTTCCTAATCTATATTAACGACATAGGAGACAATCTGAGTAGCCGTCTTAGATTGTTTGCAGATGATGCTGTCATTTACCGTCTTGTAAAGTCATCAGATGATCAAAACGACCTGCGAAATGATTTAAATATGGCATCTGTATGGTGCGATAAGTGGTAATTGACCCTGAATAAGGAAAAGTGTGAAGTTATTCACATGAGTACTAAAAGAAATCAGCTAAATTTCGATTACTGCATGAGTCACACAAATGTGAAGGCTGTAAATTCAACTAAATACTTAGGGATTACAATTACAAATAACCTAAATTGGAACGATCACATAGATAATACTGTGGGTAGAGAAAACCAAAGACTGCGATTCATTATCAGAATTCTTAGACGGTGCAACAGGTCTACTAAAGAGACTGCTTACACCATGCTTGTCCGCCCTATTCTGGAGTATTGCTGTGCGGTGTGGGATCCGCATTAGGTGGGACTGACGGATGACATCGAAACAGTACAAAGAAGGGCAGCTCGTTTTGTATTACCGCGAAATAGCGGAGATAGTGTCACAGACATGATACGTGAATTGGAGTGTCAATCACTAAAACAAAGGCGTTTTTCGTTGTGACGGGATCTTCTCATGAAATTTCAGTCACCAGTTTTCTCCTCCGATTGCGAAAACATTCTGTTGGCACCCACCTACATAGGGAGAAATGTTCACCCTGATAAAATAAGAGAAATCAAGGCTCGCACAGAAAAATTTAAGTGCTCGTTTTTCCCACGTGCCGTTCGAGAATGGAACGGTAGAGAGAGAGGTTGAAGGTGGTTCATTGAACCCTCTTCCAGGCACTTTATTGTGAATAGCAGAGTAGTTCAAGTAGATGTAGATGTAGATGTAATTTCAGTGAGCGTGCTGTCCGTGTGTAGAATGCGTAAGGCGTGCGATCTTTCTGAGTTTGAGCGAGGGCAGACTGAGATCGTCTGGAGGCTCGGTATGTGCATTTTGGAAACTGCACGAATTATCGGGTGTCCGAGGAGTGCTGTGCTGAGTATCTTCAACACGTGGTGAAACCGAGGTGAAACCACGTGCAAACATTGTGGGGTTGGGTGGCCACCACTCATGACCGAGCCGGCCGGTGTGGCCAAGCGGTTCTAGGTGTTTCAGTCTGGAACTGCGCGACTGCTACGGTCGCAGGTTCGAATCCTGCCTCGGGCATGGATGTGTGTGATGTTCTTAGGTTAGTTAGGTTTAAGTAGTTCTAAGTTCTAGGGGACTGATGACCTCAGATGTTAAGTCCCATAGTGCTCAGAGCCATTTTGAACTCATGACTGATGACGGGCGTCGTAGGCTCAGCTGACTGGTAAAACAAGACAGGCGGCGACCTGTGATGGAACCAACATCAGACTTCAATTCTGGGCAGTGTCTGAACACACAGTGCATAGAACACTCCTAATCTGTCGCCAACACACTCTGGTCGGCTAAGATGTAACGCGAAGATCGATTGTAGCTGCTGGATCAAGCGCGCCTATCACAAAAGAGGCCAAAGACACACCGACAAGCAAAATACCGCCAACGCCTTCTCGACGGCAAATATTTAGGCTGCCGCCGCAGACTGGAAGAGCTCACTGATTCACTCACTGAGTTCGGCGTCTGTCAGTTCATCGTAGAGCGGGCACAGTTCACATCGCGGGCTATGATAGTACATAGCGACCAGATTAGAGAGACCATAGCGGGACTAGCAATGAGACTAAAGTTTGAACTAGCAAGATTACCGATACAGTCTGTAAGAGGACTATTACTGATGATCTTGTACCACAAAACATGGACGCTATTCAAGATAAGTAAATACTTCAAGTTCATGTAAATAAAGAACCATATTAATCCACGTGTGCATTTGTGTTTTAGGAAGAGCGCACTGGCCACCCATAACAACATCCTGTTCTTTGCTTCCTTACAGTACAAGACTCTACAGTGGTGACAAGGATACTACAGTGGCGACGAGGATGGGATGCAACAGTGGCGATGGGGATAATGCAGTGGCGATAGAAGATAGTCAACTTGGATGAAGATTTTGCTTGTTTGTGTTTTAGCTTGCAGGGTTGATCGTGTTCAAGTGTTTCTAATTGCTAATTTGTTGTTTTGTTCTTGCATGTATTCCAGGAGGGGATCCGCAGACCTAATTAACTTTCTCTTTTCAGAAGCTTTGCTTGCTTTTTGATATAATGTATTTGTGTAAACCATGCACTTCCCTCCCCTTCCACCTCCTACCCCCGCGCCTCAGCCGCAGACGGCCAATGTGACGGATCTAACACGAGCGTTTAAGTTTCAGAACCAACAAATTGGTACCTTGCAGACGATGGTACAACAACTACTGGCTGCACTAGCTGCGCCGACCGCACTTTAAAGTCACATTTGCATGCTGAGCTTTTGTTAGCAGAAACACGATTATAAGTAATGTAATAAACCAGTAATTTGAGCCATAGAGATAGTTCACGGCTGTATAAATATTGTATGCAGCCGCTGGAAACATTTGATGATTTTTGATCGTCAGATTATTAGCTGAATAAGAGGCAACTTTCGTTTTCTAGGTCTTGTCCAGATCGGACGTATTTTGGCACACCGCCATTAATACTACATTATTTTATTAATACATTCACGAGTTGCAACCAAACGGCACTCGTAATTGCATAATTCAAGTCTGAATGTACGTGTCGTAATTTAATTGTTTTATTTCAGAATATACTGTTATTACTAACGTATGTATGTTTTACTTTGTATCTTTAGTCCTTGTAAGATTGTTGGGTGACTTGGCATGGCAAAAGGTTCCGTACTTCTAGGAAAAACGTCGTTCAGCTCGATCCACCGTCGCCTTCGGGTTCTGTCTTATTACGAAGTTGATTGTGGTAAAACACGAGAGAAGAAACATGGTTAAAAATACATGAACGGATCTTTAAGAAAAGAAACTATGTGCAAGCGCCGAGATTTTGTATGATATTTAATATTCATTACTATAATTCATTGTATGGTCTCGATCCAGGCACGAACGAGCTAAAAATTAAGTTGGCGACTTCGTGTCTGGACGCATTTTACATGTACTATATTGTCTTCCCTTTGTTACATGTTTATTAAATTCTACAAATTGGATACGAGACCATTGGAATACATTGAAATAAGACGTATGTCAACACCTAAAATTACCCTGCAGTCACGGATACAAGTTAAAGCACCGCATCTTTACATCAGCAATCTTGCTCAAGCGCTTTGTATTATCGTAGTTTGCTTGGTAGCTCTATCACAATTTTCCGTTCCCGTAGCAGTGATTTTAAGCTGCATCGCGGTTTCCAAAATTATTTTCATCATTCATACACTGCAACAATACTGTTTTATCAGTTCACAGTATGGCCGACTTTAGTTCTGTGCGACGTAACACGGGGTGCAGCCATTAGTCTTCAAAATACCACCATTACTTACGACAATTATTTTCTTGTTCAGACATTTTCGCATAGCGAGATTAATTTTTACATTTATTCTGATTACACACACGACTTTAAATTTTTATTTTGTCATACATTACGTGTGGCATGGCATTGACCAGAAAACAATTAGCAAAGATGGAGAACCAGAGACTGCAAACACAGAGGCAATCCGAGTCTGACACGCCATTAAATAATACGGTTGACTCGAATACAAGCAAGCGACAAATCATTACTATTCTGGTGACATCGTCCACCAGTATATGCCTAAATCTAGTTCCGAACCCATTTTGGTGTCTGACGTCATATCTAACGTGGTGGGGGCGGAACAGGTGCACATCACTAATATTGTCAGTACGTTCGATGCTATTATGAATCAAATGACACAACATAAACAGGACACTGACGCACGTATCGACCAACAGATGACGCATATACGCGCCACTTTGAAAACAGCTCATGACGAGATGAAAACACGACAAGATGAAATTAAATCAGATTTAGCTGCCCTTAAAACATCAAACGACACATTGAGTAGCCTTGTTGAGGAGATAATAATAGACTGACTGGACAAGTGTCCGACCTCAATGGGAAATTTTCAGAGCTTACATTGCAACAAGAAAAGACAAATAAAGATGTGACAGATATCCAAGAATAAGTAAACAGTCTCAGTAAAACATGCGAGTCTATAGCTACCCGGATTACATCTTATCCGGCAGGGCATACTGAAATAAAAACGCGTATTGCCGCTGTCGGAAACAAGGTGGCACATTTGACAAACAGCTTTCTGATAAAGTGAGACTACGCACTGACAACCATTTCTCATGCATCAATACAGAATTTGACAGTTGGATAGAGAAAAAACACAAATATTTTGACGAGTGCTTAGAAGAAAAATTGCCTGCTGTTGTCGACTTAGAAGAAAAATTGCCTGCTGTTGTCCAATACACTGTCGCGGAATTTATAAATAACAACAAACACGTAATCAGGTTTGACAATTACCTACAACCAGTGTGCAATGACGGTAATAGCAACCGAAACACACAGTTTGGCAATGAATACAAGTGCATTTACGACGCATACACACCGCACAATATGTACTCACAACAACAACAACAACAGTACACACCTCAACATGACTCACTGCATTGCGGTTGTGATAATTATCAACATTTTCCTTTCCATTCGCCAGTTGAACCTTACAGTAATCATATTGAAACTAAACATTGCTATAATGCCAAGGAAGAGGAGAGCATCACAAAACATAGACAATTTTAGCCATTTATACCTGAATAAAGAACTGCACATACTGTCATCTTTCTTAAAGCCTTCAGAAATGCATTTCCTCGAACGTGGAGTGATCGGATCGTAAGCTTATGTTGTCGGCTGTATTCAAGGCGAGCAGCTGTATGGGCGTATAATGAAGCGGACAGATGCGTCACACACGAACAATTTGGGGGAGCCTTTTTATCTAAATTTTGGTCACAATCTATACAGGAACGACTTCATAGGCAGATTCAATCCTAAGCACGGCAATTTGCGCCGGTATTTGGAGAAATATTTAAATATGGGACATTTTCTTGACGAGCCGGTTGCAACGCGCGACATCCTTCGCGCATTGAAAGCTAGACTGCCATTTAATATCAAAGAAAAACTTCTGCACATCCCAGACAACGAAGCAGAGTATTTTCTCAAAGTGCGCCATTCTGTTGAAATGCTTTACGAGGACCAGCGTTCCGTACGGCAAAACAATTGCTACAATGTTTACACCAGCGCCATGCGAAATACGCAGGGTAGCCAACCCAACTCTGGCGCGCTAGCTGCTGCTGGACAGGCTAGCCAACAGAATCAACCGCTTCAAATGACGAATGTATACACACAACAGAACCAATATGATAAAAACAACACAAACAGCAATTATAACACTTCTTACCCTACTAGCGGCAGTCCAAATAAGAGACGGCGCAACAACTACAACGGTAATAATAATTATCAGAACAGTAACAAAATTTTTAAGAAAAACAAAAATATCTGTCAATCCCTACCAAACCAGCAACAGAGCTGGAGTAACAACTACGCTGCCCAGTATCAAAACACTGCGACACCAACGCAGCAAAACAATAACGCAGGCCAGTGGCAATTGCCGCCGCCGCAAATGCAAACTCAGTACTGGAATGTATCTACGAACCCGCAGGTGAGTCAAAACATGAAAACGCAACGACCGCCACAGTTCGGTCGAAGTAACTAGTAATACTCCACCTCAGTCTGTGCCTGCACCAACTAGAAATGTGACGACGTCAAACTAAAAACAGTCACGACTGTGCCTCAGGTCGTGGCTGTGGAAGATTTGTGGGGCGACTTCAATTTAAATGTATTATTTGACACCGACTATGCAACAGTACAACGATCATGTACCTGACAGTTGTATACAGCAAGCATTATTATTCATAAGGCATAATCATGACGAAAACTTGTCTGATGAACTGTTACAAGAGAACACACAATGTCGTTCATAAACCAATGAAATTACTTTTGCCTCAACTACTGGTGTTGTGGGTCGTATTCCCACTACTATTATTCTAGACACAGGAGTGGCTGTTAGTGTCCTGTCCTACGATTTTTAGAAGAAAATGTTTGAGTTTGAACCCATACTAGAATATTCTGTCCAGAACTGTAAAATTTGAACTGCCGTAGGCAATAAGTCTTCTAGGGTTAAGAAACAGGTATTTGTGACAGTCAAGGTAGGTAATGGAATCGTGCACTGGCCATTCCTCGTCGTCCAAAACCTGGTAACTAATTGTATTTTAGGTTTAGACATATTGTGCGAGAAGGACAGCACTATTGACTTCTCCCAACTTGCATGTATACTTAGAGATAAGGACAGTGAAATTTCAATTGACCTGGATACCAGGACTCTGATGCACGATAAATACTGTACAGGGTACAAGATTCAGTTAATACAGGACACTTGATGATGTTGACACACAGACACACGCACCTGATACCGAGTTTGAGGTCTTGAAAACTTTAATTAGAAATAAGTTATCAGAAGCCACAGCTGTCTGACATGATGAACGTAATGAACTTTATGATGTTTTGTCCAAGTATATACAAGTATTTAGCAAACGACCAGGTGTGATCAACAAATATGTGTATAAAGTAGAAGTTAAGCCTCACCAGATTTTCTTCCTCAAAACCCGTAATGTGCTACTATCCCAACGACCAACTGTGTGGCACGAGTTGAAACAAATGTTAGACTGGAAAATCAGCGAACCTTCCAAGTCACCTAACTGCAGCCCTTTACTTGTTATAAAGAAACCCAAGGGGAATATCATAGTTGTTTTTGATGCTCGTGCAATTAATGAGATTATTTTACCTGTTCGCACGAAACCTGAGAATTTAAAAGAGCAGCGCTAGAAATTTTTGGATTATAAGTATTTTTCTGGGATAGATGTGACCAACTCGTTGGTAATTCGCAATCACACCAGATTCTAGAAAGTGTACTGCATTTATATTCGGGGAGCGAACCTATCAATTTTGTGTCCTTCCCTTCGGTCTGAACGTCAGTTCAGGCGTATTTATCGCCGCATTAGATACTGTACATGGTGATGAATTGGTTGAATCAGTCAGTCACTCACTACATTGATGAACTGCTCATAGCTAATAAGACTTGGTCTGAACATATTGATTCTTTGCAAAAGATTCTGCATAAATTTGCACAAGCTCGAGTGACAGCTAATCTGAAAAAGTCGAAATTTGCTTGCAGTGAAATTAAGTATCTTGTACATATTATTAATGCTCAAGGTATACAACCTGACCCAGGTAATTTAGGTGTAATCAGGAATTTTCCTAGTCCACGGACTAGAAAGCAATTGAAATCTTTCCTTGGACTTTGTTCTTTCTTTCGACGATTTTTACCACACCAACTTTTATACAGCAAACATCTATGGAAACTACTCAAAAAGAATCAAATATGGATATGGTCTGACCAGTGTCAGCAAGACTTAGATAGTATTAAGAATGCTTTGGTTAACGCAAACATTTTGGATCACCCTGATTTTAATATAGATTTTTGTATGACGTGTGACGGCTCAGCCTAGGGCTTAGGCTATTGTTTGTTTCAAGTTGTAAAGAATGGGGAACAAGAAAATGTGAAAATTATTAGTTTTGCGAGCCTCATACTTAGTGAATGTGAACGCACTTATTCTACCACAGAACTTGAAACACTCTCTATTGTGTGGGCCTTTAAGAAATTTAGTTATTACTTGTATGTTAAGCACACTAAAATTTATACCGACCACTAAGCTCTCACATTTCTGTTAACTTTTAAGCTTGTACATCCCAGATTACCACGCTGGACTTTATCTTGGCAAGAATATTCCTTTGAAATTGTATATGTCAAGGGTAAAGGAAACATCATTGCCGAAGCTTTGTCTCGTCTGGCTCAAGGTTTGAATGAATGTAACTCTGACCTACAGAATGTGAATGATTACTTAATACCCCTTATGCAGGATAAGCTATATCACCAGTATTATATCGACTTATACAGAAATATGTCACGTTGCAGAAATCTGATCCTCAGTGGAATAAGGTAAGAGTTTTACTCACAAATCAACCTGACCATCCTCTGTCTAACCGATATCTGATAAGCCACTACTTAGTGTGTTTGTATTCCTAAGGATCCTGAACGCAACCTAATTTGGCACACCATTTTGTTTGGGGGCATTATGGGACCAAGAAGTGCCTAGCAAAGCTTAGTATCTACTGTTACTTTAGCAATATGAGGCGTAGGATACACAGTGTATTCAAAAAATGTGCGATTTGTCAAAAATCTAAACAGTTGAACTTGTCTACGAGGACTGATTTGCATTCTATTCTACCCAGTAAACCTCTAGGAATTATAAGTTCTGACGTAAGTGGTCCACATCCCACAAGCAGTGGTGGTGTGAAATATATTCTTGCATTTTACGACTTATTCTCGAAGCATGTTAAACTGTATGCTATAAGATCTATTCGTCGTTTCTCTTGTGACTACATTCCTCACGTGGGAAAAACCAAAAACTATTTTATCCGACAACGCTGCATACTTTACTGGGTACAAGTGGCGTAAATCCCTCAAAGAAAATAGTATTAAGAGTATTTTTATCTCAATGTATAGTCCTCAGTGTAATCCCACTGAACGTATGTTCCGTTAGATTAACAGATTTATGAGAACCTACATTTCTACCAAACATACCAATCGGGTAACAGATTTTTCTTTATTTGAAGAGGTACACAACAATCTAAATGCTTATGAAACTCCGTATACTCCTAATGAGCTCATGTTCGATCGCATAGAAGAAAAAAATAGTTCAAATGGCTCTGAGCACTATGGGACTTAACGGCTGTGGTCATCAGTCCCCTAGAACTTAGAACTACTTAAACCTAACTAACCTAAGGACATCACACACATCCATGCCCGAGGCAGGATTCGAACCTGCGACCGTAGATGCAGCGCGGTTCCGGACTGCGCGCCTAGAACCACGAGACCACCGCGGCCGGCGATCGCAAAGAAGACAACGACTGGAGAACGCCGTTACCAAAACTTTCTTTTCAGCTAACAACAGGGAAGCCTGTGCGACGCTGTCTACGGAATCCAAAATTAGGAACAAAACTTACGCGCACACTGTCAAGAGGAAGCAGGAATTTAAAGTTGGAATGTTAGTGCTTTTGCGTACTCACAAGTCCCCTGCTCGTCAGCAGACGGCCCTTATGTTATCGTCAGCATTCCGCATCATGATGCATATCTGCTGCAGCATCCTGAAACAAACAGAATTATTGGACTATGTGCTCACCGTGATATTAGAGTATACCATGCTCAACAGTAAACACATCTATGGATCATGCTTAAGTTGTAAACAACTATCAAATACATGTACCTCACAGTACTTCTACAGAGAAGCTAGATAGTACAAGAGTTTTATTTTAGCTGTTCTAGTCAGTAGCAGAAGGAGAAAGAAGAGATTCTTCTTCCCCGAATACTTACAGTAGCCAGTTAAAATTTTAAAGCAAATTTCATATTAACTTTTATGCAGGTGTGAAGAAGGTATATTTATCAGCCTACGATATTGGCTATCTGCATACTCAGTCTTCAACTACTAACGACTGATTGACATCAATACCTAATCATTCTACACCCTTACACTTTCACCTTGAAACTGATTGGATACGCATCTCACCACTGAACACACACACACGAGTAGCTAAGGCCGTACTTACACAGAACACATACACTCGTGTCGCGAGTATTTTTTGTGTTTGATGTTTGTTCATTGCTTTTGTTATTTGCTTATTTGTAGTTGTGGCCTTCATCTTATTGGTGGTGTGGGATGTCGTGTGTAATGCTCCTCTATTTCAGGTGACATTATTTGCAAAGGCAAAACATGGATCTAAACTTGTAATGATTGTAAATACGGTAAATATTGTAAACTTATGTAAAGCTATAGGAAAAATATTTCTATGTGACCAATCATACTCGTGTGAAGACAAGACAAAAATGTTTCTATGTTCATGTAAAGCCAATATGTAATATGTTTGTATGGGTTTGCACCTGTGTAAAAACCTATATGTGATAAGGTTTGAACAAGGCTGTTTGGTTCAGTGACCGTTTATAAATTAAAATTGAAACAAATGAACCCTCGGCCACAATTTTTTAGTCTTATTTACCAGGTTTCAACACTTCTTAGAAGAATGCCTTCATCAGAATTTAGACATGTAGAGTGGTCTATAACATAATTACAAATTTACGGGAAGAAAAAATTTTTTATATAAGAAAGTGTAAGTACTGACTAACAATACAAGACAGAGACAGTACTTATATGTCACGTATAAAATAAATAACAGGCCAGAAGGCAATTCCTGTTAAATATTTTGTGACTAAAGCCCTTCTGGCCTGTTATTTATTTTATACTTGACATGTAAGTACTATTTCTGTCTTGTATTGTTAGTCAGTACTTACACTTTTTTATATAAAAAATTTTTTTCTTCCCATAAATTTGTAATTATGTTATAGACTACTTTAAATGTCTACATTCTGATGAAGGCACTCTTACAAGTGTTGAAACCTGGTAAATAAGACTAAAAAAATGTGATTGAGGGCTCATTTGTTTCAATTTTAATCTATATGTAATATGTTTCTATTTATCTGTATTTAGGTAAAGTTAATGATATATGCTCACTTGTATGTGTTATCGGTACTTGTAACATGTGCCCATATATGAAACGTTATGAGACTTGCATAACCTGAAATTACTTGTGGACGTTTTCTATACGTCACTGAACTTGTAACTATGAGGAAATTGGTGCGCAAAACCGCATAATTGAGAAAGCGTGTTCACGGTATACTGCTGTGTATAGACGTAATGAACTATTTATGTTTGTTTTGTTTACAAACTGTTAATGTATAGTCGTGTTACGAATTGTTTTCGTAAAGACTTGTCAACGGACATTTGTTCTACGTCACAACTACTTGTGTACGAACATCTTTATACCGCCTGGCAAACTGAGTGCGTGAAAATCTACCATAGTGAAGTGCACCGACACTTTTGACTGCATCACTGTTATAGGCCCACGCGCGACATTCAAACAGGAAAATCTGTTTTGTGTAAATATTATGTTATGATATGTATGTTATATATGATATGTATGTGTTTTTGTACACTTATGTATGCAATGTGCTTTTTGAGTGCGTTGCTCGCCTGCAGGTGTGTCCTTTCGCCTCTCAACTCAGGGGGCAGTTTAAAGGCACATTCGCATGCTGAGCTTTTATTAGCAGAAAACGTAATTATAAGTAATGAAATAAAGAAATAACTTGAGCCATAGAGATCGTCCACGGCTGTATAAATATTGTATGCAGCCGCTGGAAACATTTGATAATTTTTGATCGTCAGATTATTAGCAGAATAAGTGGCACCTTTTGTTTTCTAGGTCTTGTCCAGATCGGCCGTATTTTGGCACACCGCCATTAATACTACATTATTTCATTAATACATTCACGAGTTGCAACCAAACGGCACTCGTAATTGCATAAATCAAGTCTCAATGTAAGTATCGTAATTTAATTGTGTTTTTATTTGAGAATATACTGTTATTACTAACCTACGTATGTTTTATTTTGTATCTTTACCCATTTTAACATTGTTGGGTGACTTGGCATGGCAGAAGATTCCGTACTTATAAGCAAAAAGTCGTCCAGCTCGATCCACCGTCGTCTTTGGGTGCTCTTTCATTACGAAGTCCGTTTGTAGTAAAACACAGAGAGAAGAAACACGGTTAAGAAAATACATGAACGGACCTTTAACAAAAAAAGCCATGCTCAAGCGCCTAGAGTTTGTATGATATTTAGTATTCATTACTATAATTCATTGTACTGTCTCGATCGAGGTACGAAGGAGCTAAAAATTAGCCGGCCGGTGTGGCCGAGCGGTTCTAGGCGCAACAGTCTGGAATCACGTGACCGCTACAGTCGCAGGTTCGAATCCTGCATCAGGCATGGATGTGTGTGATGTCCTTAGGTCAGTTAGGTTTAAGTAGTTCTAAGTTCTAGGGGACTGATGACCTCAGCAGTTATGTACTATAGTGCTCAGAGCCATTTGAACCATTTTTTTGACCTAAAAATTAAAGCACAACCACAACCGAACAACCAACCAGCCAACAAGTGCCGCCGACCAGTATACGGGAATTTAACTCACTAGAAGAGGAATGGATTGAATACCTGACACAGTTCCAAGCGCATCGGAAAGTTCATCGTGTTCAAGGTATTGTAAAGTGACAATACTTCCTTTCGATTGCGGGGTGCCCAGTGGTCAGGTTCAAAAATGGTTCAAATGGCTCTGAGCACTATGGGACTTAACACCTGAGGTCATCAGTCCCCTAGAACTTAGAACTACTTAAACCTAACTAACCTAAAGACATCGCACACATCCATGCCCGAGGTAGGATTCGAACCTGCGACCGTAGCGGTCACACGGTTCCAAACTGTAGCGCCTAAAACCGCTCGGCCAGTCCGGCCGGCCCAGTGTTCAGGTTAATGCAAAAACTATTTGCAACTGCGTCTCCCGACGAACTCGGCTATGACAAAGTAATCGTTGCATTAACTCAATACTATGACCAGCAAGTCCAAGTAGCTGCAGCTAGACATCAGTTCTTTCGGTACAGACTTCGGGACAGACTTACCGCCAGTGGTACACAGAATTAACAGGCATGACTAGCAAGTGTAAATTTAAATGTAGTTGTGGCAACTTTTACAGCGATTTAATGATACGGCATGCAATAACCTTCAGTGTCCCAGATAGTAGAATACGGGAACAGATCTTAAAATACACTGATCCATCGCTTACCCGCAGATCTTGTCGCAGTACGATTCGGGTGCCATAGCGGCCGATAAGTTTGACCAAGCACCGATTTGTGGCTCTAAGCACTATGGGAGTTAGCATCTGAGGCCATCAGTCCACGAGACTTAGAAGTACTTAAACCTAACTAACCTAGGGACATCACACGCAGCCATTCCCCGAGGCAGGATTCGAAACTGCGACCATACCAGCAGCGCGGTCCCGGACTGAAACGCCTAGAACCGCTCGTCCACAGCGGCCGTGATGTAGCCACACTGACACGGTTTTTAGTTCGTTTTGCCGAGTAATGCAAAATCTCAAAATGTAGAGCTAACACCTAATTGCGTAGTTTCTTGCGCTAACGTGGACCTACTGTCATTTTCAGTCACATCACACGTCAATCGAAGAGGAATGGGAACTGTTGATAATGACATTGAGCACTCTCCAGCTGTATTGTACAGCGGCTTCTTTCAAATCACGTCATATCGATAAGGCAGACACGCTAATGCCGCGTCATCGCTCTTTCCCCAAACCCTGCCACTGACGTGGAACTTGAAGGCGCTGCTCTGTGCGTGGATAACGCTCTGAAACGTATCGGTTTTCCCCTCAAGGTTCACTTTACGTTAACCGAAAGTCCTTAATGCAAACAGCCCAGACGCGGCGAGTATTTCGTCAGCGGCTGACAGGGAATGAATCGACTACCGTTGAACGGGAAGATAAGCTGCTGATGGCGCCACCGGATCGATAAATACGTCGAAAATGTCGTAAGACGTTTGTTTTCTTCACGGAAAGATCAACAACGCGAGCCGATTCACGGACTAGACCTGCTCCGTTGTCTTAACCGCAGTTAACTAGATCTCTCAGGGCCGTTAAACAACGCCGTCACTTAATTTACTTTCCTGCCACGTGCTACACGAGATAAAGAAAAATGAGTGTAAATGAAAACTGTAATGATTCTGTTATTTAACAAGATCAATGTTCTAATCAGCGTTCGAACGTCTCTGTTACAGATTTTTAATACTTTTTAATTAGCTGATGAGCAAGAGACTAATTGTGTGTCGTACGGTGGGTATGTACATAGAATTGA
The DNA here is from genome assembly GCF_021461385.2 of Schistocerca piceifrons. Classification (NCBI taxonomy): domain Eukaryota; kingdom Metazoa; phylum Arthropoda; class Insecta; order Orthoptera; family Acrididae; genus Schistocerca; species Schistocerca piceifrons. The sequence continues at coordinate 926,170,876 of NC_060140.1, forward strand.
TCAGTTTATTTCGTAAGCTATTCATTTTAATGCTTGAATATGGCCAATTAGAGGGGGCTTAACAGAAACTGGACTAGTATTTCATTTTGAACCACACATTTGAAAAAATCCTGGCAAACATTTCACTTGTGTACCTACGTTACTGTAACGTTTTTCTTTCTATTATGTATCTTCTATCATGTCAGGTTTTGCAGATACACTCTTTTTGTGCTAATTACATATGAGTACATACAACAGCGACAAATGAGTTTAGTAATGAAGATCATGGATACAGTTTTTCGTTACAGTACGTGCACATATTCCAAATTTACCAACAAAACTTCGGCAGTGGAATGAAAGGTATTGACGAAGAGAAAAGTGAGCTCGTAAAGGTTGGCACAACGCAGATGCCACAGCACCTTTTCAAAAAGGCAAGTGCACTTAGAAGGTTTTGTTTCGAAACTTTGTTATTCATCAGACATTTAGATCGCCAGACAGATGCATGAAAATTTTATCGGAGCGCAACATGTCTTTCCTTCAAAGTAGAAGTTAACCTTAGAGGAGAATAACGAAAGTATATCGCATATCTCACAAAAATGTTGCAGTTTTGGCTCAATAAGATGCTCGGTTACAAGAGAAAGGTGAGAAGACAACATGAGACTAACAAGATCCACAGTCGCCTATGAAAGTATATTAATCATCAGAGGCAGCAGGAAAGTTAATTTGAAGTCAGAAAAAATGTAGTTTTGTTGTACTAGGAACTGCCAAGGAATTATCCATTCCTTCCTAATAAATGCAACTCTGAATAGAAGCCCAAAGCTATCCTCTGTAAATTTGGAAATTACTCTCTCACATATTCCTTCTACATTCTACAGCTGATTAGCCAATAATCAGCTTTAGAATATGTTACTGAAAAGGAAAAGAATATACAGGGTCCAAAATCAAAATTATGTACGAACTTCGTAGAACTAAAGGAGATCATTCGTGTTGTATCGAGAACTCGAACAAATCCTGACTCAGAATACCCATGTAACGAAATAATTGCAGCAACTGATGTGTTCTACTGTCTTACAGAAACGCTGGTTGGAGCCAAGCAAACAGCGAACAAAAACAGCATAACTGGTGGTTTCTTACGTTATTTCGAGGTCTGTACGGACAGCCCTACGACCACAGCTAAAAGCGGAGTGGGCTGCAGATTCATTTGTCAAATCCGTAATTAAGAAGAACTCATTTCGCTTTCCAGAGAAGCTTAAAATTTTTTATGGGGAAATCACAGCCGTACTTGCAGCTCATTGTACTTATGAAATGACACAGCAGAAAATATTTTTACAATAATGTGTTGCAGTAGCTTGCTCCTAGATATGCAAAGCGTAGCCTTTATCAAGAAATCTAATCCGCTGGTAATACAGCCTGCATTATGAGAACCGCCATGGGAAACCACAATCTCAGAGAAATATAAATTTTATGTCGGTTAAGGAGATTCTGTCATTAAATATAGTAAAATAGTCGTTGATTTATCAAAGACCGTTTCTCATATGTTCAAATGCCTTTATCACACATAAAGGCTATATGTAAGAGCAAAGTGCCAATGGGAAGACAAGTAAGTACCGAAACATAACAAAGAGAAATACTATGGACGAGTACAGCGAACATTCCTTCAAAATCTTAGTTTCACGCAGTTTCATCATGTTTTTCATTTTTTGTTAAATGTAACGACGTCCAAGTATAAATAGAGTAATATTTCCCCCCTTACACAATTTGTACCTTATATTTTTATAAATCTGTATATAATATGTAACATCATCGAAGACAGAATAAAATTAGAAAAGAATATACATATCATCAGAAAGTGACAGTAATATCTATAAGTCGCATACCAATTTATATGTGGTTGCGACATGCAGTTATCAGCTGACGAAGACCTGTTGTTGTTGCTATGGTCTTCAGTCCGAAGACTGGTTTGATGCTATTCTATCCCGTGGAAGCCTCTTCATCTCCGAATAACTATTGAAACCGAAATCCTTCTGAATCTGCTGTTGTGGTTGGCGGGAGAGCCAACACAGGGTTACTAGAGGAAGCCAAAAGGCACGCGTTTTAGCTCACGCAGGCTGGCGTGAGGTCTGGAACAGGACAAGGAAATTAGAATTTAGAAAAAACGGACGTAGCTGGTGGAATACTTAACTTTAATCCATTGATGGTGAACGTCGCTCTTGACAGTACATTATTCACAGTATCAATAGTAACTGGTAATGGCGCCTTGCTAGGTCGTAGCAAATGACGTAGCTGAAGGATATGCTAACTATCGTCTCGGCAAATGAGAGCGTAATTTGTCAGTGAACCATCGCTAGCAAAGTCGATTGTACAACTGGGACGAGTGCTAGGAAGTCTCTCTAGACCTGCCGTGTGGCGGCGCTCGGTCTGCAATCACTGATAGTGGCGACACGCGGGTCCGACGTATACTAACGGACCGCGGCCGATTTAAAGGCTACCACCTAGCACGTGTGGTGTCTGGCGGTGACACCACATTCCTCCCCCGCAAATCGGCGTACGGTTGTGGCGTAAGGCTTCCGCCCGCTTTGGGGAGGACCCCATGTTGGCGTATGTGACGGGGTGGGGAGCCTAACAACAGGCGAGGCTGTGCCACCCGCACCCTGCCATTCGGACCGCGGGGAGCTAGGAAACGCCTGAAAACCTGCTCCAGGGTGCACGTCAACATGCGGTGTATGCGCCCGCAGAGAGACAGGAGGGGCCGAAGGGTCGACCTCCATCGGGCCGGGGCACCCGACGGGCGAAGACGACATATGGTCCGGAGCGGGCAAGAGTTCCATGTCGGAGGACAACTGGTCACGGGAAGCATCGGCGGCGCGTGACCCAGGGAGGCGCCCGGCGGTTGCAGCGACGCGTCCACTGCGGGCGTCGCCGGCGGGAGAACAGGCGGCGGCGGCGCGTCGCCATGGGGCAAAATGGAACGCAGCGTAGGTAACACCTGGGGCCGAGGCGAGCTAGTAGATGGGTCCCCAGAGCTCTGACCGGACGGCACCGTCGCTGAAAGCAGACGGGGAGCGGCAGATCCCGTGCGACGACAGAGGCGCAGCTGATTGAGATGCCGACGCACCTCACCAGAGGCCCCCAAAACCAAATACATCGCGCGGCCGAGGCAGCGAAGAATGCGCCCTTCGAGCCAACGCCGTGAACCTCGATAGTGGCGGTAGTAGACAACGTCGCCTGGGGCAAAAGCAGATGTCTGTGAATCTACCACAACCAACCATCGAGCATTCCTGAATGGACCAGCAAAATCGATGTGTAAGCGTTGCCAAGGGGAAGTGGCTTTTGGCCATGCAAAGAATGTCTGCGGTGGTGCTGATTGTTGTTCGGCACACACCATGCAAGAAGAGCACATATTCGTAATCGCGGCATCGATTCCGAACCAAGTACAGTGCTGACGAGCAAGTTGTTTCATTCTCACTATACCCCAATGTCCTTGGTGGAGAAGCTGTAAGACAGAGGATTGTAACGAACGTGGGACCACGACCCTGGACTGATCAGTATCAGAACGCAACAGCAAAACACCACGTCTTACAAAAAGTCTCTCCTGGTGAGCAAAAAATCGGCGAACCAACGGGTCCCCTATCCGTGACTTTGACAAGAGCCATTGCGTAGCAACAAAACGCAGAACGGTAGCAAGGACAGGGTCGGCAGCTGTGGCTGTAGCTACAAGACGAAAATCAATCGGAAACGATTCGACCACGTCATCGGTTTCCGAATCAATGAACATGCAAGCAAGTTCGGAGGAATCGAATGCTCTATCCTCAGCAACAGGCAAACGGGACAACGCATCGGCGTTTCCGTGATTAGCAGTGGATCGATTCAAGATATCGTAGCGGTACTGCGAGAGGAAAATAGACCAGCGAATGTATTTCTGCGCTGTACGTGGAGGTACAGGCTTGGTCGCATGAAAAAGCGATGTCAAAGGTTTGTTGTCTGTGATGATGGTAAAGTGACGACCATACAAGAAATCATGAAACTTTGTAACACCAAATACGAGAGCCAATGCTTCTTTCTCGATCTGTGAATAATGTCTTTGCGCAGACGAGAGCAATTTGGACGCAAAGGCAATAGGGCGATCGTGCGAACCATCTTTGTGCGCAAGCACAGCACCGATCCCGAAATCCGATGCATCCACCATCAACAAAAGGGGCTTCTGGGGATCGAATGGCGTAAGGCAAGTATTGGAAAGCAACGCCGATTTCAACTGGCGAAAGGCGCGTTCGCATTCCGTCGTCCAGACGAACGGAACACCTTTACGGCGTAAGCGATGAAGCAGAGCTGAAATAGAAGAGGCATGTGGCACATATCTGTGATAATAGGTAATTTTTCCCAGCACACTCTGTAGCTGCTTCAAATTCTGCGGCGAAGGCAAGTCTTGTAAGGCACGGAGGTGCTCGGGACTGGGTTCAAAAATGGTTCAAATGGCTCTGAGCACTATGGGACTCACCTGCTGAGGTCATTAGTCCCCTAGAACTTAGAACTAGTTAAACCTAACTAACCTAAGGACATCACAAACATCCATGCCCGAGGCAGGATTCGAACCTGCGACCGTAGCGGTCGCGCGGTTCCAGACTGCAGCGGCTTTAACCGCACGTCGGGACTGGGATGTATGCCTTGGGCATTGAGTACATGTCCCAGGTAGGGCAAGTCACAAGCAAAAAACACACATTTGTCCTTCCTCAAGCGAAGACCATTTTGTCGCAAGACCTGAAATAATGTTCTGAGATTGGCTAAATGTTCTTCTTCCGTCTTTCCGGAGATCACGATATCGTCCAGGTAGTTTGCTGCAGTAGGGACCGATATTGCTGAAACAATGCAGGGACGGATGCACACCAAGATGCGTGTTAACCACCAAAACGCGCTGGGAGTCTTCGTCCACCGGTATTTGCAAGTCCGCATCCACTAGGTCCAACGTCGAAAAATATTTACCTGGGCACAGTTTGTCAAAAAGATTTTCCGGGTGAGGTCAAGGAAAAGTTGCAATCACTAATTGTGGATTCACTGTTGCCTTGAAGTCCACACAAAGTCTCAATTTTCCCGAAGGTTTTGGCAAAATTACTGAGGGTGATGCCCAGAGCGAAGACTGCACACGTTCAATTACACCTTGTTAAACAACTGAAATAAATCGAAATCAAACAAGTTCACTGCAGAAGAAGAAGGACGTAAAATGACTTTGTATGTTGCAAGAAGTCTGCACTGTCCTAACACAGGGATCGCTTGACCTGAATAGGTAGTTAACTTAACATTTGCAGCACGCAACGGAGGTGTGCCCATCAGTTTGTAAGTGTCTTTATTGATCAGTGAAACTGCAGCCCCGGTATCGAGCTGGAATGGCATCACTTTGCCGTTAATATCCAAGTCCACAAAAAGTTTATTGCCCTGCTGACGACAAGAGCGACTGTCTCGTGCAACGTGAACTGACACTGGTACAAAATCACTTGCGACTTGACGGGAGTTCCGGCGATGTCGACGCACACTATTTGTGGGATGAACACAGTCACTGTTAAAGAGAGTGGCACTGGGCGGAGTGGAATGGACTATATGAATTTCCATGGGTGAAGTTTCGCGAGCCTGAGTATCCTTGGTTCGGTTCCGATTCTGGCGCGACGCAAAGGGCCTGGAATGATTTTGAGTTTCCGATCTGAGCTTTTTCTGGCAAACACTTTGAACATGTCCTTCTTTATTACAGTAAAAGCAAATAGCTTGGCATGACGGGCAATTGTCACGTGAATGTCTAGTGGCACACCGCGAGCACGATTTTAGCACTGCATTTGCTTACCGGCGTGGTACACATGGCTGAGAGCCTGGCGGCAGTGGGGCGGCCAGGCGCGAGGGCTGTTTACTGTTCCGTGCAGCTCGCCTGGCGGGCCGGTTAACCTGTCACATGGGTGGCGAAGTTGCAAATGATTCCTGAGCAAAGTCAAGTGTGTCCTGCCGATCCAATATGTCCATCACTTGTTGAAGGGAGGGACTGACTAGTTTCAAAATCTGTTCCCTTATACGAACATCAGAAACGTTCTGTGCAATTGCATCACGTACCATAGTATCTGAATAAGGGAGTCCACATTGACACTCAAAAGCACAATCCCTTGTAAGGCCTTGCAAGGCTACAACCCACTCCCGATTAGTCTGACCTTCCGTACGTTTTGTACGAAAGAAGGTATACCGTTTGGCAACTACATTCACTGAGTCTTTGAAATATGCATCTGATGCAGAGAAAATTTCGTCGTAGGACAGAGTTGCTACGTCGCGTCGGGGAAATAATTTGACTATCACATGGTACGTTTGTACGCCGACCGAAGACAACAAAAACGGCTGCAGCTCATTACCTTGAATTCTGTAGGCGGCGAGATGGAATCCAAATTGGCGTGATCACTCCGTCCAGCTTTCCAGTGCAGCATCGAAAGGACGAAAAGTTGGTGCAACTGTGTGTTGTGGCTGTGTTAGCGGTGGAGCGGCGGCTGCCGCGTCGTTTTGCATTGTACGTTGACCCTGGATGAGCTGTCCAAGGGCATCCAGTAATGCCTGCGTCTGCTGATTCTGCAAGCGATAAAATTCGGACAGTACATCTGGAGATGGTGGCGAAGCCATTACACAAGGAATTCAGGGCAGTATAGTTAAGAACGCAGTGTTGCCTCGTTGCCAATGTTGTGGTTGGCAGGAGAGCCAACACCGGGTTACTAGAGGAAGCCGAAAGGCACGCGATTTAGCTCACGCAGGCTGGCGTGAGGTCTGGAACAGGACAAGGAAATTAGAATTTAGGAAAAACGGACGTAGCTGGTGGAATACTTAACTTTAATCCATTAATGGTGAACGTCGCTCGTGACGGTACATTATTCACTGTATCAATAGTAACTGGTAATGGCGCCTTGCTAGGTCGTAGCAAATGACGTAGCTGAAGGCTATGCTAACTATCATCTCGGCAAATGAGAGCGTATTTTTTCCGTTGTACAACTGGGGCGAGTGCTAGGAAGTCTCTCTAGACCTGCCGTGTGGCGGCGCTCGGTCTGCAATCACTGATAGTGGCGACACGCGGGTCCGACGTATACTAACGGACCGCGGCCGAGTTAAAGGCTACCACCTAGCAAGTGTGTTGTCTGGCGGTGACACCACATCTGCTTACTCTATTCCCTACGACTTTTACCCTCCCCCCCCCCCCCCACACATATCTCTCCAGTACTAAATTCGTGATGTCACGGAATGTGTCCTGTCAACCGATCTCTTCTTCGAGTCAGGTTGTACCATAAATTTCTTTTCCCTCCAATTCTGTTGTGTATCTTTTCATTGGTAACCTGATCAATCCATCTAAACTTCAGCATTCTTCTGTAGCACCACATTTAAAAAAAGTCCGTTCTCTTCTTGTCTAAAATGTTTATGGTCCACTCCGTAAATGGGTACATTTCATTGTGATTTAGTTCACTACATTCCATTATCCTAGTTTTTATTCTTTTGATGTTCATTTTTTATCCTCCTTTGAAGAGACTGCCGATTTCCTTCAACTGCTCTTCCAAGTCTTTTGCTGTATGTGGCAGAATAACAGTGTTCCAGCAAACCTCAAAGTTTTTATTTCTTCTCCCTGGATCTTGATTCCTACTCAAAATTTTCTTTGCTTTCCTTTACTGCTTACTAAATGTACAGACTGAATAACAGTGGGGATAAGCTACAACCCTGTCTCACTCCCTTCTCAACCACAGCGTATCTTTTATCCCCCTCGACTCTTATAACTGCTGTCTAATTTCTAAACAAGTTGTAAATAGCCTTTCTCTCCCTGTATTTTACCTCTGCTACTTTCGGAATTTCTAACAGATATTCCAGTTAACATTGTCGGAAGTTGTAAGTGTAGGTTTGCCTTCCCGTAACCTATCTTCTAAGAGAAGTCGTAGGATCAGTATTGCCTTGCGTGTTCCTACATTTTTCCAGAATGCAAACTGATTTTCCTCAAGGGCAGTTTCTATCAGTTTTGCCATTCTTCTGTAAAGAATTCGTTTTAGTATTGTGCATCCATGCGGGATATCAAGAAGATGTTTCTTTCTTAACATTACTGTCAAATGTCTACAAAGCATTCAGTTAATGTCAACATCTAAAGTTCTCGATAAACAGACCAGTATGGGAACTAACATCCCTGAGATGTTCGGGCTCACATTCGGTTCCTCTTCGTCGAAATGTCTTGGTTCAAACTCGTCTATGGGTTGAACTGCACGTGTCACATCGCATGCCCTAAATTAGACACTTGTGACCTTTCGGTTAAATTGTCTGCATGATGGCAAGTTTGCGAAACACAAAGTTAACATAGCATATTATAACAGTAATAATAATATCGCGAACTAAATTAACGACCCATAAATGATGTAGGCCACACAGTTGCCATTTGGTTAGAATAATGCTTATTCAGAAAGGAAACTAATAAAGAAAGTGGTCGTAGTTAGAGTTACTGGTACACTCGAGCGCATATCCATTTGACACAGTTCGATCGTTTACAATCTCATCGCGAAATACAAGTTATCTACGCGAAAAGTTAAGAGTTCACACCAGGCACGCGGCTGCTCACCGCTCAGAGACTAAGTCCCGCGATACTCACAACGCTAAATTTTCTAAGTCGTTTCACTTCCTAGCTGCCTAAAGACCGACCGTCCGCTTTCGCGTCTGCAGCCGAACTGTACCCTTTGGTGGGTCCAGCCGAACTGCACTCTTTGGTGTCTACTGCCCTCTGCCCGTCTCCGACCTCGTTTCCAGTGCGCCGAATATCTTCGCTCAACTGACTAGCGCAGTTCCCTTTCCTGAAACAGTCCATCTGATTGGCTATAGCTTATTCTACATTACTTTACATTTTAACATATTTAAATAATCAAAGCTTGACCACTTTAACGTTCTAAGTAAAGTAACAATAATATCCATTAAATAATAAACGTCAAATTCTTTTACATAGAACCAATACAACTTCCTTCTTAACATTGAATGTCATGGCCAGTAGCCTCGCACCTATGTGCTTTCTGATAAATAAATACAGAACAAAACTAACTATTATGCATTAAACTTTACAACAAATATTCTATTAGCTAATGATTCAATAAGGTGTCATGCTGTTATCATTCAATGTGTTTTGTGTGGAGGAAATGATGATCTGACGCTTGACTGGAAATACTGATAATTTAAATTTACGAGGTGCATTCAAATTCTAAGGCCTCCGATTTTTTCTCCAATTAACTACTCACCCAAAATCGATGAAACTGGCGTTACTTCTCGACATAATCGCCCTGCAGACGAACACACTTTTCACAACGCTGACGCCATGATTCCATGGCAGCGGCGAAGGCTTCTTTAGGAGTCTGTTTTGACCACTGGAAAATCGCTGAGGCAATAGCAGCACGGCTGGTGAATGTGCGACCACGGAGAGTGTCTTTCATTGTTGGAAAAAGCCAAAAGTCACTAGCAGCCAGGTCAGGTGAGTAGGGAGCATGAGGAATCACTTCAAAGTTGTTATCACGAAGAAACTGTTGCATAACGTTAGCTCGATGTGCGGGTGCGTTGTCTTGGTGAAACAGCACACGCGCAGCCCTTCCCGGACGTTTTTGTTGCAGTGCAGGAAGGAACTTGTTCTTCAAAACATTTTCGTGGGATGCACCTTTTACCCTAGTGCCCTTTGGAACGCAATGGGTAAGGATTACGCCCTCGCGGTCCCAGAACATGGACACCATCATTTTTTCAGCACTGGCGGTTACCCGAAATTTTTTTGGTGGCGGTGATCCTGTGTGCTTCCATTGAGCTGACTGGCGCTTTGTTTCTGGATTGAAAAATGGCATTCACATCTCAGCCATTGTCACAACCGACGAAAAGAAAGTCCCATTCATGCTGTCGTTGCGCGTCAACATTGCTTGGCAACATGCCACACGGGCAGCCATGTGGTCGTCCATCAGCATTCGTGGCACCCACCTGGATGACACTTTTCGCATTTTCAGGTCGTCATGCAGGATTGTGTGCACAGAACCCACAGAAATGCCAATTCTGGAGGCGATCTGTTCAACAGTCATTCGGCGAACCCCCAAAACAATTCTCTCCACTTTCTCGATCATGTCGTCAGACCGGCTGGTGCAAGCCCAAGGTTGTTTCGGTTTGTTGTCACATGATGTTCTGCCTTCATTAAACTGTCGCACCCATGAACGCACTTTCGACACATCTATAACTCCATCACCACATGTCTCCTTCAACTATCGATGAATTTCAATTGGTTTCACACCACGCAAATTCAGAAAACGAATGATTGCACGCTGTTCAAATAAGGAAAACGTCGCCATTTTAAGTATTTAAAATTGTTCTCATTCTCGCCTCTGGCGGTAAAATTCAATCTGCCGTATGGTGCTGCCATCTCTGGGACGCATTGACAATGAACGCGGCCTCATTTTAAAACAATGCGCATGTTTCTATCTCTTTCCAGTCCGGAGAAAAAAAATCAGAGGCCTTAGAACTTGAATGCAGCTCGTACTATATCTTTTAAACAAATAAAGTTCCAGAGTTGATATTTACAACGTTTGTCATTTTAATGATGCGCTTCTATATGAAATGCCGATCGTTAAGATCGACCAAGACGTTCAGAATTTAGCATTCAGCAAAACTTGTTAATTTCACTTTAACAGTAAATCCTAAACTATTATAGATATGATCAATATTCAAGTTTTGTTGGGATCTCCATGAAATTTTATGGAGGACGGCAGATTAAAATTACTGCGGCTTGATTCTCTGCAATTCTACAGAATTAAATAGTTTTCGTAAATGTTTCACTTTATGGCCGATCTTAGGTCCTCCATATTTAACACTGATACGTCTCCTTGGCCACAAAAGCCTTCTACTGGGTTTCCCTAGGACGTAGTTTCACGTCTGTCTCACTCGCACACTACCGTGCTTAGGCCTCAATAGACAATAGACGCCTGGGAGTTTCCCCATCTCATGGTGAATCTGCGCCCTTTGTGGCATCCAGTTCTGGACGACAGGGTTCGTTTCACAATTCCTGAAGACTGACTCTTTCGGCCATATACTTAAATGCGAGCGAAATGCTCGTTAACGCGCAAGTATTTGAGATGAAAACATAATTATAATTTATGATATAAGGAAATGTTGTTCTGCCATGAACAAACACAATTTTTCTTCTACCCAAACATGTTTCGGGGAAGTTTCTCTGTCTTCAGTGATTTCATTTACTCTCTGTTGAATTGCACGTAAAGAATTTAGGCATTATAATACATAGCAGTTGTTGAGGTTATAGTATTGACATTAATAAAAGTACTACACTACTGGCCATTAAAATTGCTACACCAAGAAGAAATGCAGATGCTAAACGGGTATTCATTGGACAAATATATTATACTAGAACTGACATGTGATTACATTTTCATGCGATTTGGGTGCATACATCCTGAGAAATCAGTACCCAGAACAACCACATCTGGCCGAAATAACGGCCTTGATACGCCTGGGCATTGAGTCAAACAGAGCTCGGATGGCGTGTACAGGTACAGCTGCCTATGCAGCTTCAACACGATACCACAGTTCATCAAGAGTAGTGACTGGCATATTGTGACGAAACAGTTGCTCGGCCACCATTGACCAGAAGTTTTCAATTGGTGAGAGATCTGGAGAATGTGCTGGCCAGGGCAGCAGTCGAACATTTTCTGTATCCAGAAAGGCCCGCACAGGACCTGCAACATGCGGTCGTGCAATATCCTGCTGAAATGTAGGGTTTCGCAGGGATCGAATGAAGGGTAGAGCCATGGGTCGTAACACATCTGATATGTAACGTCCACTGTTCAAAGTGCCGTCAATGCGAACAAGAGGTGACCGAGACGTGTAACTAGTGGCACCCCATACCATCACGCCGGGTGATACGCCGGTATGGCGATCACGAATACACGCTTCCAATGTGCGTTCACCGCGATGTCGCCAAACACGGATGCGACCATCATGATGCTGTAAACAGAACCTGGATTCATCCGAAAAAATGACGTTTTGCCCTTCGTGCACCCAGGTTCGTCTTTGAGTACACCATCGCAGGTGCTCCTGTCTGTGATGCAGCGTCACGGGTAACTGCGGCCATGGTCTCCGAGCTGATAGTCATTGCTGCTGAAAACGTCGTCGAACTGTTCGGGCAGATGGTTGTTGTCTTGCAAACGTCCCCATCTGTTGATTCAGGGATCGAGACGTGGCTGCACGATCCATTACAGCGATGCGGATAAGATGCCTGTAATCTCAACCGATTCCATATTCTGCTAACAGTTATTGGATCTCGACCAACGTGAGCAGCAATGTTGCGATACGATAAACCGCAATCTCGATAGTCTACCATCCGACCTTTAGCAAAGTCGGAAACGTGTTGGTACGCATTTCAACTCCTTACACGAGGTATCACAACAACATTTCACCAGGTAACGCCGGTCAACTGCTGTTTGTGTATGAGGAATCGGTTGGAAACTTTCCTCATGGCAGCACGTTGTAGGTGTCGCCCCCGGCGCCAACCTTGTGTGAATGCTCTGAAAAGCTAATCATTTGCGTATCACAGCATCTTCTTCCTGTCGGTTAAATTTCGCGTCTGTAGCACGTCGTCTTCGTGGTATAGCAATTTTAATGGCCAGTAGTGTAATAATAAGTATTAGAAAGCAAACACAGACAAGGAAACAGCTTCGGTCACAAGATGATTACCATGTAATTTATTTTAACTGAATCGTCATCGACGTTACTAATGTTACAACTGGTCCTTCAAATACCACCCCCAATTCGTATTTAAATTTGTGCGTGCTACATCCAGTGAGGACATTTTTATCATTTGGGAGGGAAATGTCCAAATTAGATGCTGTAAGACTTATAATGACTAGCTTCGTCTGACGGCAGTCTGCTGTGAGTTTCGTTGCCTCGCTGGATGCGATACAGGATGCCCTGCTGGCGAGCGTTTTATTTGTGGGCTCGTACGATGCTCTGCTATCTCGAAGGAAGCCCAGTATCACTGCCACATGACCCGAGGCTCCACTTAATTGCTCTCGCCACGCTCCCATCCCGACAGCAATGTGACGTGTAAATTTGGCTCTAAGAGTACTGAAACATGCACAGTCCAAGTAAAGAAAAATTAATGTCTTGTAATTAATAGTTTCGGTATTGTAATCTCTCTTGTCATGTTATCAAAACATTACTTGTAATTTACTGCTCTGGCGTGCTGTGTGTAGTAATTAAAATCTTTGCTGCGTGCATCGATCGAATAATCAAGGAACGTATAGCTATGGTTTTATGTTAACTCTTTGTAATAGATTGAAACTTGCGAGATATACACTGAGATGAGAAGAGTCATGGGATGCATCCTAATATCGTGTCGGACTTTCTGTTGCCTGACGCAGTGCAGCAGATCTTCGTGGCATGCACTCACCAAGTCGCTGGAACTCTTCTGCTGGAATACTGATCCACGCTGCCTCAATAGCCGTCCAGAAATGCCAAAGTGTTGCCAGTTGTAATGGTTCTTTATTTACGTGACCATTACGGCACTCCAACCCCAGTTATCGATACCAGTAATATCGTACTACTTTTCTGCGAAGTAACAGACATATTTTTGTGACAATATCCACATTTGATTTTATTAATGTATCGATATATTACAGTGATATGGTTCTTGTGTGTATTCATTTCTGTGAGACTGTCATAATCTTTGACTTACTTGTAACCGTTTTGGCGCGAATGCTCACAGAGCAGTCTTTGTTTCACTTTGCAGAAGTCAAGTTGTTATTTCGCTTTGTAAAAGAACAGTCAAGTCTTGTGTTTGGTTAAAGTGGAAATTAAATATATGAAGATTGATACAAAACTGTTTTCTTGATGACGTGACAATTAAGAAGAAGTATATGTGAATTTACAAGAAGTTTAATAAAAATGTGGATCGTGAACACCAAGTCAAAAATTATTTCTACCATATCACTGTTCTGATTTCGCTTTGTAAAAGAACAGTCAAGTCTTGTGTTTGGTTAAAGTGGAAATTAAATATATGAAGATTGATACAAAACTGTTTTCTTGATGACGTGACAATTAAGAAGAAGTATATGTGAATTTACAAGAAGTTTAATAAAAATGTGGATCGTGAACACCAAGTCAAAAATTATTTCTACCATATCACTGTTCTGATTTCGCTTTGTAAAAGAACAGTCAAGTCTTGTGTTTGGTTAAAGTGGAAATTAAATATATGAAGATTGATACAAAACTGTTTTCTTGATGACGTGACAATTAAGAAGAAGTATATGTGAATTTACAAGAAGTTTAATAAAAATGTGGATCGTGAACACCAAGTCAAAAATTATTTCTACCATATCACTGTTCTGATCTGGGATTGTTTGATCATTAAGAATTTCCTGAAAAACGCATTTGTTAGGACTTCAAATATTGCTAAAATACAGATCTGGACCTTCTAGCAGTCAAAGTGAAACCACCCTAGAATCAACAAGATGAGCCATAACAACTTCGACGAAATCTACGGGGAATCCATTCAAGATAAGTGCCAAAATTAATGACTTTTTTACAGTGACTTCATTATTTCCATTCTGACGATACCATCCACAGTCAATAACTTTGTCGTTGCCCGATAAAGCGAACATATGCTGCGTGAGCAACATTGTTAATCTGATTTCTAACCTACTGTGCAAGTGGGGGTATTGTTAGACAGTGCAGGATATTGTGCACGAACTAGCCTCTAGATTATGTCCCATAAATATTAGATGGATTCATTTCGGGCGATCTGGATGGCCAAATCATTCGCTTGAATTGTCCAGAATGTTCTCCAATCCATTCGTGAACAACTCTGGTCCAGTCACACGACATATCTCACCCCTAAAAATTCCATCGTTGTTTGGGAACATGAAATCCATGAAAGGCTGCAAATGATCTCCAAGTAGGCGAACATAACCATTTCCAGTCAATGACGTACTCACTGGGACAAGAGGATTCCATGTATACACAGTCCACACCATTATGGGGCCACTAACAACTTGTTGAGTGCCTTGCTGACAACTTGGGTCCATGGTTTTGTGGGGTATGCGTCACACTCGAACAGTATAATCAGCTCTTATCAACTAAAATCGGGACTTATCTGACCAGGCTACGGTTTTCCAGTCGTCTAGGGTCCAACTGGTATGGTCACGTGTCCAGGAGAGACACTACAGGCGATGTCGTGCTATTAACAAAGACACTCGCGTTGGTCGTCTGATGATACAGCCCATTACCGCCAAATTTCACCGTACTGTCCTAACGGATACCTTTCCATAAGCCTCACATTGATTTCTGCGGTTATTTTAGGCCATGTTGCTTGTCTGTTAACACTGACAGCTCTACGCAAACGCCGCTGCTCTCGATGGTCAACTGAAGCCACTGCGTTGTCCGTGCTGACAGGTAATGCCTGAAATTGATTCCACTATCAAATGGCAGTCGCATGTCTTATTGCTTTTTGTTACAGTGGCGCTTGTAGTTGGATTTCAGATGATAGTAACTAAATTTCTGGCATAGATAAAAGTGTACCTCCATATAATATAAAGTAGGAGAACAGATTTAATAGATCATGATCTGACTCCGTAAACAAACAGCCTGGGGTTAGCACAAACACAAGAAGCTTTCAGTTTTTAAAAATTACAGTATCAACGTGAAAAAGTGTTGTAAGTAGGCTGTTTAGGTTTTAATGTTGGTAACGTCACGTAGCGCTCTGAATGAAAGTCTCTGACTGTGCTGTGTGAAGTCTGTTACTGGTTTGCATTGTTGGAATATTCGCTATTGTAGTGTTGGGCAATTGGATTTGAACAGCGCGTAGCGTTGCGCAGTTGGAGGTGAGCCTCCAGCAGTGGTGGATGTGGGGAGAGAGATGGCAGAATTTTGAGAGCGACGATCTAGACGTGTGTCCATCAGAAATTTGTAAGACTGGATGTCATGAACCGATATATATATATATATATATATATATATATATATATATATATATATATATATACAGGGCTATTAAAAATCATTGAAGCGATTTCATAAATTCACTGTAGCTCCATTCATTGACATATGGTCACGACGCACTACAGATACCTAGAAAAACTCATAAAGTTTTGTTCGGCTGAAGCCGCACTTCAGGTTTCTGCCGTCAGAGCGCTCGAGAGCGCAGTGAGACAAAATGGCGACAGGAGCCGAGAAAGCGTATGTCGTGCTTGAAATGCACTCACATCAGTCAGTCATAACAGTGCAACGACACTTCAGGACGAAGTTCAACATAGATCCACCAACTGCTAACTCCATTCGGCGATGGTATGCGCAGTTTAAAGCTTCTGGATGCCTCTGTAAGGGGAAACCAACGGGTCGGCCTGCAGTGAGCGAAGAAACGGTTGAACGCGTGCGGGCAAGTTTCACGCGTAGCCCGCGGAAAATTGGCTCATGCCACAACTGGAGATCGACAGCGCCGACTTCATCTTTCAACAGGATGGTGCTCCACCGCACTTCCATCATGATGTTCGGCATTTCTTAAACAGGAGATTGGAAAACCGATGGATCGGTCGTGGTGGAGATCATGATCAGCAATTCATGTCATGGCCTCCACGCTCTCCCGACTTAACCCCATGCGATTTCTTTCTGTGGGGTTATGTGAAAGATTCAGTGTTTAAACCTCCTCTACCAAGAAACGTGCCAGAACTGCGAGCTCGCATTAACGATGCTTTCGAACTCATAGATGGGGACATGCTGCGCCGAGTGTGGGAGGAACTTGATTATCGGCTTGATGTCTGCCGAATCACTAAAGGGGCACATATCGAACATTTGTGAATGCATAAAAACTTTTTGAGTTTTTGTATGTGTGTGCAAAGCATTTTGAAAATATCTCAAATAATAAAGTTATTGTAGAGCTGTGGAATCGCTTCAATCATTTGTAATAACCCTGTATATGCCAAATTTGTGATCCCTTGATGCCTCAGAACATGCCCTAACAACCGGTCCCTTCTTCTTGTGAAGTTGTGCCACAAACTCCTCTTCTCTCCTATTCTATTCAATACCTCCTCATTAGTTATGTGATCTACCCATCTTACCTTCAGCATTCTTCTGTAGCACCACATTTCGAAAGCTTCTATTCTCTTCTTGTCCAAACTATTTATCGTCCATGTTTCACTTCCATACGTGGCTACACTCCATACAAATACTTTCAGAAACGACTTCCTGACACGCACCATAATAATCCACGTGTTCATTCGTGTTGTAGAAATAGGGTATCGGCCACCCATAACAACATCCTCTCCCCTGCTTCCTTGCGCTACAAGACCCAACAAATACTATAAAAAAACAAAGCTACGATAAATCAGTCTAACCCAAAAGCAGTAAATTCAACTAAATACCTAGGTATTACAATTATGAACAAATTAAATTGGAAAGAATACATAGAAAATGTTGTGGGGAAGGCTAACCAACGGCTGCGTTTTATTGGCAGGACACTTAGAAAAGGTAATAGACCCACTAAGGCCGGCCGGAGTGGCCGAGCGGTTCTTGGCGCTTCAGTCTGGAAGCGCGCGACCGCTACGGTCGCCGGTTCGAATCCTGCCTCGGGCATGGATGTGTGTGATGTCCTTAGGTTAGTTAGGTTTCGGTATTTCTAAGTTCTAGGGGACTCATGACCTCAAATGTTAAGTCCCATAGTCCTCAGAGCCATTTGAACCTACTAGGGAGACTGCCTACACTACGCTGCGCGGAGAGGGATCCTTACCAGGTAGGACTGACGGAGTACATCGAAAATGTTCAAAGAAAGGCAGCACGTTTTGTATTATCTCGAAATATCGGAGAGTGTGTCACAGAAATGATACAGGATTTGGGCTGGAAATCATTAAAAGAAAAGCGTTTTTCGTTGCGACGAAATCTTCTAACGAAATTTCAGTCATCAACTTTCTACTCCGAATGCGGCAATATTTTCTTGACACCGACCAACATAGGGCGGAATGATCACCACGATAAAATAAGGGAAATCAGAGCTCGTACGGAAAGATACGAGGTGTGGCTAGAAAAAAACCGGACTAGTACTGGTGAAGCAATAAAACGAATGCAATAAGGCTGAAAGTCGCGTGGCCTGTCACGTGACTCTCGCTCCGCCTACTGTTCGAGTTTCATCTGCCTCCTGCACTCAGTCTGCCCGTGGCGTCTGTTTTAAGTAGTTGACGTTTTGTCTGTGCGTCGGAAAATGTTGAGTGTACAGAAAGAACAGCGTGTTAACATCAAATTTTGTTTCAAACTAGGAAAATCTGCAAGTGAAACGTTTGTAATGTTACAACAAGTGTACGGCGATGATTGTTTATCGCGAACACAAGTGTTTGAGTGGTTTAAACGATTTAAAGATGGCCGCGAAGACACCAGTGATGACACTCGCACTGGCAGACCATTGTCAGCAAAAACTGATGCAAACATTGAAAAAATCGGTAAACTTGTTCGACAAGATCGCCGTTTAACAATCAGAGCAGTGTCTGAGTTAACAGGAGTTGACAAGGAAAGTGTTAGGCAGATTCTTCATGAAAGTTTCAACATGAACAAAGTGTGTTCAAAAATGGTTCCAAAGTGTCTCACAATTGAACAGAAGGAACGCCGAAGAATGATTTGTTCTGACATCCTGGAAAACATTGAAAGTGATCCCACCTTCTTACAAAATGTTATTACTTGCGATGAATCATGGTTTTTTACTTACGATCCCGAAACTAAACGCCAATCGATGCATTGGAAAACTCCTGGTTCTCCACGACAAAAAAAAGCACGAATGTCAAAATCGAAATTCAAGGCAATGATGATTGTTTTTTTTTGACATCAAAGGGATTGTGCACATTGATTGGGTACCAGAGGGACAAACAGTGAATCAGCATTACTACATTAGCGTCCTGGCTACCCTTCGTGAGCGAGTACGGAGAAAACGGAACGATTTGTGGAGAAAAAAGTCATGGATCCTTCGCCAAGACAATGCCCCAGCTCACAGTGCGTTGTCAGTGAAGACGTTTTTGGCAAAACACAACATTCCCATCTTAGATCATCCACCCTACTCACCTGATTTGGCCCCCTGTGACTTTTTTCTTTTCCCTAAAGTCAAGTCAGCTTTGAAAGGAACTAGATTTGAGACTGTTGAAGCAGTAAAAGAAAAAGCGACGGAAGTAATGTATGGACTTACCGAAAATGATCTGCAGCATTGCTATGAACAGTGGAAAATTCGTATGGAGCGGTGTAGAGACCGAGGAGGAGAGTCCATTGAAGGAGATAACATGAAATTGTAAATAATTGTAAATAAATGTTTTTTCCAGCATCAGTCCGGTTTTTTTCTAGCCGCACCTCATATATGTGTTCATTCTTTCCGCGCGCTATACGAGATTGGAATAATAGAGAATTGTGAAGGTGGTTCGATGAACCCTCTGCCAGGCACTTAAACGTGATTTGCAGAGTATTCATGTAGATGTAGATGTAAAAAATGTCGAAAAAAACGCACTCATTCACTTCCCGCAGAGCACGGGTGTCGTACGGAACACAGTTTGCTATACCCTGATTTTATGCTTTCTGACAAAGTGAATCCTTCCGTTAAAGTGAAACATGTCGCACTGAAAGCACTCAGCAATAGGTGTGTTTCATACTATGATGCATACATGTATCGATAAGCACTTGCTTGTATGAATGAACAGTCGGTCTTCCGTCAGCTAGAGTAACCGAAAATGCATGTCTTAAGCACGCTAATTAAACTCTGAGCTTAGCCATCCAGCCAGCCAATAGCATTGCTGGGCGCAGATATTGATTAGCGAGTCCCGCCGTCGCGTACAAAGGGACACTCCTTATTTCCTCCTACTGCCGTGAGCGAGCTCCACTTTGCTGCTGGTTAGGTGAATCGAACTACGTTGTATAGACGAAGATTTTCCTAACTGTGTTCTGCGGTGATTCAGTGCTCCGCGGAAAACTGTTAATAACATGGCATTTCATTTCGATATTTTTTAAAAATTTGTTATGAGTCAGTGTTATTAATTATGATTTAAAATTTAAGTAATCACTAAGTAAAACAAGTTTTCACATTTTTTAAAAATTTTATTAATCTTCAAAAAAAAAGTACCTCGATTATCAAAGTGTGCCGTGAGACCAAGAGTTTGAGTAGCCCTGGTATAAACGTCTTGTGACACTGAGATGGGCATGTGGAAGTGACGTTGTCCAGTATTTGGGTGAGACGATTGCTGTCTTGGGTTGCCGTGGCTTGTTTATCTGTTACGTTGTTTTCGGATTTATTGGTTCAAATGGCTCTGAGCACTATGGGACTTAACTTCTGAGGTCATCAGTCCCCCAGAACTTAGAACTACTTAAACCTAACTAACCTAAGGACATCACACACACCCTTGCCCGAGGCAGGATTCGAAACTGCGACCGTAGCGGTCACGCGGTTCCAGACTGTAGCGCCTAGAACCGCTCGGCAACACCGTCCGGCTCGGATTTATTCACGAGAGATGATTTTGAGCTGTGTTTCATATGAGCAATGTTATTTTCTTTTTTCGGTTTCCCAACTTGCTTGGAACATGTGGGTATCGAGGAATCGATATCTGTTTTCTGTTAATCTGTGTCTGTGAGTAATTACGTTTCAACTGCTTAACTAATAATATGGCCGTTACTCTGAATGTAGGAATGTTTTCTCCATTGACGGCGATTTAGACACCTAACCCTTTGAAGCGCATTTGTATGCAAGACATGGGGCTTTGTATTCTTTGTATGCATAATATATGAATGTCTATTATGTTTTCCAATAACTCGCGGCTATTATGAATCTGTTTTACACTCCTTTGATCCTTGTTTAAATCATCACATGTGCTTCCTTATCAACTTCCTTCAAGAGAGAATTAGAATCAGTCTTGTTTCATGAAGAAAGTTGTGATATTCGCTATTTTTGGCTTCATTTAAACAGTATATAGTTAACACTTTCAGCCAGAAGGCAAATACTTGTTTATAAAGAATGATTAATGTATAATAAGGGGTCGCATAGCGACGGTGGAATTTCCTAAATAATGTAATTCGTCGTCTTTGGGCGGCAATATAAACAGAAGAATACGGATCGATAAGCGATCCTTCCCTATTTTGTTCGCTGGAGAACAAATGAAGCCTTGAGCGCTAAACACTTGTACTGTTTTTCTTAAGTAAGACGGACGCAAATTTGTGGCGGTCTGATCTAATTTTTACTAAGTGTATAAAAAAGTGCTCCGTCTAAGTTTGGGTGAAATGTAAAAAAGAAGAACTGTTGTAACTTACCGTGACGACGCACGGGCGACTCAAGAGGACAACGTCTATATAAAAGAGCGCTCAATGGACATGAAACGGACATAAAAGTCTACCGTCATTGTAGTACTAAGCATAAGGTACGATATATGTTTTAGTTATAATAAATATTTGTTCTGGAAATAACGAATCATTTAGCAGCGCTCATTCCTATCACTACTCAGTATTATTTTCATTTTAATTATGCATTTTGCTAAGATTACAGACACCAAGATCAGCAGTCCAATGCGAGTGTGACATTGAAAAAAAAAACTGTTTTATCGTCTTATTGTATCAGCTTTAATATTGAATTCCCCTTTTGTGTGATGTTACAGTTGTTTCTGCGCCCTTAAGGACTTTCTGGTCCCTTCGGAAACTGTTTTATCATAACAATAACTTCACGACCGGGTATGATCGTATCTACGATCATGAAGTAATTAGAAAGACGATAATGCAATTTCTTAATCAATAGCACTCTAGCTGTGACTGCTTCAAGCCACGCGAAACTGCCAGGAAAGACTATTCACGTTTCATAATGAAATATTTTATGACAATGATCAATCCATGATTCTTACGCCAGTTGTGATTGATAAAACAGTAAGCGAAATCTCAAATTCCAACTTTTCCACTGAATAACAATATCACTTTTATTTTATTACATCCCAAAGTGTATGATCTGTCTTCAGCAGAGCGAGTATTTTGTCGTTCAGTGCAGTTTTCAGCGAAGAAGGTAAGTGTGCGTCGCAGCGGAACTTAAGACACGTGCTTTCAGTAGCGAAACCGTCGATGTTTAGCTACCATATGAGCTCATTTCAGTTTATGAGGTGTTGTAGGATACAGAGCGAATATAGAGGTACAATGCACAAATCACACCCTTAAGGTGTAATTCACATGCAAGATGGTCGGAATTACAAACTTCTCGGACTTCTAGAGGTGAGTGAGGACATAATATTTTATATAGGAATCCATGTCCGGAAACGTAGTGTTTCCTTTCTGCGACGGTTTCGATTCAGATGTGTAACGCGTCCACCTCTGCTGCGGGAAAGACAAAAGTCTCAGAGCTGCTTGTCCTGGCATGCAATAGGGTAGAAAGGATGACGTGTACTACGTCAGACGGTCACCTGACGTCACTTAACGTCTGTCCTGCAGTGTTTATTTTACGGGGCTCCTGTAGAGACAGATGAAGATTGCTGGCAGGAGTTCCGGCCACTGGGCTAGGAATTGAGGAGACACCAGGTGGGATGGAGAGTGTGTATCAGAACATGCTTCGTAGGTGCAATGTCTGTGACTACATTGCTGGTCGCCACATCGAACCGCTGTTGTAATGCGTTAGTACTGTCCTGTACGTAAGGTATGCTGGATTCTTTTTTGTTTTGCAATAATGTAGACACGTAATGTTTAAGGGTTAATACAAACCTAATGTGCTTAAATGATAAATGGATGTTTCATTATACTTCTTCCCGAACTGTTACCAAATAATTCTACTGTGTCACTCCTAATTCAGTCCCTCAAGCAGAAGTGGATGAGTTACACATCCGAATTGAAACCGCCGTAGAACGGAAACGGTACGTTTTCGGGTATGGGTCCCTACTCAAAATATTATGTAATGACACCCCTCTACATGCCCTCGAAGTCTGTAACGGGAATGTCCGAGCATCCTGTAAACTGATAGCGAGTAGCTAGATGAGACTTTTTGGAAAGGTTATGGTTTCAAGTTTTTTCGGTATAGCTGATGTTAAATTCCCCTTTCACTATTCCACCGCGCTATGAGAAAAAAATGGTTCAAATGGCTCTGAGCACTATGGGACTTAACATCTATGGTCATCAGTCCCCTAGAACTACTTAAACCTAACGACATCACACAACACCCAGTCAACACGAGGCAGAGAAATTCCCTGATCCCGCCGGGAATCGAACACGGGAACCCGGGCGTGGGAAGCTAGAACGCTACCGCACGACCACGAGCTGCGGACGCGCTATGACAAAGTTCCTGGTCACTACAGCGTACAAGTAGCCAGATTACGCTGTGGGTCTCTTATGGACCAGATTTAATTTAAAGGAGAATATTCCAGAGCATTAAATCTGGGGTCTTAGTATCTTGTGAACTCACAGGTTAAAATTTAAATGAAGTGACTGGCTTTCAACCTCTGCAAGAGAACTGTCTTCCAGTGAACGTTTATTCTAACAATTCTAAAGGTTTAAGGATTTTATGTACTCCCACAGTCCATTACAGGTCAGTGAAAGAGGAAAGGGACACGTAAACGATTCAGAGCCCCGCGTTATATTGAGCCGGGATCGTCCAGACAGAAAACAAGCTGCCATGCTCGAACACTGCCTTAGGGCCACTGTTGGACCATAGCAATGCTTTTACTGTTACGAAAAT
This sequence comes from Schistocerca piceifrons, assembly GCF_021461385.2. Lineage (NCBI taxonomy): Eukaryota > Metazoa > Arthropoda > Insecta > Orthoptera > Acrididae > Schistocerca > Schistocerca piceifrons. Next base: position 926,194,559 of record NC_060140.1, read on the forward strand.
CGGAGATCAAGATATTACTTTCTATGAAAGGACATTATCAGAACAGACAGTTCCGCCGTGGTACATGGGAGCGGATAGGAAAAGAAAGACTACAGCTAAATTTTCCATCGTCAATGTCACTGGAGAGAGGACCTCGCAGACAGTGGACTGCATGTGGGGTGGGAGATGCTACATGTTCTTCACTAACCCATTCATCCCTGTAGCTCTGCTCGGTGACGTGCTGTCGAAAATGTATAATATTAAGGAATGAGTATATGATTCGAACAGAACCGCCAGGCTAGCCGAGAGCGCTAATGCGCTGCTTCCTGGACTCGGGCAGGCGCACTGGCCCTGGATCGAATCCGCCTGGCGGATTGACGACGAGGCCTGTGTGCCGGCCAGCATGGATGTGGTTTTTAGGCGGTTTTCCTCATCCCACTAGGTAAATACCTGGCTGGTTCCCACGTCCTGCCTCAGTTACGCGCCTCGCAGACATTTACAACACGTTCGCACTATTTCATGGCTTACAGTAGATGCAGACAGCTGGGTTACACTAATTCCGTCACGGGGGGAATGGCATCCGGCCACCCCTTAAAATTAACCATGCCAAATCTGACTTAAACATGCCGACCCTACGCATCATGCGGGACACAGGCACTAGCAAAATAAGAAAGAATATGATCAGAACAGATCAATGACACACACTGAAATGAAATAAAATATCTTCCACGTCAGGCTGGAATTTTGTTCCTCGCTGTAAACAGAAGAAGACACTGTATATATGGTTCTCGGGCGAGACGTCGGATGTCATAGTGAAAACTCCACTTTCACTATGACATCCGACGTCTCGCCCGAGAACCATGTATACATGTCCGTCGGGAAAGCCTCAAGCAACACAAAGGAAGACACTGGCTCGTTGAGGAGCATTTGCTTCTTGGCTGTCAACCCAAAACTTGTGTTGAAGTGGTCCGGACCTAGGACGTGAGGCTGAACATACGCAGTTTCAGAAGAAACTATTTTTTTATAGTGTAATGTGTGCAATTACTTAGGATCGTCCGCAATAAATATCGTTCACGAACATAAAACGTGCAAGTATTGAAACTTACCAGTTTCCTGATGTGTCAATAGTTTCCCAACATTATTTACATAAAAATGTAAAACAAAGCCGTGAGGACAGACTAGGCTCATTTTTCACTCTTTTTGCCTCATCAGTGTTCTGACTGGTTTGTGGCGGTCCGACCCGACTTCTACTGCGCCAACCTCTTCAGCGCAGATTATCACTTACCTCCTACGCCTACTGCATGTATTCCAGTCTCTGTTTTCGACTAAGTTTTTATCCTCTACAGCTCCCTCTGTTACCATGGACGTTATTCTAGCAGATTAAAACTGTGTGCAGGACCGAGACTCGAACTCGGGAATTTTGCCTTTCGTGGGCAAGTGCTCTACCAACTGAGCTACCCAGCCACGGCTTACGCTCTCTCCTCGCAGCATTACTTCTGCCAGTATCTCGTCCCTCGCCTTGCAAACTTCACAGAAGCTCTCCTTTGAAACTTGCAGAATTAGCAATCCTGGAAGAAATGATACTGCGGAGATATGGTTTAGCCACAGCCTGGGAAATGTTTCCAGCCATGACACTGCAGTATCGTTTCTTCAAGGAGTTGTACTCTTGCGCCGGCCGGGGTGGCCGAGCGGTTCTAGGCGCTACGGTCGCAGGTTCGAATCCTGCCTCGGGCATGGATGTGTGTGATGTCCTTAGGTTAGTTAGGTTTAAGTAGTTCTAAGTTCTAGGTGACTGATGACCGCAGAAGTTAAGTCCCATAGTGCTCAGAGCCATTTGAACCATTTGCTACTCTTGCAAGTTTCGCAGGAGAGCTTCTGTGAAGTTTGGAAGGTAGCAGATGCGAACTAAAGCTATGAGGACGGTACGTGAGTCGTGCTTCGGTAGCTCGGACGGTAGGGAACTTGCCCATGAAAGGCGTAGGTCTCAAGTTCGAATCTCGCTCCGGCACACAGCACTGATCTACCAGGATGTTTCCTATAAGCGCACACTCCGCTGCAGAGTGAAAATTTCCTTCTTGGAAACATCCCCCAGGATGTGGCTAAGCCTTGACTCCGCAGTATCCTTTCTTCCAGAAGTGCTTGTCTTGCAAGTTTCGCAGGAGACCTTCTGTGAAGTCTGGAAGACAGGAGACGAGACACTGGCGAAAGTAAAGCCGTGATGACTGGACGTGAGCTGTGGAAGAAATGAACAACAGATTCACTGGAAGATGGTTAGGCCGCCGTGGTCATCATCAATGGTCCACACGGTCGTCGGATTAAGCACCAGTGGATTTCCTTTTGTGGGAATAAGAATCGTGTTTATGTCACTGAGCCCACAACCCCAGATGATATAAAACGGTCCATCGAGGAAACATGTCGCTCCGTGACACCGGCGACGTTACATCTCATCCGCAGGTCCCTTGAAAGCCCATTGCGTTGCGCATTGAGGAACATGGACCCACATTTGAACACCTCATTTAGATCATCATTCCGCCGCCAGAACATCCGTCGCCATACAGTCACTTAATATTTACAGCGTGTGATATATTCCCCTGAAACACTGAAGGGCTGTAACTCCCTAACTGAATGTAGTAGGAAATTGATCCGTACACAGTTGGTCAAAATGATTCCAGAGCATGAGAGAAACAGCTGTTGTTCCGTTAAAAATTGTATCTCGTTGCTGTAACTGCTTGGACGATGATACAATAAACTATGTTCGTAGCTCCGCAGAAAGTGTAACGTTTCTTATGCTTACCTACCGCAATAAATTTTCCCGTCACCTATTAGTTTGTAAGTTACGGAGGCAAACAGTTTTACTGAAATACTCTGTATGTACACAAATACTCTTACCAGCGTTTCTTTTTAAGTATGAAAGCAGTTCTCAAGCAGGTACAACGATTTTTTCTAGTTTAACATTAATGAACAAACATATTAAGATTTTAATGTTTGCGTAAATCACTCCTTTCTGCTTCAGCAAGAGTCTTATTAAGCGATAACGTAAGTCAGTTCTATCCGCTTGAAGGTTACTTCGTAATATGGATTCACCTAGGTCGTTGGCACACTGTTCTTGAAACTTCCCTCCTGCATATACACTTCTGGAAATTGAAATAAGAACACCGTGAATTCATTGTCCCAGGAAGGGGAAACTTTATTGACACATTCCTGGGGTCAGATACATCACATGATCACACTGACAGAACCACAGGCACATAGACACAGGCAACAGAGCATGCACAATGTCGGCACTAGTACAGTGTATATCCACCTTTCGCAGCAATGCAGGCTGCTATTCTCCCATGGAGACGATCGTAGAGATGCTGGATGTAGTCCTGTGGAACGGCTTGCCATGCCATTTCCACCTGGCGCCTCAGTTGGACCAGCGTTCGTGCTGGACGTGCAGACCGCGTGAGACGACGCTTCATCCAGTCCCAAACATGCTCAATGGGGCACAGATCCGGAGATCTTGCTGGCCAGGGTAGTTGACTTACACCTTCTAGAGCACGTTGGGTGGCACGGGATACACGCGGACGTGCATTGTCCTGTTGGAACAGCAAGTTCCCTTGCCGGTCTAGGAATGGTAGAACGATGGGTTCGATGACGGTTTGGATGTACCGTGCACTATTCAGTGTCCCCTCGACGATCACCAGTGGTGTACGGCCAGTGTAGGAGATCGCTCCCCACACCATGATGCCGGGTGTTGGCCCTGTGTGCCTCGGTCGTATGCAGTCCTGAATGTGGCGCTCACCTGCACGGCGCCAAACATGCATACGACCATCATTGGCACCAAGGCAGAAGCGACTCTCATCGCTGAAGACGACACGTCTCCATTCGTCCCTCCATTCACGCCTGTCGCGACACCACTGGAGGCGGGCTGCACGATGTTGGGGCGTGAGCGGAAGACGGCCTAACGGTGAGCGAGACCGTAACCCAGCTTCATGGAGACGGTTGCGAATGGTCCTCGCAGATACCCCAGGAGCAACAGTGTCCCTAATTTGCTGGGAAGTGGCGGTGCGGTCCCCTCCGGCACTGCGTAGGATCCTACGGTCTTGGCGTGCATCCGTGCGTCGCTGCGGTCCGGTCCCAGGTCGACGGGCACGTGCACCTTCCGCCGACCACTGGCGACAACATCGATGTACTGTGGAGACCTCACGCCCCACGTGTTGAGCAATTCGGCGGTACGTCCACCCGGCCTCCCGCATGCCCACTATACATCCTCGCTCAAAGTCCGTCAACTGCACATACGGTTCACGTCCACGCTGTCGCGGCATGCTACCAGTGTTAAAGACTGCGATGGAGCTCCGTATGCCACGGCAAACTGGCTGACACTGACGGCGGCGGTGCACAAATGCTGCGCAGCTAGCGCCATTCGACGGCCAACACCACGGTTCCTGGTGTGTCCGCTGTGCCGTTCGTGTGATCATTGCTTGTACAGCCCTCTCGCAGTGTCCGGAGCAAGTATGGTGGGTCTGACACACCGGTGTCAATGTGTTCTTTTTTCCATTTCCAGGAGTGTATTTTATGCCGTCATTGTGATGTATCTGAACATTTAGACGTATTGTAGTGCTCTCCTCAATTATGGGCAGTACTGTAGATGATTGCAGTTTCTGGAGGCTGTGAAGATACTACTATAGTAGTGGAGACTGGGGCACAGCGGGCACTGTATTGATTTTAGAATATTTTGTGATGAAATTTGAAAGCATTTGTGGATCAGTTCATGTCATGTAGGATGCTATCTAGTATCTATATTAATCTGTACGTTTTGTTCCGATAAAAACTTTACAGACTGACTACTTGACAGCAAACTGATGTGAAAATACCCACTCTATCCCCATCGTGGTGGTCCCTGAACTTTCGCGTAGAGCACAGTAAGCAATAGTAAAAAATCCACACAACGAAGGGAGACGTTCATTTTTCTTAGTAAACATTGCGTGATACATTAAATTTGTACATCATGAATACACTGGACGTTATAAGTATTCATGTCAATAGGAAGCACATATATTTCTGCAATTTTGTGTCGCCCACTGTGGAACGCTTCGGTAGTCTACAAATGACATCTGGAAACTAATTTCATGTGCTTCTGTATCTTCAGCGAGTGAAAAATGTCTGTCAAACTTAACATGATTTCTGTTGTCATTTTCACAATAACGTAACTGTTCTCTTCGAACTCTCCTTCCATGTTAAATTCATCTTTGACATGAAGACTCGAATTATCATCACTGTGAGGCATCTAAAGAATAGCAGAGCCTTTATGAGTTGCTCTCTAGCTGAGTTTTACTTTTTTTTTTAGGAATGGGTTTGTTTATTGGTTGTTTGATTTTGAGAGTTTGGCCATTTTCCCCCATTTTCACATTCTAGAAGGACCTGCTTCTCTGGCGTATCAGTAAGAATTCTTGTCCTTCCTTTCTTTCTTCCACACTAAGCTTTTATCTCACAGGGTATTGTTTTTGAGAGATGTCTAATTTATTTCGGTGATACCAGATGTCTTGAACTGTTTAAACATCTGCAGGGAGACTCACAACTGGAGTAGTGACTATGTTGTTGTCTGGTATATCTGCCCTGTTGGTATCATTGTCGGTATTTTCTGGTACACTCCCAAGGATTCCAACTTTTTTCCATCATATCTATTCACAACTTACTTCATTTCTTGAGCAGACGTTAGACTAAAAGTAATGTTCCCTCTCTGTAGTGAATCATTTTTGATTTCTGCATGTATACTCACTGTGCCCCAGGAAAAATTACGCTCCCTGCCCCATGCCCTATCAACAAAGTTAAACACATTTAATTCAAGCACATGTATTCAGTCATAAACAGAAGTAATAATTCTGTACTTTATGTAGTTGAAGAGACAATACCCGTGATAACTAATTACCTTCTAAATATTAAGTTTCTACAAACTAACGGAGTACAAATCCTTACTACAGACTTAGCAAACTTAGCAGTTTCAGTACTCCAGCATCATTCAACCATCAGATTTTGATAGCCTTCTAAATGCTCAGAGATTGCACGCTTCATGTGCAAAAATATGATGGCATCCTGACAGTCGTAAATTTTATATATTCAATTGATCACTGTGCCCCAGTCTCCCATATGACGTATTTTTTTCTTTTCTTTTCTTAGCACTTAGGATATAGTTGTAGCAGTCTAAGATTATTATTTTTCTTCCTACATTCCTTCTGTTTATGAAATTATTATTTTCCGTTTCTGTTGTCTATTGACAATCTTGCGTCACATAATAGTATTAAATTGTAATTTCGGTTAAGAGTTTGAAACCCGTAATCTGTGTAGTGTTATGCGACAGAGACGAACTTCAGGAATGTATGCCGGCCGAAGTGGCCGTGCGGTTAAAGGCGCTGCAGTCTGGAACCGCAAGACCGCTGCGGTCGCAGGTTCGAATCCTGCCTCGGGCCTGGATGTTTGTGATGTCCTTAGGTTAGTTAGGTTTAACTAGTTCTAAGTTCTAGGGGACTAATGACCTCAGCAGTTGAGTCCCATAGTGCTCAGAGCCATTTGAACCATTTTGATCCAGGAGTGTATCGATAGGTCGATAAGCAAACACCGCAATAAAGGTGTCTCGAGAGAAATGGAGAGAAGGGGTTGTCGTGTATTTCGCACGAAAGAGAATGGCGTGTTTGCAATAGTAACTTTAGAGTGTATTATTCAGGTCCATGGCATGCAGAGTTTCGCTGTGTACTGTAGAGAGTTAAATTAAAATATAAACATGTCAAACTGTTTTATATTGTGGACTGATATTTCACAAGGTGGATTTGAAAATGTGATGCGCAGACCTTGTAGTCACGTGTTTGCAGAGTAGACTGTTTTCGCTGTGTCGAGCGGAATATAAAATCGATGGACGCAGAAATTAATGCGTCTGCCATTGTGAATTATAGTAACAAGAACTTAACAAAGTGAAAGTTATCAATCCAGACAATGAAAATAGTGTTGTGCCAAGTTGACCGTTTTCTATGAATAGTGCAGAATGTGAAGCTGAAGTAAAAAACTACCTTCCTGTAGCAAACTAATATTTCACGAAATAACGGTCGGAAAGCTGTGTTGTTTGTCTTCTGAGTGAACGTTTTCTGGTGCACGTCGTGCACTGTGACATATTAAGTGCTTCTCGCCTTAAGCTAATGAAAAGACTACGATGTTCGAACCAAGGCGAGAAATGGTTAATAAGTATAGTAGCGTCAGTAGACATTACATGTTCGCTGCGTGAAGCATGTTTGATCTAGATTGCAGACATTTTGCAACAGCAATTATTAATTAATATTGTCCTGGTTTACGGATCGCCAATGTGGGATGATGTCACGCCGATTTCCTCAGCTAAGTGATTATTCATCGGACTTTAAGAATGGTAGGAAGCTCTTCTCTCACAAATCTATTTCTGAAGACTTGTATAAGAAACACACATTTCTTTTACAGAAGATACTTCACATTGTTTTATTTAAATCACTTATCTTAAGTATCCGACGCTTTAAATCTTACAGTCAGTAATTTAAAAAAGTAAGAAGGTTAGATTAAAATTAATTTTTTGATTAAATGCTCGTTTTTAACAAAATAGTATGTTTTTTCCAATGTTTTCTCCTTAGACATCACTTCATTCTTGTAGGATTTTTACGTCATTATGTTTACAATGCAATTTAAAGAGTCGAGAAGTCGTAATCAGGAGGATAAGCTGGTGGAACAGATTCTGTTAAGAAACGAAAACAAACGTGGAAGACTAAAAATCAGCCAATAAGAAAGAGGGACCATGAATTCATAAACCTGCAGCGCTCCATATGGCCTGACAGCGAACTAAGGTCGTGTTACCGGAAGTCCCCATATGACTTTAACCACCGTGATACTACCAAGCAGGAGAGAATAGCTGATATTTCATTGGTAAATAATTTAGACCGCGTGGAAACTTGGAATACATATCAAAATTCGTCATGCTATGGTATTCCAAAGGCACCGTGTTACCTTGCTTACTTGTTTGTTGAATATTAGTAATCGGTTCAGACTGCGTGAGCGTAATAATTACTGAATTGTAAGAACTCTAAAATTTCATGCTTTTAGTTACTTCAAAAATTATATACACTAGATCTTGTACACATTCAATTACGAACATATCTGGTTTCCTCAAATTTTAAGATGCTTTTGGCTTAAATTCTGCTGCAATTTAAAATATCAATTATTTTATTACGGACGTTTCTGGTCAGAGCAATATGAGCGAGATTCCCGTTTCGTTACAATGTGTCAACAATGAATGACAGGTTCATCTGACTTCCACTGGAGTCTTACACCAAGGACGATGTGGTTCGCGCCGGCCGAAGTGGCCGTGCGGTTAAAGGCGCTGCAGTCTGGAACCGCAAGACCGCTACGGTCGCAGGTTCGAATCCTGCCTCGGGCATGGATGTTTGTGTTGTCCTTAGGTTTAACTAGTTCTAAGTTCTAGGGGACTAATGACCTCAGCAGTTGAGTCCCATAGTGCTCAGAGCCATTTGAACCATTTTTTTTTGATGTGGTTCGCAAAATCTTTAGCGGAGTACTGCAACACCAGCTCCTGTTGAAACGTCCCCCTAGAAAATTTTATGAATGACTGTGATGGTAAACCTCTTACGTTATTTGATTTTCAAACAGCTGGGCAAAGCTGAACGTATGGCTCAAATGGTTCAAATGGCTCTGAGCACTATGGGACTTAACATCTGAGGTCATCAGTCCCCTAGAACTTAGAACTACTTAAACCTAACTAAGGACATCACACACATCCATGTCCCAGGCAGGATTCGAAACTGCGACAGTAGCGGTCACGCGGTTCCAGACTGAAGCGCCTAGAACCGCTCGGCCACAGCGGCCGGCCAAAACTGAACGTACTCGGACATTTCTCTCTTTTCTTATTCTGATCATCACTAAAGTGACACACAATATTTTTAGCTCAACGCAATCTGACTTTCAATAATCCCTACAAAAGAATGGCCCTGACTAACAATAACCTATACCTTTCATGAATCACTTACCCCACAAAAATCTCCGTTACTCAAACTACTGCAATACAGCGAGCGCCAATACTGCCAGCAAAATAAAAGATTCTAACCACAGAAGGCACTAACTACTGATAGGCATAGTCAGCAAAATGAAAGATTTTGATAGAGAACAAACAATGTATTTACCTTAATAATGTTCAGAAGTATATATATATATATATATATATATATATACAGGGCGAGTCACCTAACGTTACCGCTGCATATATTTCGTAAACCACATAAAATACTGACGAACCGATTCCACAGATCGAACGTGAGGAGAGGGGCTAGTGTAATTGTTTAATACAAACCATACAAAAATGCACGGAAGTATGTTTTTTAACACAAACCTACGTTTTTTAAAAATGGAACCACGTTAGTTTTGTTAGCACATCTGAACATATAAACAAATACGTAATCAGTGCCGTTTGTTGCATTGTAAAATGTTAATTACATCCGGAGATATTGTAACCTAAAGTTGACGCTTGAAACCTCCGACGTTCAGTTGCGTGTTGGAACAAACACGGGCCGCGGGCGTTTCATAGGACGTCGAGGACGCATAAATTGGCCAGCCCGTTCTCCTGATCTTACACCTCTGGACTTCTTTCTGTGGGGTACGTTAAAGGAAAATGTGTACCGTGATGTGCCTACAACCACAGAGGATATGAAACAACGTATTGTGGCAGCCTGCGGCGACATTACACCAGATGTACTGCGGCGTGTACGACATCCATTACGCCAGAGATTGAAATTGTGTGCAGCAAATGATGGCCACCACACTGAACATTTATTGGCCTGACATGTCGGGACACACACTATTCCACTCACTCCGTAATTGAAAACGGAAACCACGTGTGTACGTGTACCTCACCCCTCATGGTAATGTACATATGCTTCAGTGAAACACACCAATAAAAAGGTGTTAGCATGTGGACGTAATGTGCTGTTCCAGTCTCTTCTGTACCTAAGGTCCATCACCGTTCCCTTTGGATCCCTACGTAATTCGGCGATCTCCGATACACACGGTCGAACAGCGGAGGAGTGGTACTCAAGCGTCAACTTTACGTTACAATATCTCCGGATGTAATTAACATTTTACAATGCAACAAACGGCACTGATTACGTATTTGTTTATATGTTCAGATTTGCTAACAAAACTAACGGGGTTCCATTTAAAAAACGTAGGTTTGTGTTAAAAAACATACTTCCGTGCATTTTTTTATGGTTTGTATTAACCAATTACGCTAGCCTCTCTCCTCACGTTCGGTCCGTGGAATCGATTCGTCAGTATTTGATGTGGTTTACGAAATATATCCAGCGGTAATGTTAGGTGACTCACCCTATGACATCCAGTCTTTCAAATTTCCTTTTTCTGGCGGACACACGTTCAGATCGTCCGCTCTCAAAATTCTGCCATCTCTCTCCCCACATCCACCACTGCAGGCGGCTCACCTCCAACTGCGCAACGCTACGCGCTGTTCACATCCAGCTGCCCAACACTACAATAGCAAATATTCCAACAATGCAAAGCAGCCACAGACCGCACACAGCACAGCCAGTGATTTTTCATACAGAGCGCTACGTGGTGTTACCAACATAAAAACCTAAACAGCCTACTTGCACTCTGTACTTCACTACTGGCACTACGTTTGGCGGCAGGAAACATTCTCCAGGCTTTCGCCAAACCCAAATCCTTCCATCAGATTGCCACAGGGTATCGCATGATTCATCACTCCAAATCACTTGTTTCCAGTTATTCACTATGCAGTGGAATCGCCCTTTACAGCACCTCAAGCGTCGCTTAGCATTCACTACAGAAACGTGTGGCTTCTGAGTTACTGCTCTACCTGTTCTCTTTAACTCCTAACACACAATAACTGTGCTAGCTGGACTTCTGGTAGCATTTTGGGACTCACGAGTGGTTCCTGCCCCCTATTTTTTTATGTAACTTTTACAATCACCCTGCCCAATGTTCGATGGTTCCTCTCCGTCAGTACATGAAATCTACCTGTTCCTTGTTTAGCTGTGGTTCTTGCTTCTCCTTTCCGCTTCACAGCAACATTACGAACAGTCGACCTGGCCAGCTCCACGTCACACAGGGCTGCGCAGACACTTTTGATCAGATGGTGTATAGACAGAGTGTAACTTTAATACTTGTCTTATTGTGTTAAACCTTTAATGCAAGATTATACGTTTTGATGTGTAGATTATAGCAGTATTTCAAATTTTTAAATTCACCCAAAAATTATATGAAGTATTGAAAATTAATACATTTTGTTCCCGGGAGCCGTTACAGGCAAACTGTATTTGGGACTGAGTGTTTTATTGATTTAGCAATACACAAACTGTACCAGGGATTGAGTGTTTTAGTAATTTTTCAATACAAACATAACACTGAATGAAATGATTCCCACATGTTCAACATACACAGTTTTCAAGTTGAAACAACAAATTTCACAGAACAATACAAATTGCATGGATACTTCAGCAGTACAAGAAGGATAAATAACTTCATGTTATACAATACATAGTATTCTTTAAACATTTTTTTACTTGTGTACTATACAGAAAATATAATAGTGTCTATTATCGACAATGTCTAAAATTAAACAGAAACATTATCACAGGTTAGAAAATATAAGTGAATTATTTGAGAATCATGTGTATTTCATATAAGAATCAATGCTATTACACTGTGCAGGAATATGTTATTGAATAACTTTTTGTGCAATATGCAATAATTGTTTATTAACATAACAGATTGTCGGAGTTTATTAGTAATGAACTGGTAGTTGTGTATAACTACGGTAGGTAGGATGAGAGAGACCTAAAAAAAGAGTCAACGGTGAGAAGGTAAACAGAGGTAGAATTAACTGTAAAAACAGCTTAATAATTGCATACGTGCGTGCGTGCGTGTGTGCGTGAGTGTGTGTGTGTGTGTGTGTATGTGTGTGTGTGCGTGCGTGTTTATATGCTAAGGCATTTACTGAATGTTGTTAGGGATCTACTGAATTAAGTCCGTCGTTCAAGATGGATGTGAGATGCTTCTCCATTTCTAGGGTTTCTAATATGAAACCTCTGGGTTGAACATGTAAGAGCTTAAAGCCTGTTTCTATATTGTTAATTTTGTGCCCTGTTTTCAGCGAATGGTGAGCAATTGCTGATTTCTTATTTTTATTGAGACTGAGTGTTCTTTGAATTTTTCAGATAAATTTCTCCCAGTTTATCGCATGTACAAACAGAGTTCTGGCAAATGATGTTGTAGATACCAGACTGCAGTATTTGGATGATTTCCGTTTGTGAATTAATTGTTCATTAACTTGCATTTATACTGCATGTCGCGCACTGTAATTAAGAATGTACAATAAGTCCCACAGACGCACCTCTCTGGAGTGTTGACAAAGGAATCCCTGATGACGAAGCTGTGGCATCGAAATGCCGAAAGGCGTTCAGTAAGCAATGCAACACATCTTTTGTTTTTCCTGAAAGCAGGTTGGTTTTATTCAGGATTCCATTACACCATATTATTCTCCTTTTCTGGGCACGAACGTTATTTTTCAGTATAATCTCCGTTCAGTGTCATGGTTTCAGCCACATTCCCGCGGAGTAATTGCTTCATAGGGCCAAACAACCGGAAGTCGGAAGGTGCGACATCTGGGCTGTAGGATGGATGAAGAAAAGTAGTCCAACGAAATTTTGTGAACTCCTCTCGGACGCGCAGACTTGTGTGAGGCGTTCCGTTATCATGGGGAAGGAGAAAACTGGTGCAAATCGCTCTGAGCACTATGGGACTTAACATCTGAGGACATCAGTCCCATAGAACTTAGAACTACATAAACCTAACTAACCTAAGGACATCACACACATCCATGCCCGAGGCAGGATTCGAACCTGCGACCGTAGAAGTCGTGCGGTTCCAGACTGAAGCGGGTAAGGAGAAGTTCGTTTGCTTTTTCGTGGTGACGAACAAGCTGAAGTCGATTCTTCAGTTCCCTGAGGGTAGCACAATACACTTCAGAGTTGATCGTTGCACCACGAGGAAAGACATCAAACTGAATGGCCCTTTCAGAGTCTCCGAAGACCATCGCCATGAGGAACTTTTTCTTCAGAAGAGATGTGGTGTGAAACCTCTCCAAGGGTTCCCGTTTTGTTTGTTGCGGTCCGAAGTGATGAATACATGTTTCATCGCCTGAAACGATGTTCGATTAAAAATTATCAAGATCAGCCTCGTAATGCCCAAGCAATTCCACACAAAACGTCCTTCGTTGCTTTTTATGGTCTTCCGCTTGGCAGCGAGGAATCCAGCAGGCACACACATTTGAGTTCCCAACTGGAGGACGAGCGACAGAGACGTCCAGCCGAGCACTTTGGTGTTTGATTCTGATCCGCCGATCACCTCGAATGAGAGTGTCCGTACGTTCCAAAATTGCAGGAGTCACAGCTGTGTGCGGCTGGACAGCACACGAAAGATCGGATAGGTTCGCGCGACCTTATTGCGATGATGAGGACGCCTCGCCGAACGACTCACCGTGCTTTTGTTCGCGAATATTTGATGTTTCACTTTTGTGGAGCAGAGAGATGTTGCACATGTTACCGACAAAATTTCTGTAGTTTAGCTACGTTCGCTACCGGACAATAATATAAATTGCAGAAACTCTTTGGCGTGCTTGAATATTAAGGGCACCTGTTTGAGAATGTACGAGGGAGACATTACGCACGTTCCGATGCCTCCTTAGAGCACACAGTATTCTTCAGCTTACCCGTGGAATTTTCACCTGGATTACACCACTTGATTAAGTACCACTGGACATCTACTCCACGTACTCTTCCGCCCAAAATGAGCGACTTTATAAGCTTCCCAATTGTCGTTCACGAAGAACAAAAAAACACTCACCATTTCACAGCACGTCTTCATAATCCGACTCCTATTCTCTGTCCCACTGTTTTCTCCTTTCTCTTTACTTAATATTTTCTCTGTGGGCATATCACTCAAATCACTTAAAATATACGTGCACACAATTTCCCACACATTAAAGTTATATATCAGGTAACATAATCAAAAATAATGCAATGTAAATATACAAAAAAGCACGCTAAGAACCATGCGATAACTATCTAATACGGAGGGGTGGCATCAGTATGTTTGGCAATTAATAAATACAAGTCTCTCGCAGTGGCCGCACAGTTTGAGGACCCATGTCACGGATTGCGCGGCCCCTCCCATCAGAGGTTCGAGTCCTCTCTCGGGCATGGGTGCGTGTTGTTCGTAGCATAAGGTAGTTTAAGTGGTGTATAAGTCTAGGGACCGATTACATTAGCAGTTTGGTCCCTTAGGAAGTCACACATTTGAATAAATATAGGTTTTCAATAGTTTTAAGTTTTAGTTTGTAATTAATACCTGTAGCCTTTCCCCTTCCAGTAAACTAATGAGTTTTCCTCTGGCACCAACTGGGTAAATTGGGGCTACCCAACTGGCTAGGAATTATAGTTATGCGAAAGGTCAAAAATGACCCACCAGAGTATTAAACATGTCGCTCTAAGTATTTCCATTTTTTCCCTATCTGTACATATTGTAAGACGTCATGGTCTCTTGACCTTCACTGCATACATATTTCGCCCCCACAATCATATTCCGCACATCAAGACGCTTCATTCGAACCCAAACTCGATAAGATAAAGTCAATGTTGTATGAATTCATGTAAACAATATGCAAATAAGTAATAAATCGCAAATGCGCACCGAGATTGAAATTCTCGAGGCTGGCATACACACACACATTCAAGACACGACAGTCACAGGGGCTTTTAGTTCGGGAGATGCAAACTGCACGCTGGGGGGCCGGTCCCTTCAGAGGATGACTCAGCCTATCTATGTCAGCCAGCGACCACCCATAGAGCAGACAGCATTTGCCTGAGGGAAAGGAAGAACGACCCTGTGTTCGGCTTAAAAGCAAATTCCTCTACCTTGTGTGAGAGCATCCAGCCTATGCATTCTTTACAACTATAGCATGCAGTTTCAGAGATTTTCACAGGGAGACAGCAAACGCCAAACTCCGATGCTACAGATTTCCGGATTGGTCGCCTTAAACGAAACGTCATTCTCCCGTTTTAGAAGAGCAATGCTGATTGGCAGACGATATTTCTGACGCCTTGAGCTGAAGGAGTAATGGAAGAGACCGAAAGATATACCCCTTCACGTCTGGCATGGAGAGGGGCCGTTCCGTTGTCGCTCTTGGAGCGAGAACACGTAACAAGAGCGTGCGCACTCGTACGTGTACTCAAAGAGTGAGGAACAAGTCTCTCCTCAGTACTTCACTGGGAGAGCACCTATGTCGAGAGCTAATTGGAGTGCGACTCTATATTGAGTCCTTGCGATTAAGCGTTGTTCACTGTGTTGGCCACCACACTTACTGTGCGGTGTGAGCAGACAAAGTCATAGTTAAACGCCTGCGAGCGAATTTTTGAGTGGCATCGCGGTGGACTGGTTATCTGACCAGTGTACCACGCCAATAGTTAGACTAGGGGCGAATAGGAGTCCTTGACTTCATCAAGGTGTAGGGAGAGTTTGATTGGCGAAGGTCAATCCAGATAGAACGAGAGTTATTATATTTGTCAGCAGCGAGCGGCGCAGACAGCAGTCATCGCAGCTTACGGTATTGTGAGGTACAGCTTTTGCGAGCCCCATATTTCCTCCACAACAGTACGCTTCACTGCATTTCACATGTGACAGCCTCGACTGTACCTAGCAACATTTTAACGGATAATTATTCAAGTTGAGTAGGCGCGGCTCTCAGTCATTCTACCAAGTCAATAACAATCTTAAACTTTGTATAGAAATTTCATTAGCAAATCCTATCCTTAAGAGGTAACTTCGCATTCCGAAAAGAACCCAGAAATAACTTGTTCAGTTCGTAACTAAAAGTGCCATTGTGATTTCTCAGAACTTTAGCAGAATAAATAATAATTTTCGTTAGTTTCATGTTTTTCTTACACTAACTAGCAGTACTCCAGTACCCAAGTATCCCACTATTTACGTAAGAAATTTTGTGAATTTTTTGTGTCATTTCCTTACAGCGGACGACTCCAGAAGATATTTATTGCTGAAAGTTTTTCAGGCATTTCTCTTTATAAATGTAAATGTCGTGTGACTAGGGCCTCCCATAGGGCAGACCGTTCGTCGGGTGCAAGTCTTTCGATTTGACGCCACTTCGGCGACTTGTGCGTCGATGGGGATGAAATGATGATGATTAGGACAATACAATCCCCAGTACCTGTGATAGTGTAGGGGTGGAAATTGCATCTTGCAGGACCCACGGGGTAAAGCGTACATCTCAGATTAATCCGTTGCACAGAATAACAGAAAAGCACCCACACGCTCACAATATTTAAGTAAAAGAGAAAGAGAAATTAGTTTAAAAATTGGACGTAATAACATTTAGGTGCAAATGTGTGCTGATAGGCGAATTATCGTCTACCGATGAGAAACAATATGATAAGACATTTTTTTAAAAACTACTTATTGTTCTCTCTGTGGTGTAATGTTAAGTGTATTAGAATTGTCTATCAAATCATGTCTTTCCAAACTAATGTGCGCCTAGAGAACCGTTGGGTACGTCTGTCAGTGTTAACACACTCGTAAAAAGTATTTACCGCGTCCTGAGCACTGGATTATCTGCCTGCTTAGCTAGTGACCCCTCTGTTGCAGGCGACAGTGAAAGGCACTCTTTGCAACCATTAAGAGACCTTTGCCCAGGAAGCATAGATAAGCTGCATCACCTTTACGCAATCTGTCCTGCAGTCTGGTGTATCAGGAGCCAAAATGTGTTAACCTCTGGTGACATTATTGGTCAAGATCAAATTTTTATCCCTGTTTCCACGTACTCAGAAACTTCGGGATTCCGAGGACAACTTTTCCATGATTCACTTGGAGGACGCTCTTTGAAGAGAAACTGCCTTAAGCATATCGTATGGAATCATGTAAATGTACGTACTGAGTTTTTTAAAGTCAAGTTATTGGATGTTGTTTCTGTTCACAAATTTTTCACTTTCGAGGTTTCAGTACTGACTATTTGGGTTATAAATTCTTTTCAGTCATATTCCATCAAATCATCAATATCTTCAGGCATATACAGCCGATTTTGGTTAAATGACTCCTCCAATTTCCTCACATACTAAATTTGAAACACTGAAGTACACTAAAATTCATGAAATTTATAAACGAAGAAAGAGTCACCGAAATGAATCCATAGCGGAGGATGCGTAAAATAGCGTACCATATGACATCGACGGATGTTAAAGTTCACACTCAGGTTAAGAGGAACTACATTGTAGTTTTGACAACGTATAGAATGGTTTATAATGGAGTAAGAACCATTTCTGAAGGAAAGTTTGACTTATCTTGCGATGGTGATCTATGTCAGAGGATTTCTTTGTCTCGTCGTAACCTGTGGAAAGATTTGGTTGCGGGTTCATCTCAATGACACAAGCTAAAACATTGTGTTGCTGTTCTTCTTCCTTCTTCTTTCTGCTTGAAACATGAAGAAAACACTTCTTCAGAAATACATTACGAAACTACCTTCCGCCTCACGAAGTACTTGAGTCAACCGAGGAAACTCTGCCAACCATCTGGGGCCACGTTAGAACTACTTGAAGCTGTCTAACCCTCTCCAAAGGTATCTTTACCTGTATGATGCTGTCTGACCCTGTCTGTCGCACTTGGTGCCAAAAATACAGTATATATAAAATGAATAATTGTTCTAGAACAATCTAGAATCGGTAATACATCAAATTAATAATTGATTAACTTCTGCTACAGAAATTGTTTACAGTTTTTAATTTTTATGTTGTTTTCGGGAAACAACTTGTGAGATGAGGTTTCATGCGCCTTACGTTTACTGAATGGTATTACAAATTTTGCACATGCGAAATAGTGTGGTTTCCTGTTTGTTTATAAATTTGATTACAACACTGATAGTAAAATTACAAAAATTATAAATGAAAGAAGTTTTGTATGCATAAAAACTGAAATATAAAAATATTGTCTCTAATGTGAACTGTTTTTCAGATCATTGAAGTTAACAATTGTGACTATCAATTTTCGTGATATCAGATCGATGTTAGAAAATATGTAAATACAAATAAATTCAGATGAAAAATATATAATTTACGTAGGAAAATGAACCAAAGTCTGGCCAAAATTTATGTGGTATATTTTATAGCAAATGGTAAAAAATAGCATGGTAAAAAATTATATTGTAAATTTATGTGGTGTATGGTATTATTTCTGTTGACATGTCCGTCCCCGTTAGTTGAGTGGTCAGCGCGGCGGAATGCCACGCCTAGGGGCCCGGGTTCGATTTCCGGCTGTGGCAGGAGATTTTCTCCGCTCAGGGACTGGGTGCTGTGTTGTCCTCATCATAATTTCATCCCCATCTCCGACGCGCAAGTCGCCCAGTGTGGCGTCGAATGTAATAACTACTTTCCCTCGGCGGCCGAACTTCCCCGAATGGTGGACTCCCGTCCTACAATGCCGTACGCTCATTTCCATTTCTATTGACATACGTAAGTTCCGAAAGGGCTAGATTTATTACAACCAGCAATGAGTCCTTTAGATTGCTAGAAGACGCTCAATAGGACTCACTGTTGTCTGGCTATAAATGTTGCTTTTACGCCAAGCCCATCAGTAAAGAACTGTCAGAGGCAGTGGACATGTGCAACCATGTGCCAGTAACCCCTGTACACTGCAAAGGGAGCAGTATTATCATGTCTACGTCCTCATTTAAACTCCGGAAGCCACCTTACAGCACATGGCGGAGGGTGCATTCTACCAATATTATCAGTTTTATTCCTACTAGCTGCATCCCGCGGTGTTACCCGCGGTTAACCAGTTATTTATAATGAAATGGTAATACCGAAACTCACAATCCACGCCTATGGGTCATCGCAGAAGTTATCACTTGGAGGTACTGAGGCGCGAGCCATTTCCCGCCCAACCATCCACGTGACATAAAAAAATAAAACAATAAAAAAATACAGAATAAAAAAACAAGCAAGGAAACAAAAAACAAGCGAACAACATATTTTGAGACGATGTGTGAAACTGACACTGTTGCTCACAACTCACTCGTTTACTTAAGGAAAAAATGTTTACGCGACAGAGCAGCGAATTACAAAATGCGCCAGGAAAGGAAGTAAATAACTTCACGACTGTTGGGACAAGCTCAGCACGGAAAAGATCATAGCTGTCCTGATGTGTTTGGGATTGTCAGAAACCTACTGTTATACATCTCTGTAAACAACATTCTGCGACTTCTTGTCCTCTGTGTATAAGTAGAGATTTTTGGCTCTCGATACACTCGAGCAGCCAACGTAGAGCAGTCCGTGAGAGAAGCATCGGGTGCCCAATAAATAGCTACACCACTTTAACGTTTGTCCTTGAAGTCTCATTTATAAATGTAAATGTCATGTGACTAGGGCCTCCCGTAGGGCAGACCGTTCGTCGGGTGCAAGTCTTTCGATTTGACGCCACTTCGGCGACTTGCGCGTCGATGGGGATGAAATGATGATGATTAGGACAATACAATCCCCAGTACCTGAGCGGAGAAAATCTCCGACCCAGCCGGGAATCGAACCCGGGCATTTAGGATTGACATTCTGTGGCGCTGACTACTCAGCTACCGGTGGCGGACTGTTATTTATAGAGATCCCAATAATACTACAATAAAATACACTTCCAAAACATTCTGTTTGCTGGGGAATCTTTTCATGCGCATGCGTTACATCATTACGGAGTTTAGTGATTATTTTACCCTACAGGAATATTTCTGGTGTCTTAGATTTATGTACGTATTTGTTTCGTTTGCCAAAATATTTAAAAACTGATCTCTACGTTAAATTTAATGCATTCATTGGCTAGTTAACTTTGATGAATGACTTTTTTAGTCTCTTAACCCGTCCCACGGAAACAGTGCTCACGTTTATCACCCCACGGTAACAGTGATTTTTTTCGAAGTAAAAGGTAGCCTATGTGTCAACTGAGGGAAAAGGCTGTATTCATTCCAAAGTTTATCCAAATCCGCCCATTCGCTTCAGAGTGAAGGAGCAGCAAACATCCTAAATCGAAGAAGAAAGGAAATAAGTAATTTCTAGTTCGGTGCAGCGCAAATATAATACTTGTATGTGCAACAATATCATCTACCTGCAGGTGTGTGCCTATTACGAGCGATTACGCTTGCATATCACAATCAAATCCAGCCTCCTAAAAGCCTACGATCTTCTACATGTATGGGCACGGCGTTTCTCTGTCGTACAGTATTTCAATGACAGCGTAGTTGTGAGTCTTAAAGTGTCTCAAAAGCTATAAGATACGCCTGACGTTCAATGACTATAATGCAACGGGTTTGTACGGAAATTTGGAGTAACCGTTTTGACGATTGTATAAGCATTGTATTCATTACGTTGAATCGTATTGTGTGGGACATATTAAACAATAAAGGCATTCTCACAAATATGACAGTCTTCAGTTCAAAAGTGAGACTAAACAGCTCTTTCTATGAGTAATTATTGTTCCACCCAAATTTCTTCCAAATCCGTCCAGCAGTTTCAGTGTGGAGGAGGAACATAAACACAAACTTCCGCATTTATAATACTGTTGCAGAAGAAATTGAGCAGCGCAATCACCGTGGTGTAGTGGTTATGATATTAGACTGTTGCGTGGAGGGTTGTGAGTTCAAACCTAACCTAACCACTAAAATTTTAATTTCGATATTCCGTTCGAGTACATCCTAGAAGTTGTAACAACAACAACGCTGTGCTATTGTACATACAAATAATATTTTTTTTCCATCTGATTTTTCGTTAAACTTGAGTAATTGATGTTCTGATTTCATTTCCCTTTTTGTTTCATGTCATTGTGTTTAGAAAACTGTAAACAAATTTCAAAGTGAATATTAATGTTTATGTCAAATGTCAAGCAATATTGTAATAGAATTGAAATGTAACAAATGTTGAGACTGTTGTAAGATGTTTAAAATTGTAAATGTGCGTCTGGTCCATACGTAGGCAATGTGTTAGGATATGTAGAATGCAAAACCTCGGGTGAATACCCTGTCTGTAAGGGAGCGGTAAAAGGTGGATGGCAGGCGAGCGCGGGAAAATGCGCACGGGCGCTGCACGGCACAACGGGCTCAGCAGTAGTAGTTGGAGTTGGGCATTGTTCTGAGCAACACGTTCTGGAGCGAGGAGGCTCTCCTGGAAGACGTAGTTTCATTGAGCCTCGGGTATGCCGCTCCAACGCCCATACAGCATGGCAAAATTGCCATAGGCACTAAATGGAAAAGTATTGCGACGCCAAGAAGAATTAAAGTGCCGACACATCAAGAGCCATAGCTGTGGTTGTATGTGTGCTTTGTGCCTCGCCATCTCGCCGCCCGCCAACCGCCGCTTCGATACAAACAGGTTGAAACTTTTAGTACTGTATTCGTATGGACCAGTGTTACTTTTGTTCCATACTGTTCAATAACAACTTAAATTTTACCAGAACTCTCCTATCATTTAATTATCCTCACAACTAACCTAGACAGGGTCCTTTCCAAATGTTGTGCAATCCGAGTGTCCCGAGATGAAAAATTAAAGTTTGTGTTGATAATAATTACCTGCAGACCTAACTATATTAGAATGGTGTTTAAAGAACTGTTTTGTTAATGAACCAGTAAATGAATAGCGAAGGTCTGATAAAGTTGGAAGATAACTTTAATATTGATTTAGTAATGAAGTTTAATTATTTCTAGACAGATATAAAGGTATTTAAATGAGTAGGAAATAAGATAAAGAGAATAGTAACTCATATATTGGAAATCTTGAGCGCATAATGGTGTCAGTAATTAATTTTTTCAGTACAGTGATCATAACAGTTTCAGGCCCTCCCCACCTTTTTTTTATTCATTTGAATGCTGAAGTGTTCTAAATTGATTTGACCAACAAAAGTTAAAGTCAATATAAAAGCCAAAATTTATCAGTGTTTTATCTTTATTAAAATTGACATTTTGTTTGTGGCTCGAAATTACTATTTCTAGGGTAACCTATGCCCGATTTTAATCGGATCAATAGACAGTACGAAGTTTGGTAGTATACATTATAGTGTGGTGTTATGTATTCATAGTTTTTCCATATCAGTACAGAAAGTGAAACTATCAGTTCAATAGATTTTCTAGTTCTAAAATTTACTATATTATGCAGTGTAACTACGTGTTGTTTTGCATGAATGTATATCAACTTGTACAGAGAAGAAACTCAGTTAATGCCTAATTAGGCTGGCGACCGTATTATTAACAAATTGGTAGCACCTGCTGTGTTGCTTTTTGTCTGTCCTGACGTGTAGTTGTATTTCGGACTTATTTGACGTATCATTGTTATTACAGAGTGGGTGTAGGTCTGATTTGCCTCCATTCAGGTACACGCGGTCAATATCTATACAAAAATCCTGTCTCGTAAGGTAAACCCCACTCACTTACCATAGTACAGGCTTTAATGAGTATTGTGTGCCCCATGCGCACGTTACGAAGTATCCACGAATGCCATGAATCATTGTAGTGGAATGTTCTGTAGTTGTGTATATACTGTATGTGTACTGGCCGGAGGCAGTTAGCTCCGCGCTCTTGTATGTGCAAGTGCTGAATAAACCTTCGTAAGTGAAGTTGGTCTTCGTCATTCATCTGATTACACCTTCATCTACGTGACATTATTCTGGTGGAGGAGCCGGCTATTGGAACTTGTGATAGCGCACATTATCGACGACACAGTGACTCCCATCAGACCACGACAGAGCCGCCGTTTACGTGGCCAGAAACCCGAGTTCGAACCATAATTAATAGATAGCAATCTGTCGGAGACAAAAGAAGGCTTTGCGATGACAGCAACTGTGTGCCACCCTTCGACCATAGATACTAGTAGACTGGCCTTGCTGTGCAGAAGCGATAGGGCTGCTGTGGCTCCTACATAAATCACGTGACTGTTGGCAAAACGTGGCGGGATTTCAAATCAGCGGTCTGCCATCCTATGTTTGTATCGTATTTTTCCCACATTTCTCAATTGACTGCCAAACGCTTCCAACAAAAATTACTTCATTTGCTAAAAATTATGCCAGAACTACATTTGACCTGGATTTGTTCACAGTACCATTTATAAAATCTAACAAATACATCGAACGCCCCGCTGGTGGGCAGCGGGACGAAATTACTATAAACTATCAATTAAAGTAAAATGTCGTTAAAGTTCTTTTAAACAGTAAGAGTGGGCTCGTGTCAAAACTTTAAACATTGGATTCGCCGCGTTTTGAACTCTAGTCACTTATAAAAGAAAATGGGATATGGGAATTATGTCAACACATTGTAACAACATTGACTTACAGGCATTAGAAGCACAGATTTCAGAAGACGAGGCATCATCTAACGAAAGCCTTCTAGTGTGTGATTTACGGAGCTTAGGCCTCTTCGATTTCATATGCTCTGGAAAATCAAAAAGTGTCGGGATAGCATCACTACTTAGCCAATTCCCTCCAGTCTTAGCGCTATAAAAACATCAGGTTTAAAAATGACACAGACACTGTAAATATAAATTATAAATATACATTGCAAATAATAACTAACCTATCAAGCCGGTCGGAGTGGCCTTGCGGTTCTTGCCGCTAGAGTCTGGAGCCGTGCGACCGCTACTGTCGTAGGTTCGAATTCGGCCTCGGGCATGGATGTGTGTGATGTCCTTAGGTTAGTTAGGTTTAATTAGTTCTAAGTTCTAGGCGACTGATGACCTCAGATGTTAAGTCGCATAGTGCTCAGAGCCATTTGAACCATAACCTCTCAAAACACATCTCCTCGAAGTGCTTCGAGCAAAGGCGCGTATTTGCAGATGGCTTAAAGTTTTTCAGTTTCAGGGCCTGTATCCAAAGTCGCCTTCGGTTTTCATCCTTAGGGAACCTATGAGTAGGAATGAGAAACAGTTATACGTACTTCTGTAACCGAATTATCACAGATGCTTTCCAAAATGTAATATGAGTCTGACGTTACAGGCATCACTTTCAACACTTTATTTTACGTGATACTCTATTCCAAGTGTAAAAAACATATAAAAGTCACTTCAGCAGATTTCAATAAACGCATCTGCACTATCATAGAAACACTTACACGTGAAATGTAATGCCATTTCCCCCGACAAAACGCTTAGGAAAGCCATAAGCGTAACACGAAACAACCATGTATTGCCAACATTCACATGACTTCAGCCCAGAGATGTTGGAGCCACGAAAATGACCTCAGGGCCAGTCTATTATATTTATGGTCGAAGATGCCACAACATAAGACATCCCTCCGGGTTCTCTGGTGGCGATAGCCAAGATCCAAAGAAGTGGCTGAAGGTATGTGAGCGTGTAGCCAAATTTAACAAAAGGGATAACACCATGGGTTTGCTAACGTATTTTTCTAATTGGAGGGCACTGCCAAGCAATGTTAGGAGAACAACGAGGAGAAGTTCACAAGCAGGGAAGTATTCCAGGCGGAACTGCGCAGGTATTCCAGGTGACACACAACGACAGAAGTGCAAGGCTGAAGATAAATTAAAGTGAAGGGCACAGCGTACAGGAGAAACTATAGCATCCTACATTCAAGACTTTTGTAGCTGTGTAAAATACTGGATACTAGAATGAAGGAGGAAGATAAGATTGCACATCTCATGAAGGGTGTTGCTGAGGACATGTATCAAGCCCTACTCCTCAAGGAGGTTTCGACAGCAGACGAGAAGAGGAGTTTGTGGCACAACTTGACAAGAAGAAGGGACCGGGTGGTAGGACATGTTCTGAGGCATCAAGGGATCACAAATTTAGCATTGGAGGGCAGCGTGGAGGGTAAAAATCGTAGAGGGAGACCAAGAGATGAATACACTAAGCAGATTCAGAAGGATGTAGGCTGCAGTAAGTACTGAGAGATGAAGAAGCTTGCACAGGATAGAGTAGCATGGAGAGCTGCATCAAACCAGTCTCAGGACTGAAGACAGCAGCAACAACAACAACAACAACAACATATCGAGACAATGCATCAAAAAAGAATTACACGTCAGGAGTTTGAACGGCATCGAAACGTCGTATCGATGTCTATGATGGAGGAAGGAACTGATTTCACAAGTCTTCTTCGTCAGATAGTGAGCGAGCAAGGCACTTTCATTGCAAGGCGAGCAAAAAACCGAGACGCTTCAAGAGGTCATAAGGGAGGAAGTGGAACAGACATTGAACCCAATTTCTCGTCCTTCAATTACCTTTAAAACGGTGAAAAAGTCGATACCCAGGCGATGTTACGTTCCTACAGTGCCGCGTGAGGAACCTGTTTGGGCACCAAGGAAGACTGACGTCTGGAGAACCCAGGATAACCAACCAGTAAGTTTCCATTGCGGACGACCAGGACATGTGGTGCGCTATTGTCGAGAAAGGTGGCGGATGTTTGATGACGCCCGCGCCAGAAGACAGCAGACCGATCTCAGCCGACGCCAACTCCGGGACGACGAAGATGAACAAGAAGATGTGGGTGCGGGACGGCGTAGGTCACCATCGCCGCAAGCTAGTCGCTGGAGAGGACGCTCCCCAACACGCCGATCAAGGCCTCCATCGCTGTTTAGAAGGTCCAGCCGATCACCTAGCCGCCGCAACCTGGAAAACTAAAGGGTGCGACCTTTCTTGGAGATCAGGCCGCCGAAGAGAAAAATCCTCCTCCGTCGATCGCTACAAAAATGATAGGAAACTACGTCGATATCCTCGTGGATGGCCAGGCAATCCAAGGTCTTGTGGACTCTGAAGCATCATATTCAGTCATTTCGGAGAAGTACCGTCGCCAGTTGCAAAAACCCGTATTCGTCGACAGCAAAATATCTCTGCTGAAGGTGGCTAATGGGAAATATGTAAAACCTAGAGGAAGATGTGTCATTCGTGTATAAGTGGCCATACACAGCCCTTAGAATTCATCGTCTTTCAAGAGCGTAGTCATGACGTCATTTTCGGATGGGACTTTTGGAAACCTTCTCAGGCAATTATAGATTGTGGTCGCTCGAAGATTATGCTAGACGAGATGAGATACTGTGGACAGGAAAATGCGCATCCGTGTGGGTTGAGACTGTGTGCTGCATGAAGTGATCATTCCTGCAGTCAGCGCTAGGAAGGTAACTGTCATTTGTCATGCCATGCATCAACCCATGGATCTTGTAGTGGAATGTAAGAAGCATACCACTGAAGAATAACTTGGTCATCCCAGCCTCTGTCATCTCGTTTAAGAACGAATTCGGTGAATCGTGGATAATTAACTGTCGCTGAGAACTGCAGATCCTCCCAAGACGCATGCTCTTAGCAAACGCTGAGCGTTTAGTTGCCGAACAGTTGAGCTTCATAGAAACCTCCCATGCCAAGTCTGTGGGCGAAATTCGCCCTAGCACTAAGAGACAAGATCTTCTGACTATCGCCATATCTCAATAAGGAACAACAGAAGAAGCTACCTGCTATTTTTCAAGAATTCTCTGAATGCCTCAATCCACAGGTGAGGAGCAAATTAGACAAACCGATGATGAAGCACCAGATTAGCACTGGAGACCACCAACCAACAAGCCAGAGAGCATACCGTGTGTCAGCAATGGAATGTCAAATAATTTACGACGAGGTAGAGAAAACGAAAAAGAATGATTTAATTCAGCCTTCTCAGAGCCCATGGTCGTCACCAGTGGTTCTCGTCAGGAAGATTACAGGAAGCTTAATAAGGTAACTCAAAAGGACGTTTACCCCCTTCCACAAATTGACGAATTGTCTGAAGGAGGCTAAGTTTTTCTCAACTATGGACTTGTACTCATGATACTGGCAAATCGAAGTTGATGAGGCTGATCGTGAGAAAACTGCATACGTCACTCCTGAGTTTAAGGTAATGCTGTTTGGTTTGTGTAATGCACCAGCAACTTTTCAACGGATGGTGGATAATCTTCTAAGTCACCTGAAGTGGACGATGTGTCTTTGTTATTTAGATGAGATTATAGTGTTCTCAGAGACATTTGATAAACACATAAAAAGACTGAGGGCCGTTCGTAAGTGTCTCCAACAAGGTGGACTGAAACTTAATCCAAGGAAGTGTCTCTTTGGAGCAAAAGAAATCAAAATATTTGGACACCTTGTGTCACACGACGGTGTGCGGCCAGATCCAGAAAAGGTGAGATCTACAATGGAATTTCCTATTCCCAAAAGTATTAGAGATGTGAGAAGCTTCTGCGGATTATGTTCTAATTACCGTCATTTTATCAAAGACTGCTCATTTTATCTGGGCTGGTGCTCAGCAAGATTCTTTCAATGTGCTGCGAAAAGCTCTATGACCGACCCTGTACTTGGTCAGTACGATGAGAGAGCACATACAGAACTACACACAGATGCCAGTGGGTATGGGATCGGTACTGTTCTGGTGCAAATTTTGGATCGTAAAGAGAAGGTTGTAGTCTATGCTTCTAGGACACTTACAAAAGCTGAGAAAAACTACTTAACTACAGAAAGAGAATGATTCAAATGGCTCTAAGCACTATGGGATTTAACATAAGAGGTCATCAGTCCCCTAGACTTAGAACTACTTAAACCTAACTAACCAAAGGACATCACACACATCCATGTCCAAAGCAGGATTCGAACCTGCGACCGTAGCAGGTTTCGGAATGAAGCTACTAGAACCGCTCGACCACAGCGGCCGGTAGAATGAGAATGTCTTGCTGTGATCTGGGCCATGTGCAAATTTCGACAGTATCTTTATGGAAGGTCATTCACAGTTGTTACAGACCATCATTCACTTTATTGGTTGACAGGTCTTAAGGATCCAACAGGACAACTCGCCAGGTGGGCACTATGTCTTCAAGAGTATGACATTACCATAGAGTACAAAAGTGGAAGAAAACACCGAGATGCCGACTGATTCTCAAGAAACACTGTGCAAGACCATCAAGACTTTGATGAAGATGGTGACTGTCTCACTGCAGTCCAGGATCTCTCTGCTGAACATAAGAAGCACGCCAAGATATCTCAAATTATGCTTGCCTTAAATAGATCAGAGGATGCGAAACGACAATTTAAGGTAGTTAATGGATTACTTTGCAAGAAAAACTTTGATCCGTTTGGAAAGAGGTGGCTACCAGTGATTCCTAAACACATGTGCTTAGATGTTCTACAGAAATTCCATGACACACCTGAGGCCAGACAGTTAGGATTTATTAAGACGTACGATAGAATCCGCAAGAGATTTTTCTGGCCAGGTTTATTTAGGAGTGTCCGTCACTATGTGTCGCACTGTCGAGAGTGCCAGAGAAGAAAGGCAGTCCCTGGCCGACTCATACCAATTCCACCAGCCGAAACGTCTGTGCAGCGTGTTGGGATTGACCTCTTCGGACGATTTCCAACGTCTACTAGTCGCAATAGATGGATTATTGTTTACACTGAATATCTAACGCGCTATGCCGTTACAAGAGCCGTGAAAACAGCCGAAGCATCCGAGGTAGCCAAATTCATCGTGGAAGACATTGTTTTAAAACACGGTGCCCCAAGGTCGTTAATTACGGATCGAGGGAAAGTTTTTCGATCGAATCTTATGAAACAGATAAACCATCGGTGCAACATTACTCATCACATGACGACTGCCTACCATCAGTAAACTCACGGTCTTACTGAACGCCTTAATAAGACCTTGGTCGACGTGCTATCAGTGTTCGTCAATGTTGAGCAGAGCAACTGGGATGAGGTGCTGCCTTTCGTGATGTTTGCCTACAACACCGCCAAACAAGACACCACAGGATTTACGCCATTTTTCTTGGTGCATGGGCGTGAGACGACTATGACGATGGACACTGTGTTTGCGTTACATCCTGATGACGTAGACGACGAATTCATCGGCCAGGTGTTAACCAGAGCTGAGGAAGCTCGGCAGCTAGCTCGACTCCGCACGCTGCAGGCTCAAGAAAATGATCGCCGAAGGTATGACGCCAGCCACCGCCCTGTTTTCTACCAGCCTCTTGATCTCGTCTGGATCTTCGCTCCTGTTCGGAAGGCTGGTCTCTCTGAGAAGCTCCTTAGGTGCTACTTTGGACAATGTAAGGTTGTAAAACAGTTGTCTGATGTTACTGTTGAAGATTTCGACCCGACACAAGACGACGAAAGATCAGAGATACGGTCCACGTCCTTCGAATGAAGCCCTATAAGGATTCTGTAACCCAGGGTAAATTCGGAGCTCCAGCGACAGGCAACAAGTGGAAAGGCGACGAAGAGCGTTGTGGCAAAGGAAGTTCTAAGAAGATCACCGTCAGGGTGAACATCAGTCATCGGGAGTTGGAGTATGCAAGACCGATGACTCGTTCCCGGACTAAGACGACATAACACCAAGGCGCTGTTCTCTTACGGAGGGAGCAATGTCACAGTGGAGGCTGAGTTGCATAGTCACCGTGGTGTAGTGGTTATGATATTAGACTGTTGCGTGGAGGGTAGTAAGTTCAAAATTCATCTGAACTGTAAAATTTTAATTTCTATTTTCTTTTCGAGTACATTTTAGAAGTATCCACAAATGTCAAGAATCATTGTACTGGAATGTTATGTAAATGTATATATACTGTATGTGTACTGGCCGGAGGCAGTTCGCTCCGCGCTTTTGTAGGAGGTGCATTGAAGTTCTAAGGCCTCCGATTTTTTTTTCTAATTAGCTACTCACCCGAAATCGATGAAACTGGCGTTACTTCTCGACGTAATCGCCCTGCAGACGTACACATTTTTCACAACGCTGACGCTGTGATTCCATGGGAGCGGCGAAGGCTTCTTTAGGAGTCTGTTTTGACCACTGGAAAATCGCTGAGGCAATAGCAGCACGGCTGGTGAATGTGCGGCCACGGAGAGTGTCTTTCATTGTTGGAAAAAGCCAAAAGTCACTAGGAGTCAGGTCACGTGAGACGGGAGCATGAGGAATCACTTCAAAGTTGTTATCACGAAGAAACTGTTCCGTAACGTTAGCTCGAAGTGCGGGTGCGTTGTCTTGGTGAAACATCACACGCGCAGCCCTTCCCAGACGTTTTTGTTGCAGTGCAGGGAGGAATTTGTTCTTCAAAACATTTTCGTAGGATGCACCTGTTACCGTAGTGACCTTTGGAACGCAATGGGTAAGGATTACGCCCTCGCTGTCCCAGAACATGGACACCATCATTTTTTCAGCACTGGCAGTTACCCAAAATTTTTTTGGTGGCGGTGAATCTGTGTGCTTCCATTGAGCTGACTGGCGCTTTGTTTCTGGATTGAAAAATGGCATTCACGTCTCATCCATTGTCACAACCAACGAAAAGAAAGTCCCATTCATGCTGTCGTTGGCGTCAACATTGCTCGGCAACATGCCACACGGGCAGCCATGTGGTCGTCCGTCAGCATTCGTGGCACCCACCTGGATGAGACTTTTCGCATTTTCAGGTCGTCATACAGGATTGTGTGCACAGAACCCACAGAAATGCCAACTCTGGAGGCGATCTGTCCAACAGTCATTCGGCGATCCCCCAAAACAAATCTCTCCACTTTCTCGATCATGTCATCAGACCAACTTGTGCGAGCCCGTGGTTGTTTTGGTTTGTTGTCACACGATGTTCTGCCTTCATTAAACTGTCGCACCCACGAATGCACTTTCGACACATCCATAACTCCATCACCACATGTCTCCTTCAACTGTCGACAAATTTCAATTGGTTTCACACCACGCAAATTCAGAAAACGAATGATTGCATGCTGTTCAAGTAAGGAAAACGTCGCCATTTTAAGTATTTAAAACAGTTCTCATTCTCGCCGCTGGCGGTAACATTCTATCTGCCGTACGGTGCTGCCATCTCTTGGATGTATTGACAATGAATGCGGCCTCATTTTAAAACAATGCGCATGTTTCTATCTCTTTCCAGTTCGGAGAAAAAAAATCGGAGGCCTTAGAACTTGAATGCACCTCGTATGTGCAAGTGCTGAATAAACCTTCGTTAAGTGAAGTTAGTGTTCGTCATTCATCTAATTACACCTTCTTCTACGTGACAATATATATGGGATTATCTTCTCACGATTCTTACAGGAGATATACGATCGGTGCACCAGGATAGTCACACTGTCTTCTGCACCCACATCTACTCTGCAAGCCACCGTACGCATCATGGCGGAGGGTACCACGTACTACCACTAGACGTTTCCTTTCGTGTTCCACTCGCAAATGGAGCGACAAAAAAAAATCAACCGTCTACGTGCCTTCGTGCGAGCCTTAATTTCACTTACCTTGTTCGCGGTCCTTACGCGTAATAGACGTTGGCGGCAGGAGTATCGATCGGCAGTCAGCCACAAACGTCGGTTGTCTAAATTTTCTCAGTGGTGTTTGAAGAAAAGGATGTCGTTCACCCACCAGTGATTCGCATTTGAGTTCATGAAGCATCTCTGTACCACTCAGATGATGATCGAACTCAACAGTAAGAAATCTAGAACTAGGCTTCTGAATTGCTTCGATGTTTTCCTTTAATCCTGCCAAACACTCTAGCAGCACTCAGGAACAAGTGTTCAGACACTTTGTAGATGAGCTACACTTTCCTAAAATTCTCTGCATAATCCGAAGTCGACCAGTCGCCTTCTCTGCTACCACCCTTAAATGCTCGTTCCATTTCATATCGCTTTGCAACGTTATAGCTAAATATTTAATAGACGTGACTATGTCAAGCGGCACACCACTAACACAGTATTTGACCATTAGAGCATTGTTTTTCCTAATTACCCGCATTAACTTACAGTTTTCTATATTTAGAGCAAGCTGTCATTCATCTCTCCAAATTCTAGCTAAGTTATCCACTGCATTCAAATCTGGCGCTTTTCGGAGACTGATTATGGAGATACTGGCTACCTATCCGTGTAAAGTGAGAAAGTGAGGTTGAGCACCGTCGTGCACAAACCATATTCGTTGGTTGACGTCTAGAGTTGCGTCGTTGAGTAGATGAAGCAATTCATGTCTAAGAATTCGCAAATACGTTTCTCCAGTAAGAAGTTGCAGAACGAACTAGGGGAAAATAAAGTGGACGTGAGTGATTCTGTTCCATACTCTGGGGCTGAACCTTTGATGGTATCAGCCTTGCCGCACGCAGTGAGTAAGGTACGTACTGTAGAAGTTGTAGAACTGTAGAAACACAGAACACTGCACTAATATGAGCTGACAGTTTTTTTTTTTTTTTTTTTTTTTTTTTGCTGAAAGTCTGCCTCATTTAATCCCTTCATCCGTAAGGCGATGCGGATATAGAAGTTTTTCATGCATAATACTCCACATCGTTTTTCAGTTCTCCGTGTAGTTGGTGGAGTTTCATCCATAGCCTGAAGAACCCGTTGAAGCACAAGCGCTTGTACATCGCGTGGTTTCCCACCATCTGCAGCTCTCTTCTCAAATGTGGCTGTCTTTCGCAAGCGTTGACGCAGTCGTACAAACGTTCTTGCACAAGGAAACTCCCTCGCAGGGTAACGATCAGCACATAATTGACTTGCTGTGTCTGCGTTACTATGTGGTAGACAATACACGCAGTACGTATTCGTCATTTCATGCACTGAATGCAACGTTGTGATGAAAGTTACTCTAAAACAGAAAAAAAACGTTAGTCAGAAAAAACAACCACCATGACCAAGCTTAAAAAAGAAAATGATAAAAAATTTACATTTGAGGAAAATTACACAACCAGGAGTCACCACAGGCAATTCCTTTCGTAGCTCCGGAGCGAAGGATTTTCGGTACCGCGTTCGTATTAGTCATTTGTGGTGTTTTATGTCAGGAATAAATCCCTCAAGTTTGTGACACATATTTGATATACCCTGTATACGGCAGAGGCACATGGGCGCAGTATAATGCGTCGAGTTTTCATGTATTACTGTGTGCATCAAAACGAAGAATGTCATACGTCGACAATTTTTTCAACATTATACGCTGAGTGTGTTTCTTGCAATAAGTCAAACTCTTGTGTTGAGTACAAGTCACTGTGCGCTTCAGTAAAAGTCTTTGAAACAATACATTCTTGGGGGCAGATACGTGCTACAATTTTTGCACGTGTGTTCTTTCTTAAAAATTTTAAAATTTTGCACTTTCTATCAAGAGGAATCTTTTTTTTTTTTTCTTTTAAATTGGCTTGAAAACTATCTCATTAAAAGTTCTTTAGAAACAGTTCCTTCTTTACATATTCTGAGTTTGCAATAAACTGATCTTTGACACCTAAGATAACAGACCAGACGACAGTGATTAAACGACAGTTGTTCAGAAGCACATCAATTTTTGCCAACCTCTGTTCGTGTCAGACTCCCATACTCCTGTCGATAATAAGCGTCGTGCTATCCGCCTGAGACCTCTTGACCTGTTCACGTGATCCTTATCAGGTTTCCCAGTGCCAATTAAAGTTACACGAAAAGGAAAAGAAATTAGAGGGCATCCTGTTAAGAAAATCTGGTCGTAGCCGGATGGCGTTTCACCTTACTTGCACCGACGTTAGGATGTAGTGTATATGTTTGCTATGTGAAAATTCACAGTTGGTACCAATGAAAAAGAGCGGCATCGTGAACCACCCAAGCGCTGCTGTTACGTGTGTTTACGCATTGACAACGAGTTTCAGTCAAGCGACCATCTTCAAGTGGCCTATATGTTAACAGCAACGTGTAAGATAATACCTGTAAAATAGTTAAGGTGGACTGCTGTGAGTAGTAGATACAAATACCATTACTCATGTTAAATATAGGTCCTTTCACCAGGGTGGCCAACCTTTTGTACCTACCGCCCACTTTTAATGTCTGTTAGCAGTACATTTTATAACCGCCCACCGGTTTCAACGTAAAGTGATTTATAAAGTAGGGAAGTAACTTTACAGTATAAAATTTATAATGCAGAGTTGCAGCAAGTTAAAGCATATAACAGTTTCTTTCCCAGAGAGTTTATGTCAAAATTTTATCAAAACCTAACGAAAATGTTTTTTAAATCCTTACTGCCCACTGCCCATCTTGATAGATAGGGGGTAGGGAGTTGACTACTACGGATCTAAACGAAATGGTTAAAAATACGTAAAGACATTAAAACATAATGTACATATGAATGAGCACGTGTCATTTACGCATGCGTCTATTTTTTTAAAAAGTCCAGAAGTATGAGCATTATGTCTGAGATTGCACATCTGATAATAAAATTAAAATAATTTGGAATATAATGAAGTCTTCTCGGTTTATCAGCCGAGTGGTGGCGTCGTCTTGTCGCAACGTTTCGATGAGTTTCGTACCTGTCATCTTATGGCTGATAACCTGAGAAGAATTCGTCATTCGAATACGCCGAGAAAGACTGCAATCGCAAATTCGGAATATTGTGAAAAGAGAAACAGGGCAGCCGAAAGCACAGGAAGATTGTATTTCTACACCTGGAAATGGAAAAAAGAACACATTGACACCGGTGTGTCAGACCCACCATACTTGCTCCGGACACTGCGAGAGGGCTGTACAAGCAATGATCACACGCACGGCACAGCGGACACACCAGGAACCGCGGTGTTGGCCGTCGAATGGCGCTAGCTGCGCAGCATTTGTGCACCGCCGCCGTCAGTGTCAGCCAGTTTGCCGTGGCATACGGAGCTCCATCGCAGTATTTAACACTGGTAGCATGCCGCGACAGCGTGGACGTGAACCGTATGTGCAGTTGACGGACTTTGAGCGAGGTCGTATAGTGGGCATGCGGGAGGCCGGGTGGACGTACCGCCGAATTGCTCAACACGTGGGGCGTGAGGTCTCCACAGTACATCGATGTTGTCGCCAGTGGTCGGCGGAAGGTGCACGTGCCCGTCGACCTGGGACCGGACCGCAGTGACTCACGGATGCACGCCAAGACCGTAGGATCCTACGCAGTGCAGTAGGGGACCGCACCGCCACTTCCCAGAAAATTAGGGACACTGTTGCTACTGGGGTATCGGCGAGGACCATTCGCAACCGTCTCCATGAAGCTGGGCTACGGTCCCGCACACCGTTAGGCCGTCTTCCGCTCACGCCCCAACATCGTGCAGCCCGCCTCCAGTGGTGTCGCGACAGGCGTGAATGGTGGGACGAATGGAGACGTGTCGTCTTCAGCGATGAGAGTCGCTTCTGCCTTGGTGCCAATGATGGTCGTATGCGTGTTTGGCGCCGTGCAGGTGAGCGCCACAATCAGGACTGCATACGACCGAGGCACACAGGGCCAACACCCGGCATCATGGTGTGGGGAGCGATCTCCTACACTGGCCGTACACCACTGGTGATCGTCGAGGGGACACTGAATAGTGCACGGTACATCCAAACCGTCATCTAACCCATCGTTCTACCATTCCTAGACCGGCAAGGGAACTTGCTGTTCCAACAGGACAATGCACGTCCGCATGTATCCCGTGCCACTCAACGTGCTCTAGAAGGTGTAAGTCAACTACCCTGGCCAGCAAGATCTCCGGATCTGTCCCCCATTGAGCATGTTTGGGACTGGATGAAGCGTCGTCTCACGCGGTCTGCACGTCCAGCACGAACGCTGGTCCAACTGAGGCGCCAGGTGGAAATGGCATGGTAAGCCGTTCCACAGGACTACATCCAGCATCTCTACGATCGTCTCCATGGGAGAATAGCAGCCTGCATTGCTGCGAAAGGTGGATATACACTGTACTAGTGCCGACATTGTGCATGCTCTGTTGCCTGTGTCTATGTGCCTGTGGTTCTGTCAGTGTGATCATGTGATGTATCTGACCCCAGGAATGTGTCAATAAAGTTTCCCCTTCCTGGGACAATGAATTCACGGTGTTCTTATTTCAATTTCCAGGAGTGTATCAAATACGATCACAGGTTTGTTGACAAGAAGTAGAAAAAATTCTAATAATCGTTTTTAAGTGTTGTAGAGAAAATTGGATCCAGCTATTCATTAGAAAATGCAAGGCAGTAACTATGCAATTCTATAAAATTGAAATTCAATCCACCTCTCCTACTGAAATTAGGAAAATAATAAATTCACTCGAAAGTAAAAGCTCACATGGAATTGATGGCATTTACAACAGAGTACTAAAACTTGTTTCTAAAAAATAAGTAGGATTATCAGCCACATATGTAGTAGCTCACTGAAACAGGGCATTTTTCCAGATAGACTGAAATACGCTATTGTTAAACCATTGCATAAAAAGGGGATAGATATGATGCTAACAACTACCGCCCAATCTCACTTCTGACAGATTTATCCAAATTTCTTGAAAAATGGAAATGAGCATACGCCATTGTAGGACGGGAGTCCCCCATTCGGGGAAGTTCGGCTGCCGAGGGCAACTACTTCTTGCATTCGACGCCACATTGGGCAACTTGCGCGTCGGAGATGGGGATGAAATGATGAAGAGGGCAACACAACACCCAGTCCCTGAGTGGAGAAAATCTCCTGCCCTAGCCGGGAATCGAACCCAGGCCCCTTGGCGTCATATTCTGCTGTGCTGACCACTCAGCTAACGGGGGCGGGAAGAAGTAATGCATTCAAGAGTAGCATCACATATTTGTAAAAATGAATTACTACCAAAATGTCAGTTTGGTTTTCAGAAAGGCTTTTCAACTGAAAATGCTATATATGCTTTCACTCATCAAATATTAAATGCATTGAATGACCTAACATCACCCATTGGGATATTTTGTGATCTCTCAAAGGCTTTTGATTATGTGAATAATGAAATTCTTCTAGATAAGTTTAAGTATTGTGGTATGGGTGGGACAGTGTGTATGGGTGGTTTAATTCATACTTAACTGGAAGAATGTAGAAGATTGAAATTAACAGTACAGATAGTCTGCAAAAAACAGTTGAGTCCTCTAACTGGAGAGGTATCAAGAATGGTGTCCCACAGGGTTCATACATGAATCCCTTATTGTTCTTAGTATGTATTACCGCTACTCTGTATTCATGAAGATGCAAAGCTAGTTCGGTAATCACACCCAAGAAGCAAGAATCCACTGAGGAAATTGCAAATAATGTCTCTCAGAAAATTATTAAGTGGTTCTCTGCAAATGGACTCTCATTCAATTTTGAGAAAGCACTGTTTATACAATTCTGTACAGTAAATGGCATAACACCAGTGATAAATATAGACCATGAATGGAAGTCTGTTGCTGAGGCAGAACACTCAAAAAAATTTAATTAATCATTTTGTGTAAAGAGAACTTATTTTAAAGTGACATGTTCCACATTATTACGAAATGTCATAGTCATGATTTACGGAACAAGGATTTATCT
This sequence comes from Schistocerca piceifrons, assembly GCF_021461385.2. Classification (NCBI taxonomy): domain Eukaryota; kingdom Metazoa; phylum Arthropoda; class Insecta; order Orthoptera; family Acrididae; genus Schistocerca; species Schistocerca piceifrons. The sequence goes on from NC_060140.1 coordinate 926,231,898, forward strand.
GTGTACGTCACATACATTTTTCTGTAAGTCACAAAGTGCACGATTTTGACACTTCATTGCACTATTCGATACACTGTCTCACCAAAGTCGTATTATAAACTGATGACTGAATCTACTAAGGCTTGTAGTAACACAAATGCAGCGATGTTGCTTACAAGTTTAAATTATCGATTGTAGTTTCATTAGAGATGTGTAACTTACAGTATCTACTCTTTGGATGTGTGTATGCTAAAGTGTAGACAACATATGAGTGTTGTTTGAGTTGATGTAGGTGGGGATACACTACACAGGGCCTGCACCTAAACAGGAAGGGGAGAGATAGCTTCTCTATTAGCAGATACTGAAAGAGGGTCCACAGTCACACAATGGATGATCCCTGTGGTTAATGGGACAAGGCTGAGATATGTTTTAGGTTAAAGCCAAAGTCCAGACAGACAATAATCAAGACAAATAGAATAAAAGAAGAATCATGTACAGTAAATAGGGGTAAAGCTAAGGGTAGTATCAATTTTCATCATCAAAATATCAGGGGAATAAAAAATGAAGTATATGAGGTGTTAGTATGTTTACATGATCTCAAAAATAAGAGCGAGATCGATATACTTTGTCTTGCTGAACACCATGTAACTGTGGTGATGGAAAGTGTCAGTATAAATGAGTATAATTTAGCATATTACACTTTTAGATCTAGCATGGATAAAGGAGGAGTTGCCATTTTCACAAAATAAGGGTTTAAGTACAAAACTGTAGAAGCAAGCAAATTTTATGATCGATCAGCACTTTGAAGTTCGTGCATGTGAACTACAGCTAGACAACGTAGTATTGATATTAGCATCAGTGCACAGGTCCCAATTAGGACACTGAGAGCTATTCATAAAAAAACTTTGACTCTCTATTATGCTATCTGGCAAACAAAAAGAGGAAGTTATTAATCTGTGCTGATTTCCTTGTAAAATTTCTGAGCAATTCTTAAAGGAAAAGTGAACTATAAGTGTTATTAATGACATATAACTTAGAATCAGTAATCAATTTCCCTACACGTATAGCTCAGTGCACTCTAATAGATAATGTATTTGTGCAGCAAGAGGGTGTAAAGCTAACACATGCTTTCCCTATGATAAAAAGATTATCAGACCATGATGCAAAACTGATTAACTTGCAAAACTTGGCAGGGCATACAGTTCAGAAAACATTAAGTAAAATTGTGAGGTTGGTCATCCCAGTATCTATAGAGCATATCAGAGAAAGTTTAAGAAATGCTAATTGGGGATATGTATATAATGAGCCAAATGCCACATATTTCTTGATAAATCTATATCTCATTTTTAACGCTGTTGCCCTAAGAAAATTATTAAATGTAACACCAAACAGTTTTCAAAGAAACCTTTGTTCACTACAGTTATTAAAATGACTTCAGAAATGAAAAGAAAATTCTATGAGACAGCAAGAATTAGTAAACATACAGAAGTAATTTTACTTCATAAAAACTATTGTAACATACTGAGAAAAGTTGTCAGAAAGTCAAAAAATATGTATATTAGAGATGAAATTAACAACTCGGGCAATAAAATGAAATCAGTATAGAATGTTGTTAAAAGAGAGACAGGAAAAGTAACCACTGGGGCAAGTAGTATTACTGGTAATGACAATGAAACCATCTCAACCAACAGTACACAAGTAGCTAATGTATTTGGCAACCATTTCTTAAGTATAGGTGAAACAATTGGTGAGATTAGTTCAAAATAAAAAGCCAAGCAGTACATGGAAGAGTCAGTTTTGAGAAATCCTAGCTAGATTAATTTTCATCTAACAACCTCTTGTGAAATAAGGCAGAATGCTTAAATCTTTGAAGAATGAATGTTCTGTTGGGATAGATGACATCTCTAACAAGATATTAAAACAATGTGGAGTTGATGTTCTGAGTTATATCTGTTATGCATCATTAACTCAAGGTATTTTCCCAGATAGGTTAAAATATGCCATTGTCAAGCCTCTCTACAAAAAAAGGGGACACCACAGTGGCTAATAATTACTGGCCAGTATCCTTGCTCACAGAATTTTCAAAAATTGTCGAGAAAGTAATGTACTTAAGAGTGGTTAGCCATCTCAACAGTAATGGGATACTTAGTAAATCACAGTTGGGATTTCAAAAATGCTGTTCCACTGAGACAGCAATATACAGTTTCACTGCCCACATACTAGTCTTTAACTAGTAAAATCTCACCAATAGGAATTTTCTGTGACTTATCCAAAGCGTCTGATTGTGTGAACCACAACATTATGTTACAGAAATTACAATTCTATGGTATAAATGGAACAGCATATGAGTGGTTTAAGTCATACCTACAGAACAGGAAGCAAAAAGTTGCTTTATGTGGTTTGAGTGATTTAAGGAAGTTTCCAACTTCATCTAACTGAGGTGAAATTACACTAGGTATTCCACAGGATTCGATCACGAGTCCCCTTCTATTCTTGATATATGTGAATGACCTCCTTTCTTATCTGAAACAAGAAGGTAAACTAGCAGTGTTTGCTGATGATACAAGCATCATTATTAATCCAGCAAAAGAAACTCCAATAGAAAATGATACAAATAATGTCTTTGAATAGGCATTGGTTTTCTTAGCAACATGGACCAGTTTAAAAACAACAGTAACATTCATGATTATAATAGCAGAAGAAAGAAAGACTTACACTATCCTCTACTTAACCTATCTTTGGCACACATAGGGGTAAAATATGCTGCTGCAAAACTTTTTGCTAAATTACCAGATGAAATAAAATGTCTGACAGACAGCAGTAACAATTTTAAAAATAAATTGAAATCCAATCTCCTTGACAACTCCTATATCACAGATGAATTCTTGAATAGCAATAAATAAATCTTTAAGTATAATATATGCATTTTGAGGCATTTAAGGGAATGGAGCATCTAATAAAAATTTTAAGCTTTTTTTTTTTTTTAAAAAAAAGTCTTCATTCATGTGTGCATTTCTTATGTACTTGACACGTTCCACATCATAATGGTTACCATGGAATTGATCGATGGAACACGTAAGTTACTAACTAACTATATAGCAAGACTAGTGTTATCGTCTGGTGTCAAACAATATACCGAAGCACTTTCAACTATGCTTAAATAATGAGAAAAAGCGTCAAGATTACATCAGATTGTCGAGAAAACGTTCTACGTACACAGATTAGGCTAAAAAATCGTGTCACATATTGGCAGCTTAGCAATAAACATTTCGGTATTGTACTGCTTCATAAAAAACTACGTAAACGAAAATGAAAACTCCAAAAATAGCTGCAGTAAGGTAATGTATTTTTAATGTTTTACATGACAGGCCTGTTTTGGCTTATTGCCTTTATCAAGTAACGTCAAATGGGAAGTGACTACCATATTACATCTACAGTAAATTTTTTTCTGTCAAGTCTTGGGAAGCATAATATTTTTTGTAGTTACGAAAGGTAAAAATACGTTTTTCACTGAATTTTTTGTAGCTATGAAACGTAAAAATACGTTTCTGACATATTATACTTACCAAGACTTGACAGAAAAAATTACTATAGATGTAATATGGTCGTCACTTCATACGAGATGTCACTTGATAAAGTCAATAAGTCGAGATAGCCTGTAGAATATTACAACTATAATATCTTATTACAGCTACTTTCGGAGCTTTCGCTTTCGTTATGTTTCATACTGACGTACAATGTGCTGTGGGCCCGACGGAATGTAAAAAAAAATATTTATTGACTAAAAGACTCCACCTTGAAATTTATGTCACATACTTAGATGTATGGTTCCTTGGCGGTGTAAAAAACTGAATTATTAGCATGGATGTAGCAAATAGCTGCTTGTAATAACTAATCTTTATTCACGACAGACTGTTTCGACCTTTATCGCCATTGTCTGGGACGTCTAGATTGATGTACGAGGTGCATTCAAGTTCTAAGGCCTCCGATTTTTTTTCTAATTAACTACTCACCCGAAATCGATGGAACTGGCGTTACTTCTCGACGTAATCGCCCTGCAGACGTACACATTTTTCACAACGCTGACGCCATGATTTCATGGCAGCGGCGAAGGCTTCTTTAGGAGTCTGTTTTGACCACTGGAAAATCGCTGAGGCAATAGCAGCACGGCTGGTGAATGTGCGGCCACGGAGAGTGTCTTTCATTGTTGGAAAAAGCCAAAAGTCACTAGGAGCCAGGTCAGGCGAGTAGAGAGCATGAGGAATCACTTCAAAGTTGTTAACACGAAGAAACTGTTGCGTAACGTTAGCTCGATGTGTGGGTGCATTGTCTTGGTGAAACAGCACACGCGCAACCCTTCCTGGACGTTTTTGTTGCAGTGCAGGAAGGAATTTGTTCTTCAAAACATTTTCGTAGGATGCACCTGTCAACGTAGTGCCCTTTGGAACGCAGTGGGTAAGGATTACGCCCTCGCTGTCCCAGAACATGGACACCATCATTTTTCAGCACTGGCGATTACCCGAAATTTTTTTGGTGGCGGTGAATCTGTGTGCTTCCATTGAGCTGACTGTTTCTGGATTGAAAAATGGCATTCACGTCTCGTCCATTGTCACAATCGACGAAAAGAAAGTCTCATTCATGCTGTCGTTGCGCGTCAACATTGCTTGGCAACATGCCACACGGGCAGCCGTGTCGTCGTCCGTCAGCATTCGTGGCACCCACCTGGATGACACTTTTCGCATTTTCAGGTCGTCATGCAGGATTGTGTGCACAGAACCCACAGAAATGCCAACTCTGGAGGCGATCCCCCAAAACAATTCTCTCCACTTTCTCGATCATGTCGTCAGACCGCCTTGTGCGAGCCCGAGGTTGTTTCGGTTTGTTGTCACACGATGTTCTGCCTGCATTAAACTGTCGCACCCACGAACGCACTTTCGACACATCCATAACTCCATCACCACATGCCTCCTTCAACTGTCGATGAATTTCAATTGGTTTCACACCACGCAAATTCAGAAAACGAATGATTGAACGCTGTTCAAGTAAGGAAAACGTCGCCATTTTAAGTATTTAAAACAGTTCTCATTCTCGCCGCTGTCGGTAAAATCCCATCTGCCATACGGTGCTGCCATCTCTGGAACATATTGACAATGAACGCGGCCTCATTTTAAAACAATGCGCATGTTTCTATCTCTTTCCAGTCCGGAGAAAAAAAATCGGCGGCCTTAGAACTTGAATGCACCTCGTATGTCTATATTACGTCGTTAGTGAACTGTCTTATAACTGTCACTGTTTTAATAAGATGTGATAGCAGTTTGACAATCGTTAGAGTGGAACTGTCAAACTACTGTCACGCCGTAATTAACATTTTATTTTCAATATATTTACTTCATTTATCATCTTATTGAAACAATGACAGTTACAAGACAGTTCACTAACGACGTAATACGGACGTCGCATCAATCTAGACGTATTTGACAAGGCCGAAAAAGTCTGTCGTGAATAAAGATTACTTATTACAAGCAGCTATTTGGTGCATCTATTGTTATTATCATGTCGTTATCAGACATATATTATGCTGCTTGGCCAGCTTGTAAAGCCACCATGTAAAGACACAAATAGACTTAAGAGATGAGAAATGTGCTACTTTTGAGTTGGATTGGAAAAGGGCACAGGTCATCCCCGGTTTCAAGAAGGGACGTCGAACAGATGTGCAGAACTATAGACCTATATCTCTTACGTCTATCAGTTGTAGAATTTTGGAACACGTATTATGTTCGAGTATAATGACTTTTATGGAGACTAGAAATCTGCTCTGTGGGAATCAGCATGGGTTTCGAAAAAGACGATCGTGTGAAACCCAGCTCGCGCTATTCGTCCACGAGACTCAGAGGGCCATAGACACGGGTTCACAGGTAGATGCCGTGTTTCTTGACTTCCTTAAGGCGCTCGATACAGTTCCCCACAGTCGTTTAATGAACAAAGTAAGAGCATATGGACTATCAGACCAATTGTGTGATTGGATTGAAGAGTTCCTAGATAACAGAACGCAGCATGTCATCCTCACTGGAGAGAAGTGTTCCGAAGTAAGAGTGAATCCAGGTGTGCCGCAGGGGAGTGTTGTAGGACCGTGGATATTCACAATATACATAAATGACCTAGTGGATGACATCGGCAGTTCACTGAGGCTTTTTGCGGATGTAGCTGTGGTATATCGAGAGGTTGTAACAATGGAAAATTGTACGGAAATGCAGGAGGCTCTGCAGCGAATTGACGCATGGTGCAGGGAATGGCAATTGAATCTCAATGTAGGCATGTGTAATGTGCTTCGAATACACAGAAAGATAGATCCCTTATCATTCAGCTACAATACAGCAGGTCAGCAAATGGAAGCAGTTAATTCCATAAATTATCTGGAAGCATGCATTAGGAGTGATTTCAAATGGAATGACCATATAAAATTAATCGTCGGTAAAGCAGATGCCAGACTGAGATTCATTGGAAGAATCCTAAGGAAATGCAATCCGAAAACAAAGGAAGTAGGTTACAGTACGCTTGTTCGCCCACTGCTCGAATACCGCTGACGGGTGTGGGATCCGTACCAGATAGGGTTGATAGAAGAGATAGAGAAGTTCCAACGGAGAGTAGGGCGCTTCGTTACAGGATCATTTAGTAATCACGGAAGCGTTACGAAGATGACGGCACAGTTTCTGAGTCAGCTAAATCAAAAATACGGTCATTTGTGTTCCATATTTTGACACTCGCAAACTGATTCATCAGAGCCAATAGGATACTTATAGCTGATCTAGAATCGTGAAATACGGCAGTAAAGAAAGTTACAGAGTACAACTAAAGGAAAAAAGTCCGAAAACTGTAAATTTGGAATTATATCACACGAAAAAATATTTCTTTTGTCATTTGTTATCCGACGTCAATCTTGAAATTAAAAGAACCAGTAGTTCTGCATTCCGCTCAACTGGGTCGCAATGGTAAAACTCATATTGATCATATGATCCATTTCGGAATTTATTCATCAGATGCCCAGGAGCTATTACTGCACATAAATAAAGCGTTTCAAGTCGTATGTGAGACAGACAATCGCAGACTATTTGCCTCATATCTGACTTTCATAACTGCGACCCAGACAACCTGAATGCAGAACTACTGATTATTATAATAATGGTCGCTTGCCTCATGCGTGACTTTGTCACATTTATATTCCTGAAATTAAAACATTCCCGAAAATCTTTGAGTCCCTGGGACCGAAATTTTTCTAGAATCAATGCAGATAACAGTCAAAAGTGCTGCGATTCTCTATTTCCGGAATGGAAGAACTATCTATATACATGATTAAGTTTGTACGAAACCCTAAGTACGTGAGTTCTACTCGCACCTTGCAAATTTTCTTGTCAGAAAGTGTATTTGTTCACATTTTAGTAACCACGTGCGATCTGGTATCCGATTATTGAACAAGGAATGGTGTACTGCTTGTAGCCATGTAGCACTATATAACAAATGCTGTCTTAAGAAGTTCCTGACCTGAAAGAGTGTCGCAAGGTGTATGGACATTCTGTTTCAAAACCGACAGATATTGCAGCTGTCAGCGAATGGAGGTCCATCTCAACGACTTTCTGAGCGAACTGAGGGAACTGCTAGCAATGTACATTTTAATGCTGGTACCTCGAAAAGGGCTACACTTCAACAGTGGCACATACAGCAAGATGTCTTCAATGGGACAAATAACATAGAAACATGACGATAGGTGAGTGGAGGAACGTGGTGTCCGTACGAGGAGTCGCTATTTTGTCTATGTTGTTTCCTTTGGGTGTTTCTCGTATTAAGGTTACCGTGAATATGAAAAGGAATGGTTATTTCAGTATTTTTAGCGAGAAAGTGTTCCCCTTTATTCCCTATCTTCGTGATGATTCTGCTGTGGAGTCCTCCGTCTTCTACGGTGACAACATCCGTGTTAACAAGGCTGTATGCATACGTTTTTGGTTCGAAGAACAATGAGGATACCTATCGCACCTCGGCTAGCCCTCTAAATAACTCGATATTAATCGCATAGAAAATGTCTGGGGCTATTTTGTACAGTGGGTGATACGCAACGCTCAACATTCTTGTAATTTCGTAGCTCTTTGGGATCCAATCATCAATGAGTGACTGGCATGTCGAACCTGAAGAAACTTGTGGACGTTCTTCCTCACCGCATCGAGGCCATAATTAACGCTACAGGTCTTGTTACACGGAATAACTTGTCTGCTGCATCTCCATAGATAAATTCTATTTACACCAGCAATAGAAGCGATCAGTGGTGTTTGTGCGATGTGGCATTATAGTAGATATACTCTTCTTGACACCTAAGACAGTGCTATACAGTGTTGGTAATCCCATAGATTAGAGCGAAGTGTTAAGGTGTTCAACTGTACAAAATTTGGATGTCAACGTTGCAACGTAAGAATGGCGATCGATTACTTTCAATCCAGAATATGGGAAATGCCAGCGATAATCTCGTAGCCGACGTCATGTGATAGACAATGGCGCCCTCTATACTGCTTATACAGGGTGATTCAAAAAGAATACCACAACTTTAAAAATGTGTATTTAATGAAAGAAACATAATATAACCTCCTGTTATACATCATTACAAAGAGTATTTAAAAAGGTTTTTTTTCACTCAAAAACAAGTTCAGAGATGTTCAATATGGCCCCCTCCAGACACTCGAGCAATATCAACCCGATACTCCAACTCGATCCACACTCTCTGTAGCATATCAGGCGTAACAGTTTGGGTAGCTGCTGTTATTTCTCGTTTCAAATCATCAATGGTGGCTGGGAGAGGTGGCCGAAACACCATATCCTTAACATACCCCCATAAGAAAAAATCACAGGGGGTAAGATCAGGGCTTCTTGGAGGCCAGTGATGAAGTGCTCTGTCACGGGCTGCCTGGCGGCCGATCCATCGCCTCGGGTAGTTGACGTTCAGGTTTCATAACTAACCTTTTTCGTAGGACTCTCCATACAGTTGATTGTGGAATTTGCAGCTTTCTGCTAGCTCTGCGAGTCGATTTTCCTGGGCTGCGAACAAATGCTTGCTGGATGCGTGCTACATTTTCATCACTCGTTCTCGGCCGTCCAGAACTTTTCCCTTTCCACAAACACCCATTCTCTGTAAACTGTAAACCAACGTTTAATACACCACCTATCAGGAGGTTTAACACCATACTTCATTCGAAATGCACGCTGAACAACTGTCGTCGATTCACTTCTGCCGTACTCAATAACACAAAAAGCTTTCTGTTGAGCGGTCGCCATCTTAGCATCAACTGACGCTGACGCCTAGTCAACAGCGCCTCAAGCGAACAAATGTACAACTAAATGAAACTTTATAGCTCCCTTAATTCGCCGACAGATAGTGCTTAGCTCTGCCTTTTGTCGTTGCAGAGTTTTAAATTCCTAAAGTTGTGGTATTCTTTTTGAATCACCCTGTATAATCGTTATTCGGTCGAGTTCTGGTTGCAGTTAGCCATTTCACCTCTGAAGAGGTCTGCCGCAGCTGAAGAGGTAACGTTAAGCCTAGTTTTCACGACGACACTTGGTTGCAAGCAACTGCGTTACCGGCCCCTGCGCGTGCGCGTCGCGCGTTGGCGCAACTCGTTTGTGAAACTAAATACTGTCGGCGGGTTCCAACTTTTCCGACACTAGTTGCATGAGTTTTGAGGTTATGTGTGTTCGTAGAGTGTAGACAAACCGAAATATGAAGTGGGGAACGGAGAATAATGTTCGCTTCTTGGATATCTACGCTTTGCAAAGGTGTTTGTGGGATTTCAGTGACGCTGATTACAAAAATAAGCAGTATATTAATGCCGCTGAGATTGTCATGTGCGATCATAACAAAGAAGGTTTGACAGTATCTGAGCTGCAGGGCAAAATTTATTGAGTTAGGAGCACATATACAACTGAACTAAGAAAGATACAAGCAAGAGTAATTCTAGCTCTACTACAATCCCATCGTTCGAGTTGGCCAAATCTTTGTTAAGGAATATTGTTGACAGGAGGGAAGGCTATACAAATTCAAGAAGCTACATTCTTTATTCAATATTCATCTATTTGAAACGTCGCTGCAGCGCTCCCCATTCACATATGCTAGAATTTTGAATTACTGCCACTGTACAGATCTATTTATTTATTTAGTTTTCGTCCTGTGGCATCTTGTACAGATATAGGATAGGTCAATAAAAGATACAGAAAGTTAAAAATTGCACACACACACACACACACACACACACACACACACACATATATATATATATATATATATATATATATATATATATATATATATATATATAGCCGACGTCATGTGATAGACAATGGCGCCCTCCGTATATAAGAGTCAAGGTTCATGTCGCTCTCTTTCCCTACTCTAAAGATACTGAACCTTCCATGCCTATATATATTTGAAACAGTAGTCTTTGTAAGAGAATATTTAAGAACTTTCAATGCCTATCAGCTGAACAGCTCTGTGCACAATTACGCAACAAGAAATGCCAATAACATTCATGTCCCATATGCCAGAATATCAGCCTACCAGAAGAGTGTCCTTCATAGAGACACACAATTGTACAACCACCTTCCTAACAACATCAAGTTGGTAAAGCAAGGCAGCTTGTTCAAAAAAAAGCTGAAGTCATTTCTGATGGACCACAGTTTCTACTCTGTAAGTGAATACCTCTGAGAATGAAACAGAATTTTATGTTAAATTATGTTAAATTAATAAACAATTTATGGCAATTATGTGTTTATTAAAGTGTACTAGTTGTACATGTAACGTTGTATTAATGTAGATACTTGTAGTCCACAGCACTGTATTGATCTTATTACTGTGGAGCAACTACCAGCAAGATTGGACACTTACTGAAGAGACGTGGGCTGATACCTGTGTTCTGGCCCGCCACCAAGATGAGAGTTGCTCGCGTGTATGATGTCCCTTATGAATGTGGTAGCATTTACATACGTCAGACTATTTGCGCTGTTGCTGGGCGTTGTGTGGAGCATTCATAAAAAATCAAACAAGTGGAACTTGAGAAGTCGGCCTTGGCGGAACATTGCCCAGAAAACGGATATAAAATAAAATTTGAAAAGACTAAAGTTTTGACTCAAAGACCATCACAATTGGATTCTGTTATCAAAGAAGCGGCTTTTTACGAAAACCAGGGTTACACACTTGGTAGGACGTGGGGACAGCCTTAGGAGATTGAGCGAAAGCACAGACGTAGGCTTGACGCATGTAGGGCCGCGAGGCCGGCAGTTTCAAACGTGGTGGGGCCCCTTGCGCAATGTGACGTCACTCGGTCCCGCGGCAAGGCCCACGAGAAAGACAGGCCGTGGCGCTTACGTCACAGCACGTGACACAGCAGGTCTTGCGAGGGTCAGAGAGGAGCGAATAACTATTCCAGCCGATTTTACTTATTCTTACTGCGCATTTAAACGCATGCAAGATCTCAACAGCACACGACAAAGTTAAGACCTTTAGTGGACAACTTCTCAATGATACATTCATTTTCCATGGGCTTTGCACGGAGCCGAAGGTTCGCGAAGTGTGGCGAACAAACCGACTAGTGTGACGTCACAAGTTCGTGGCGAGGGCCATATTTCTCTAAGCCCCGATCCTGCCGCTGGGCGGAGCCGCTAGGAGCTACTCAACTTGCGTTCTGCATCTATATCTACGTGATTACTCTGCTATTCACAATTGTCTGGCAAAGGGTTCAATGAACCTCCTTCAAGCTGTCTCTACCGTTCCACTCTCGAACGGGGTGCGAGAAAAACGAGCACTTAAATTTTTCTGTGCGAGCCCTGATTTCTCTTATTTTATCGTGATGATACTTTCTCCCTATGTAGGTAGGTACCAACAGAATGCTTTCGCAATCGGAGGAGAAAACTGGATTGAAATTTTATGAGAAGATCCCGTCGCAACGAAAAAGTCTTTGTTTTAATAATTGCCACTCCAATTCACGTATCATGTCTGTGGCACTATCTCCCACATTTCGCGATAATACAAAACGAGCCGCTCTTATTTGAACTTATTCGATGTCATCCGTCAGTCCCACCTAATGCGGATCCCACGCCGCACAGCAATACTCCATAATAGGGCGGACAAGCATGGTGTAAGCAGTCCCTTTAGTAGACCTGCTGCACCTTCTAAGTGTTCAGCCACTGAATCGCAGTCTTTGGTTTGCTCTACCCACTACATTATCTATCTGGTCGTTCCAATTACTTGTAATTGTAATCCCTAAGCATTTAGTTGAATTTACAGCCTTCAGATTTGTGTGACTTATCGCGCAATCGAAATTTAGCGGATTTCTTTTAGTTCTCATTCACATCTCCACTCTTTTCTTTATTCAGGGTCAATTGCCCCTTTTCGCACCATACAGATATCTTATCTAAATCATTTTGCAATTCGTTTTGGCCTTATGGTGAATTTGGAAGACGGTAAATGACAGCATCACCTGCAAAGAATCTAAGAGGGCTACTCAGATTGTCTCCTACGTCGCTAATATAGATCAGGAACAATAGAGGGCCTATAGCACTTCCTTAGGGAACACCGGATATTACTTCTGTTTCACTCGATGACTTTCCGTCTATTACAACGAACTGTGACCTTTCTGTCAGGAAACCACGAATCCAGTCGCACAACTGAGGTGATATTACATAGGCACGCAGCTTGGTTAGAAGACGCTTGTTCAAATGGTTCAAATGGCTCTGAGCACTATGCGACTTAACTTCTGAGGTCATCAGTCGCCTAGAACTTAGAACTAATTAAACCTAACTAACCTAAGGACATCACACACATCCATGCCCGAGGCGGGATTCGAACCTGCGACCGTAGCGGTCGCTCAGTTCCAGACTGTAGCGCCTAGAACCGCACGGCCACTCCGGCCGGCAACGCTTGTGAGGAACGATGTCGAAAGCCTTCTGGAAATCTAAAAATTGGAATCAATTTGGTATCCCCTGTATACTCATTACTTCATAAGTATAAACAGCTAGTTGTGTTTCACAAGAACAATACTTTCTGAATGTCTGCTGATATGTGTCAATAAATCGTTTCTTTCGAGGAAATTCACAGTGTTCGAATACAGTGTATGTTCCAAAACCTTACTGCAAATCGACGTTAGTGATATGGGCCTATAATTCAACGGATTACTCATACTTCCATTTTTGGATATTGGTGTGACTTGAGCAATTTTCCAGTCTTTAGATACGGATCTTAGTTTGAGCAAGCGGTACTACGTAATTGCTAGATATGGAGCTATCGTATCAGCATACTCTGGAAGGAACCTGAGTGGTATACAATCTGGAACGGAAGATTTATGTTTGTTAAGTGATTTAAGCTACTTTGCTACACCGAGGATATCTACTTCCGTGTTTCTCATCTTGGCAGTTGTTCTTGATTGGAACTGAGGAATATTTACTTCGTCTTCTTTGGTGAAGGAGTTTCGGAAAACCGTGTTCAATAACTCTGCTTTAGTGGCACTGTCGTCTGTGACTTCACCGTTGTTATCGCGCAGTGAAGGTGTTGATTGCGTCTTGCCACTGGTGTGCTTTATGTGTGACCAGAATCTTTTCGGTTTTCTGCCAGATTCCGAGACAGAGTTTCGTTGTGGATATTATTAAAAGCATCTCGCATTGAAGTACGCGCTATATTTCGAACTTCTGGAAAACTTTGCCAGTCTTGGGGATTATGTGTTCTTTTAAATTTGGTATGCTTTATTCGCTGCTTCTGCAACAGCGATCTGACCCGTTTAGTGTACCATGGGGGATTAGTACCATCACTTATTAATTTATGTGGTATATGCTTCTCAATTGTCGCTTTGAAATCATTCCACATCTTTTCTACGCTTACGTGATCAGATCGGAATGAGTGCAAACTGTCTCTTAAAAAAGTGTTAAGAACATTTTTATCAGCTTTTTTTTTAAGTAAATGTACTTTGCGTTTCTTTTTGATGGTTGTGGGTGTTACGGTATTGTGCTTATCAGCAACTGCTTTGTGGTCGCTAATCCCTGTATTCGTCTCGATACTCCCTATTTGTACAGGATTATTTATTGCTAAGTGGGCAAGTTCGCTTTCGCAAACATTTACGCTTCGAGTGGGCTCGTGAAATAATCGTTCAATATAATTTTCTGAGAAAGCATTCATTACAATTTCGGATGACGTTTTATGTCTGCCACCGGCTTTAAACATATAATTTTCCCGTCATATCGAGGGTAGATTGAAATCACCACCGACTACAATTCTATGAGTTGGGTACCTATTTGAAATGAGACTCAAATTTTCTTTATAATTCTATGAGTTGGGTACCCATTTGAAATGAGACTCAAATTTTTTTTGAACTGTTCAGCAACTATGTCTTCTGAGTCGGGGGGGTCGCTAAAACAATCCAATTAAAGTTTAGTCCGATTGTCAAGTATAACCTCTACCCATACTATTTCGGAGGAACTATCTAATTCGACCTCACTACAGGGCAAACTACTGAAAGCACCAAATACTCCACCACCAACTGTATTTAATCTATTATTTCTGAACACTGTTAGGTCGTTTGAAAAAAATTCGGCCGGCTTTTGCCAGCTTTCCGTAGCTATAACTATTTGAGCTTCAGTGCTTTCTATTAGGGCTTGGAGCTCTGGTTCTTTCCCAACAAAGCTACGAGAATTAACCACTACAATACCAATCGTTTCTACAACTGCCTTACTGTGTATTATCTGCCCCGTTTTAGACGGACGCCCTTTCTGTGGTTTCTTGAGACCCTCTAACCTAAAAAACCGCAAAGTCGCTTCCGCACAGACCCCGCAACCCTTGTAGCCGCTTCCTGTGTGTAGTGGACTCCTGACCTTGTAAGCGGGACCCGGAAACCCACCACCCGATGGCGCAAGTCAAGTAATCTGCAGCCTACACGGTCACAGAACCGCCTGAGCCTCTGATTCAGACCCTCCGCTCGGCTCTGCACCAGAGGACCACAGTCGGTTCTTTCGACGATGCTGCAGATGGTGAGCTCCGCCTTATTCTCGCAAGCAAGACTGGCAGTCTTTACCATTTCCGCTAGCCGCCGGAAACCAGACAGAATCTCCTCCGATCCAAAGCGACACACGTCGTTGGTACCGACATGAGCCACGACCTGCAGTTGGCTGCACACTGTACTCTTCATGGTATCCGAAAACACCTGTCCACATTCGGAATGACTCCTCCCGATATGCACACGGAGTGCACACTGATTTCCTTCCCCTCCTTGTCAGCCATGTTCCTAAGAGGCCCCATTACGCACCTACCGTTGGAACTCCTAACTACCAGCAAACCCACCCTGCGTATCTGCCCAGACCTTGCAGGCCGAGAAGCTTCCTCTGGAACGGAGTGGACGACTGCATCCGGCTCAGAGACTTCTTCAGCCACAGATAACTTCCGAAACCTGTTCGTCAAACAAATGCCCGTGCATACGTCACTGTGGTTCACTCTGGAAGGTTTCGGACGCTGCCGTTGCATCTATATAAGCAGAATACCGCACCAGAGCCGGCAATCAGTGATTTTAACTCCTGATGACGACGACGGAGACTGCTATTGAAAGCACAAGTGTTTTATTCGAAGTGAAGCGGCTTGTAAACCGGGAAGACTTTATTGAAATGAGTAAGTTAAGTAAATTCGTCAAACATTATAACAGCTGGCAATTCGGATTGACCCACTCCCTAAAGGACATATGCGACATGCTGGTCATAAAGTTTTAAAGGTTACCTCTAAAAACCGAAGAAACGCAATTAATTCTTTTTTATTTGCAGGTACACGCGTCCAGTGGTTGACATATCCGCGCCACAGTACGGCAACACGCCAGTAGAAAAGCCAAAACAAACTGACGCAGCCCACCATTTCCACATTACCGATGGTACAGTTTCCTCAATTAAATAAATTAAATACGTTCTGATGAGGAACCATGGACTTTAAACGAATATATAGGTTTTTTAATTCGTATTTGCAACTTGTACTTTACAGTAAAAAAATAATCCCATAGCAGGTGCCCGAAATCGCGACTGCAATGATCAGTGCTTCTATTACAACCAAATCCACTGACAGAACTGAAATCTCAGTTACGTGACTGCTGCTCCTCTAGCATTCTTCACCAGAGGCATAGGTACAGCCATTGGAGAACCCCGTGCAAGTACACAGTCGGAAAAAAATCCCAACACCAAGAACGGATTGCGTGATAAAACTGGTAGGCCGGTTTCTACAAAGGGCGTTCAAAAAGTTTTGCACAGTTGTCTCTGATTTTTTTGATTTTTTGCAGGAAGAGACTGAAATTTTTTGTGAACATACTTGGAACGTTTTGCTATACATGGAGCCTGCGCAATGTAGCCTCCATCAGCCGTGACGCATCTGGCCCAACGTTCGTTCCAAGATATAAATGCACTTTGGTAAAACTCTGCGGATTGACTTTTACACCATCGCTTGACACAGGAAATAATGTCTTTCTCACTATCAAATGTTTTACGATGGAGGTCGGCCTTCAGACGGCCAAAGAGGTGAAAATCAGACGGAGCTAAGTCCGGACTGTAGGGAGGATGAACAATTTTCCAACTCATTTTCCTGATTTTCTCCTACGTCATAAGGACTGTGTGGGGTTTGGCATTGTCATGGTGTAGTCTGATGAGCTGACCCTAAAGCTTTGGTCTGTGGGTCTTGATGGCACGTCACAGATTGTCCAGTGACAAACAGTAACGGTCCCGGTTAATTGCGGAGCCGTGTTCCAAAAAGTCAATGAAAATGACACCACACTGATCCCAGAAGAAGGAGGTCATCCCCTTTCGGCCTGCTGTTTGTGAAGGTCTTGATTTCTTCTTCCTAGGTGAACCCGGATAAAGCCACTCCATTGTTTGGGTTTTGCTCTCAGGTTTGGACAAATACAACCATTTTTCATCCTGGGTAACGACGCCGTCAAAACACTGTTTCCACTCTTCAGTAAAGGTCTTTTTGACACCCTCGCACACATCCATCCTCATCGTTTTCATTTCTCTTGTCAATAATCTAGGTAGCCAACGTGCACAGATTTTTATGTACCCTAGTGACTGTACCAGTGGTACCACACTACCCTATGACAAACGAGTCATTTCAGCAAGCTGTCATGTCGTCACACATCTGTCATTTTGGATGATTTGATCAATGGTCTCCTTATTCACGTCACTCACTGCCGTCGATGGTCTACCGTATCGTGGATTGTCCAGTAGAGAGAAATCACCTTCTTTAAACCTCTGCAAGCACCGCTGGATACTGCTGCGATCCACTGTGTCCTCCCCATAAACAGGGAGCAACTTCCTGTGAATCGATGTGGCAGAGTCATCGCCGGTCTTGAAGAGAACTCCATCACCGACCGTTGTCGCAATCTGACATTACTTCACGGTCCATTATGGCTCACCTGTAAGTAAAAGAAAGTACTTTTACATAACAACTTATAGCTAAATGTTCCAAGCAGTTTCACAAAAAATTTCATTCTCCTATTGCAAAAAATGAAAAAATTAGAGACGACTGTGCAAAACTTTTTGAACGCCCTTTGTACATCCGGAAGATGACATATATTCAAATTTCGCGCCAGTTGCATAAGACTGGCGCTAGAAGCGCCACTATGAGGATGCAAATCAGGTTTCCTTTAAATACGCACTGTATCTGTCGTAATCGTTGGTTACTTGTGACATTGGATGTAGTGAGCTCATGTTAGTCAAGAATGCCTTTAAGGCGACGAAGACGCCTTTATTAATAGCTCACTAAGTTTCATCGAGGTCTTATAATAGGGCTACGAGAAGCTGGAATTTTCTTCCGCGATACTGCAGGAAGACTTGGCAGGAGTGTAGCCCTGCACGTAATTGCTGGTAGCAATGGTCGCAGGAAAGTACTGTGACAAGAAGACTGGGCTCCAGACGGCCCCCTGGCACTACCGAGAAGAAAGACCATCCTGTTCGGCGTACGGTTCTGGCGTATCGTACCGCATCTGCAGCAGTAATCTGATAAGACACTCCTGGAAATGGAAAAAAGAACACATTGACACCGGTGTGTCAGACCCACCATACTTGCTCCGGACACGGCGAGAGGGCTGTACAAGCAATGATCACACGCACGGCACAGCGGACACACCAGGAACCGCGGTGTTGGCCGTCGAATGGCGCTAGCTGCGCAGCATTTGTGCACCGCCGCCGTCAGTGTCAGCCAGTTTGCCGTGGCATACGGAGCTCCATCGCAGTCTTTAACACTGGTAGCATGCCGCGACAGCGTGGACGTGAACCGTATGTGCAGTTGACGGACTTTGAGCGAGGGCGTATAGTGGGCATGCGGGAGGCCGGGTGGACGTACCGCCGAATTGCTCAACACGTGGGGCGTGAGGTCTCCACAGTACATCGATGTTGTCGCCAGTGGTCGGCGGAAGGTGCACGTGCCCGTCGACCTGGGACCGGACCGCAGCGACGCACGGATGCCCGCCAAGGCCGTAGGATCCTACGCAGTGCCGTAGGGGACCGCACCGCCACTTCCCAGCATATTAGGGACACTGTTGCTCCTGGGGTATCGGCGAGGACCATTCGCAACCGTCTCCATGAAGCTGGGCTACGGTCCCGCACACCGTTAGGCCGTCTTCCGCTCACGCCCCAACATCGTGCAGCCCGCCTCCAGTGGTGTCGCGACAGGCGTGAATGGAGGGACGAATGGAGACGTGTCGTCTTCAGCGATGAGAGTCGCTTCCGCCTTGGTGCCAATGATGGTCGTATGCGTGTTTGGCGCCGTGCAGGTGAGCGCCACAATCAGGACTGCATACGACCGAGGCACACAGGGCCAACACCCGGCATCATGGTGTGGGGAGCGATCTCCTACACTGGCCGTACACCACTGGTGATCGTCGAGGGGACACTGAATAGTGCACGGTACATCCAAACCGTCATCGAACCCATCGTTCTACCATTCCTAGACCGGCAAGGGAACTTGCTGTTCCAACAGGACAATGCACGTCCGCATGTATCCCGTGCACCCAACGTGCTCTAGAAGGTGTAAGTCAACTACCCTGACCAGCAAGATCTCCGGATCTGTCCCCCATTGAGCATGTTTGGGACTGGATGAAGCGTCGTCTCACGCGGTCTGCACGTCCAGCACGAACGCTGGTCCAACTGAGGCGCCAGGTGGAAATGGCAAGGCAAGCCGTTCCACAGGAGTACATTCAGCATCTCTACGATCGTCTCCATGGGAGAATAGCAGCCTGCATTGCTGCGAAAGGTGGATATACACTGTACTAGTGCCGACATTGTGCATGCTCTGTTGCCTGCGTCTATGTGCCTGTGGTTCTGTCAGTGTGATCATGTGATGTATCTGACCCCAGGAATGTGTCAATAAAGTTTCCCCTTCCTGGGACAATGAATTCACGGTGTTCTTATTTCAATTTCCAGGAGTGTAGTTGGCACCACAGTTACACAAGTAACCGTTAGAAATCCGTTATTTCAAGGACAGCTGCGAGCCATACGCCCCGTAGCGTGCATTCCACTGACTCCAGACCACTTCCGTTTGCGACTTTAGTGGTGTCAAGCGAGAGCTCATTGGAGGGCGGAGTGGAGGTCTGTTGTGTTTGCTAATGATATCTGGTACTGCCTCGGTGTTAGTGATGGCCGTGTGTTTGTTACAAGGACGCCAGCTGAGGACCATCAAACAACCTCTCAGCGGGCTAGACACACTGGACATACACATGGAGTTATGGTCTGGCGTGCGATTTTGTATCCCGCCAGGGACACTCTCGTGGTTATCCCACGCACCCTGAATGCAAAACTGTACGTCACCCTGGTGGTTCGACCTATTGTGCTGCCATTCATGAATAGCATTCCAGGGGGTGTTTTCCAACAGGACAACGCTCGCCCAGATACCGCTGTTGTAACCCACATTCTCTACAGAGTGTCAACATGTTACCTTGGTCAGCTTGATCACCAGATCTGTATCCAATAGAGTACATACGGGACATCATCGGACGGCAATTTCAGCGTCATTGGAAACCAGCATCAATCCTCACTGTATTGACCGACCAAGTGCAATAGGCAGGGAACTCCACCCCATAAACTGACATAGGGCTTGCATTCACATTCTAGCGTTTACACCTATTATTAATGTACCAGTATTTCACATTTGCAAAGGCTTTTGTGATGCTTACATTAACCTGTGAACATGTAATGTCAATGATTTAAATATGTTACTTAGACAAATGTATGCCCAATATTTCATTGCTACAGATTAATTATTTCTCAGTGTTTGGATTTTTTCCGTCAGAGTACACAAAGTAGGCCGCCTCCCCCTCCTATATGTCTATCTCCCTCCATCCCACCCCCAATTCAACAAAACATTGCCCACATCACATCTCACAGCCAGAGCAACGACTGTCCTACCCCTCCCCCCTCTCACTCACCCTCCCTCTCCCTCCCTCCCCCTCCCTCTCCCTCACCCTTCCTCCCCCTCCCCTCCCTCTCTGTCACCCTCCCTCTCCCTCACCCTTCCTCCCCTTCCCCTCCCTCTCCCACCCTCCCTCACCCTCCTTCTACCTCCCTCACTCCTTCCTCACCCTCCCTCATGCTCCCTCACCCTTCCTCACCCTCCCGCCCACTCCCTCACACTCCCTCCCCTCCCTCTCCCTCCCTGTCCCTCACCCTTCCTCTCCCTCACCCTTCCTCTCCCTCAACCTCCCTCCCTCACCCTCCCTTACACTCCCTCACTCTCCCTCACGCTCCCTCTCACACTCTCACATTCTCTCACTCACAGTCTCACACTCTCACACTCTAATACTCTCATATTCTCACACTCACACTCTCTCACTCACTCTCTCTCTCTCTCTCTCAAACACACACACACACACACACACACACACACACACACACATTCCACAGCCACTCTCTTCGCACTTTCTTCCCTCTAGAGTCTAAAAGATTAAGTTGAAAAACAGTCTTTTTCACTACATATATTCTGGCGAAGTGAAGCATAATCTCAGCAATTTTTGTGTGATCTACCCACATATGAAACAACTATTAGTAGCTGTGTCATTGCACATTACATACAGCACACTACCCAAGGCATATTTCAACTAAATACAAAACTGTTTCTTATGTGAATCTCTGTTTAACTTGTAAGACAATCTTTTTATGTGCAGAATAAATAAAACATTAATCATTTGTTAATTGCAACACATGTCACAAGAAGCGAAAGAATAAATCTAATACAGTACTGCAAGAACGAATAGATAGTTTCAAAGGTGTACAAAAAAATTGAGTATCCATGTGGAAATGTAAACTGTTAATGAAATGTATGTGCTTAGTGATTTGTGACAAGATAATTTTTCTTTTACGTTTGTTAGGCCATGGTGCAAAGCAAGTTTATGTGCATAAAGCTCAGTTTCCTACAGCTGGTGTCATTATCAGTGTCTATAAAGACTCAAGAAACAGTTTCAAACTGAAACAAAACAAGTTTAGTAAGTCAGAATGTTTATAGGTGTCATTACAACAGTCGGCCTGTGACATCTGATCGCTGCCAAAGATAGCGGATTCGCTCGGATGTGTTATATGGAGCTTATAGTGGGGAAGAGTTGACGTTTGCTTTATTAAGCACTAAGGTCCACATCTTGCCTCATTTCAGTCTTTACTTTCTGTTAAAATCGTTTCTGTGGTTTTAAATGGTTGGAACTATGTAATCTGTGGGCCTTAGTGCTAAATAAAGCAAACAGCGCAGAATTTTTGAGGCTTTCAAGGACAAATGTACTTCCTGTTGCCGTCTGTCTCGGATTCTTCAGCCGACTTTCCTTTAGTAATTTTCCTGACCAGCAGTGGGGAGTGAACTTTTGACAATGCCAGCCACTCATGCAGGCAAAATGTCATGAAAATCTTTAAAGAAATGTCGTGGGAAGAACCCGAGACAATAGAAATCAATAGGCTGTTCATTAAAGCAAACAGGGTCAAGTGTTCCCCACTATGAGTGCCGAAGCAGTTCGTCTTGCTCAGGTTGCTTAAGTTTAGAGTTGCTCTCTCAGTCTTCAAAGCCCCTGATGATGTCTTCAGCATTTGGAGGTGAGATTGTCCACACTTTTCATCTGCACAACGAGTGGACTAATGTGTGCAGACTTAGCCTACCACTTAGCGTACAAATGGACAAAACATCAAGCCCAGGGTGTTAAACAGACATTCTATAAAAATATGGCCCTGTACGTCAGCTAATATCAGGTGCGGATTGTAACAAAATTTATTAGAAATGCTACTGTCATGTAACTAGAATGCATGAATTAATAAAAGTGAAAGTTTGGGATCTATTCTAGAAACACAAAGCAGCTATTTCCTTTTTTTCTACATATAATTTATCAACTGTGCTTCCAAGGGTTAAGTGACACACAACAATCATGTTCAATTACTTTTGACACTCAATAACAAAATATTTAACTCTTGGACATTCGAATTGACGATTATTAAAATCTTTCTCTCTATATATAAAACAAATTTATCACAGGAAAGAATCATTAAAATCTTCATTAGGTCATTTACATCTATGATGTCGTAGCTGGTCAATGCACTGAGTTGGTGGAGAATAAATTTATTTTTTGAACCAATGAAAAAACTCTCATGTACTCACTGTGGGGGTAGGTTAGTATCCTAGCTTTTGATATTCAATGGTCAAAGCGTACGCACGCTGGAATGAGCAAAATCTCGACTCAACATTTACTGTGGCCTAATGCACGATGGTACTTTACCAAGTGGCATCTGCAACGGCATTGTCTCTGTGCTGGATCTCAAACGCTAATTCCCTACTCTGGCCTTGACTGAATTCACTCATTCTCAACTTTCCTGTGTTCCACAGAAAATCAGCTTTTCCCTAGTCAAAATAATGGCTATTGCACACTCGCTAAATTTCTCCTGCAAAATTCCTGCAGGAATAATTAACTACCTTTCTGCTATCTGTCATCATGATACACGATACGTGAAGCGTATTGTCCACACTTCGCAGAAAGCAAAGCTCTCAACAACCTCGCTGTTTTCTGCACACTTGTGCGGTTCTGCTGCGAGATGAGAGGGATATCTAGAAATTTCAGTTCTCAAAATGCTTTGATATACTGGGAATCTCCACACCATGTCGTGTCTGCATCCCCAGTATGGCTTCAGCCAATCGCTGTCCCATTATAGGTGAATTTTAGTTTTCTTGCTGGGTCGCAGCCTACCCCAATTGAAGCCATCCAGTCCCTTACCCTCAGTCCCGGCTGTATTTACATTAAAAGGGCCGGCCGCGGTGGCCGTGCGGTTCTAGGCGCTTCAGTCCGGAACCGCGGGACTGCTACGGTCGCAGGTTCGACTCCTGCCTCGGGCATGGTTGTGTGTGATGTCCTTAGGTTAGTTAGGTTTTAGTAGTTCTAAGTTCTAGGGGACTGATGACCTAAGATGTTAAGTCCCATAGTGCTCAGAACCATTTGAACCATTTTACATTAAAAGGGATAATGCATTGTTCTGAACGTATCCCTTTCTGTGCTGAAGCTCGCTGTTCTTTTGTTAAGTGGGGTTTTCTGATGCCATTAACCACCTGCTCAGTTCGTCTCCAAAATGCCTTTCGTTTTAACTTATTTATTCATGCCCCTGTCCATATTGGTATATATTGTTTTGTTAGTTTTCGCTACATGAGATTACTGCAACTGCCTTTTGTTGATATAATATAATTATTATTTTCTGAGGATCTCATACTGCATTGTACTGTCATTATGGATCAAGCTCATGTAAGGTCCATAAAACCATGACGCCTTACAGTGACACATAACCTTACTTGCAGGAAGACACTTTCGACCATCACCTAGTTCTCACAAAACAGGAATTACTTATACGACTTTTCCCTCCTCCTTGTATGCCCAAAATCGTCAATTATATTAGAAAACTCAGCGTTTCATGCTCTTTCAGTTTCCACACTAATTTATACACCTACAGCTTCAACTTGACTCTGCAAATCAATGTAAACTGCTTGGCAGAGAATACGTTTTTACTGAACCATACATTAAATCCTTTTCCTGGTCCATTCACAGACTGAGCATGTTAAGAAAGATTGCTTTTACCCCTATATGTGAGCATAGTTTCCGTCTGCATGATGTCTCTGGAACAGTTACTTAGGCAGCTGTCACCGCCAGACACCACACTTGCTAGGTGGTAGCCTTTAAATCGGCCGCGGTCCGTTAGTATACGTCGGACCCGCGTGTCGCCACTGTCAGTGATTGCAGACCGAGCGCCGCCACACGGCAGGTCTAGAGAGACTTCCTAGCACTCGCCCCAGTTGTACAACCGACTTTGCTTTCACTGACAAAATACACTCTCATCTGCCGAGACGATAGTTAGCATAGCCTTCAGCTACGTCATTTGCTACGACCTAGCAAGGCGCCATTACCAGTTGCTATTGAGATTATGAATAATGTACCGTCAAGAGCGATGTTCACCATTTACGGATTAAAGTTAAGTATTCCAACAGCTACGTCCTTTTTTGCTAAAGTCTTATTTGCTTGTCCTGTTCCAGACCTCACGCCAGCCTGCGTGAGCTAAAACGCGTGCCTTTCGGCTTCCTCTCATACCGGTGTTGGCTCTCCTGCCAACCCACAACACCAAGCATGTTCTTGAGAGATCTTCACTGTATTGCTTAGTTCGGTGGTGCCCTAGACAGCAGGTAATAACGACACCATGTATAAGAGATACATCCTGCAGGTTGCAGCAAGCACAGCCCCTACATGTTAGACGACACGGGGCTTCTCCACCCCAGAACTCAAAAAGCAGCCAGGCCAGCAGAGGGTGTCAACAGTGCTTCGGCCAGGCCACCAGGCGGCGCATACGGTGGCGATAAGGGTCGTTGACAAACCTCACCTCTTCATGCATCCGCCGTGTGACATGATGGAAATAAGTCTGCAAGTACCTATCCACGAGACAGCTATTTAGGCTGGTACACAAGCTCCAGGGAGTGCTTCTGTTACAGCCAGAAGCCTGAAGATCTCCACTACCTTGGACCAAGGACAGGGCCATCAACTTCTGGACAGTACGCTGCCTCTTCTGCTGAGACTCCCAGTGATCAGCGACGCGCTCGTTGAGACTTGGGGTAACTGTACTGTTGTTGTTCTAGCTGACAAGATAGAACCAGACTGGAAGTTTCTATCCTTGTCAGACTTAGATATTTCATGACTGTCGGCTCTGAACACTTCTTTAGCGAAGTACACCATAAGAGTTGTTGATTGTTTATTCTTCTGGACTGAAGCTTGGATTTGGACTTGAGAGTTTTGAACCTGAAACGAGAAAATTATTTTCCATTTTGACCGACATTTGACAGGACTTCAAGAATCTGCTCGTTAAAGACCACGTGACTACAGAAATTTAATTCACCATTTTTAACGTAAAGCTCTAAAGACTTCAAGATTGTGTTCACTGAAGCCTGTGTAACTCTTTGAAGTGTCATAGAACTTATTTGTTTACTTTGTGATTCTGAAAATCGAAGTGGCGCCGTTATTTACGAGTCATCATTTATTTTATTTCGCTTACTGAAAGACTAGCATCCAGTTTGATACGCTTTTTGAGGAGCAATCCTTGCTTTTGTTTCGCTGTGGAGAATATTTTTGTAGAAATTCTGTTCAATAAGCTTTTGTGTCCTCCAAATATCTGAACTTTTTACTTGTGTCCACCAATTGCAGACATCACTTAGAGTTCTCAGTTAAGACTTTTCAGTACTTCTCTTACACTCTCTGATCAGGCGAGCAAACCCTTAACCATTTGCGCCACCCTTCTCCAATTGATGCTACTAACAATCCCGATAACTATGTATGATTCATTGTAGAACGTAAATACTTTTAAAAATATTTTTATTTTGGACAAAGGAGGCACAGTGCAACACACGTAGCTTTTGCAAGACACATGAGGGCAACTATGATTAGCTCAGCTCTGCTAAGCCTTGTTCTCCACACTCTTCTTGCATTTCTGCTTTAAATAAATTCATAGCAACGTTATCTGTGCTGGGAAAAGAAATGTCATGAGAAAATATTGTAAAACTTCTACATCTACATCTACATCTACGTTTATACTCCGCAAGCCACCCAACGGTGTGTGGCGGAGGGCACTTTACGTGCCACTGTCATTACCTCCCTTTCCTGTTCCAGTCGCGTATGGTTCGCGGGAAGAACGACTGTCTGAAAGCCTCCGTGCGCGCTCTAATCTCTCTAATTTTACATTCGTGATCTCCTCGGGAGGTATAAGTAGGGGGAAGCAATATATTCGATACCTCATCCAGAAACGCACCCTCCCGAAACCTGGCGAGCAAGATACACCGCGATGCAGAGCGCCTCTCTTGCAGAGTTTATTAAACATCTCCGTAACGCTATCACGGTTACCAAATAACCCTGTGACGAAACGCGCCGCTCTTCTTTGGATCTTCTCTATCTCCTCCGTCAAACCGATCTGGTACGTATCTCACACTGATAAGCAATACTCAAGTATAGGTCGAACTTGAGTGCCTCGTCATTAAAACCTTCGTCGTAAGGTGACAGATGTGAAAAAAAAATTTATATTGCAACGTATGTGTCTAAAACATGCATCAAACCGTAGGAGCCCACTGCTTAAGTGTAGGATAGATGAGCGAAGGTGCCGTGGTGGGTCCTGTAGAGCGCCGGGGTGGAAATTCGTAGTAAGGTCTTATGGCACCAAACTGCTGAGGTCACCGGTCTCTAAGCTTACACACTACTTAATCTAACTTACGCTAAGGACAACACACACACTCATGCCCGAAGGAAGACTCGAACCTCCGATGGGGGTAGGCATGCGAACCGTGACAAGACGCCCCTGACAGCACGGCTACCCCGCGTGGGGCCAGGGTGATAATGAGACATCATTCAGTTAAGAGAAATTTATTTCCGAGAGTTTTAGAATCACTCTATCTTCTTCCCAGTGTTGTCTAGCCATGCTGAGACCACGTTGCACAAAGGAGAAGGATAGCATGACAGCGCTTGGTGAGGAATTAGCAAGCGCAGTCTCTAGTGTTGTCCTGGGGGTCAGTGCTGTGGCCTTGTCGTATCTAAATCAGCATCTACATAGATACTCCTCAAGGCAACGTACACGGCGTGGCTGATGGTATCCGATATCACTACTGGTCATGTCCTCTCCTGTTCCACTCGCAAATAAAGCGAGGGAAAAACGACTACCTCTATGCCTCTGTATGAACCCTAACTTCTTGTATCTTACCTTCGCGGTCCTTGCGCGCAAATGTGCTGCAGTCAGCTTGAAATGTCGGTTATCTAAATTTTCTCAGTAGATTTATTCGAAAAGAAAGGTGCCTTCGCTCCAGGGACTCCCATTCAAGTTCCCGAAGCATCTCCGTAACACCTACGTGTTGTTCGAACCTACAGATAACAAATCTGGCAGCCCGCCTCTGAATTGCTTCGAGGTCTTCTTTCAATCCGACCTGCTCTGGATCCCAAACACTCATGGACAGGTCACACGAGCGTCCTATATGTCGCCTCCTTTGCAGGTGAACCACTCTTTCCTAAAATTCTCCCGACAGACCGAAGTCGTTCATTTGCGTTCCATACCACAGTTCTCACATGCTGGTCCCACCTCATATCGCTCTGCAACGTTATGCCCAGATATTTAAACGACTTGACTGTGTCAAGCAGGACACTAGTAATACAGGGGGTTCCACTTGAACCTCCCTGATTTGAAGGACCCAGGAGAGAAAAACCATAGTAGATGCGACAATGAAAAATGCACCACATTGTAGAGCACCCCAAAGAATTTATATTCAAGTATCGTCGCCAGAGTGCAGCATGGTCGCATGAAGTGAAATTGGCAGACTCAACAGCAGTGCACTCAAGCACTAGTGTGGCTTGCAGAAAGAAAATCGCCGGTTACTGCGCAAAGAAATTATCGTCGTCGTGTATGAATGTGATCCACCTGATGTGAAAACAATTAAGGAATGGTACAGGAAGTTTCTGGCAACAGGAAGTCTTCTGAAACATTCTGGTGGTGCACGTCACGGAGTTTCAGAAGAGACAGTGGGGGATACCAGACAAACGTTTCTCAGAAGCCCACGTAAGTCAATTCGTGAAGCATCTAGGCAACCTGATGTACCTCAATCAACATTCCATCGTGTAGTTCTCCAGCGTCTTCGTATGTGTGCTTACAAAGTGCAAATTCTGCAACATCTGACGCCGAACGACAAACCACGCCGACAACAATTTGCTGCGGATATGCTGCAGCGTATTGATATGGATGCCAGCTTCCTGGAAAGATGTTTGTTCTCAGATGAGGCAACCTTTCATCTATCAGGAACGGTTAATAGGCATAATGATCGGATTTGGGGTTCGCAAAATCCGCACGTTGTCATTGAACATGTTCATGATAGCCCTAAACTAAACGTCTTGTGCTGGCTAATGGATGACAGGATTGTTGGACCGTTCTTCTTTGCGGAACAAACAGTGAATGGGTCAGTGTATCTGGACATGTTGGAGCAGTTTGTGTACCCTCAGATACTACACTTGCAACCCAACATCATTTTTCAACAAGATGGAGCTCCACCGTGTTGATAAATGGCTGTTCGCAAGTTCCTGGATAGGAAATTTCCCAATCGTTTGGATCTGATGTGGAGGACCCATTGCCTGGCCACCACGTTCATCTGATATTACGCCGCTTGATTTCTTCATGTGGAGATTGGTGAAGGACCGCGTGTATGCGACCAAAGTGGATGTTTCGACGTCGTATCACTAATGCGATTTCAACAATAACAGAGGAAATATTACAAAGAACTTGGCTAGAAATTGAATATAGACTCGATATTTTTCGTGCTACAAATGGTTCACATGTAGAAGTGTAGTGATGATAAATAAATAAATTTTTTGAGATGCTCTACAAAGTGGTGCATTTTTCATTGTTTCCTGGGTCTTTGAAATCAGGGAGGTTTGAGTGGGAGATCCTCTACAGTATTCGAGCATTATAGGTTTGATCTTCCTAATCATCCGCATTGACTTACATTCTTCCACATTTAGAGCTAGCTGCCATTCATCGAACCAACTGGAAATTCTGTCAAAGTCAAATGGTTCAAATGGCTCTGAGCACTATGGGACTCAACTGCTGAGGTCATTAGTCCCCTAGAACTTAGAACTAGTTAAACCTAACTAACCTAAGGACATCACAAACATCCATGCCCGAGGCAGGATTCGAACCTGCGACCGTAGCGGTCTTGCGGTTCCAGACTGCAGCGCCTTTAACCGCACGGCCACTTCGGCCGGCTCTGTCAAAGTCGTCTTGTACCTTCCCACAGTCACTCAACTTCGACACCTTACCGCACACCAAGGCATCATTACGAAACAACGGCAGATTGGTGCCCTCCCTGTCCGGCAAATCTTTTATGTATGTAGAGAGCAACAGCGATCCTAACACACTTCTCTGGGGCACTCCTGACGGTATCCTTTTCTCTGATGGACACTCGCCGTCGGGAACAGCTTACTGAGTTTTGCTACTTAAGAGGGTCTGGCGGTCGGTGTGTCGCTACAGCCTGGGGTGGAGCCTCGGCGGTGACGTTGAGTGAAGCTGCGATTAGAGGCTCGTCCCAAGAAATCTCTGCGTGCCCGTCTTGTCGACTGTCGAGATGACGTGTACGCAGCCGTTAAGGCAGTATTTGTGCTACTCTGGAGTCGTGGCACAGGGCACTGTTCCTAAGTTGAGGGTGCAGATGGGCACATCGGCTCTTCGCTCA
Organism: Schistocerca piceifrons; assembly: GCF_021461385.2. NCBI lineage: Eukaryota > Metazoa > Arthropoda > Insecta > Orthoptera > Acrididae > Schistocerca > Schistocerca piceifrons. Next base: position 926,261,656 of record NC_060140.1, read on the forward strand.
CGGAAGACCGTCCCGGCCATCATCTTCAGTCAATCACCGCTATTACCAGCAGAAGTGCAGCGCTCAAAGATCCCTCCACAATCCAACCTGATGGCTGCGGTATCATAGCAGTGGACTCCATGGTGGCAGTAGCTGTTGATACATTGCTGCAGTCACCAGAGCACCCTGCAATCAGGGAAGCAGCCTTTCCATCGGTATCAGTGATGAAGATGGAGTGGCCTAACTCTGACAGGAAGGAAGCCGAGGGTTTTATAGCAGTCGATAATATGATTCTCCCTATATGGATGATCGAATACCTGTATGTGCCGTTTTCTCAGCCTGTCAGCGCTACTGGATGCCCTAATGTTCAGCTTCGAGAGTTTTAGAACGTAGCTTTATGCAAAGTTTGTGTCCTGAAAGACGTTCTTGCATCATCCCTTCGTGACGTTGTTACATGTAGCCCCATTACAGTAGAGCATCGTGTCTGCCTTGCACTGTTGTCTGAGTACTGAAGCGGGTGCTCATGATGTTCTCCCTCGAACACTGTGAGGGAATGAGCTCAATGTCTGTTTTTACTGGGTGGTTATAATCCAAGTGCAGCTACTAAAATAGGTCCAGTGAGGGATGTAACTGTCACGTGGTAGCGAAACTTGATAGATATTCCAATGCGTTAATGTGGAACTGGTAGGTGCAAATCTGTCCCTGTGAATGTACGAAAGGGGCAGAAATGGTCAAACAAATGAGAAAGGCGTGATTCTTGAGTTTCTCCCGGCGTATTTGATAGTCAAAATATCCACGGGTGTGCTGCCGGTCTATAGTGTCCAACGGGCACAATATTTCAGCGATCATACATGTCGCCATCATCAGGTGAACTGACGGACTGAGCTCCAGTGAACGTGCCGGCACGGAGATCCGTACGCTATGGCTGCTCAGAGGGAACTGGGTTCGGTCGCGGCGGCGGCCGATTTAAATACCCTCCGCCCGCGGTGCGCTCCCTCCGCCGTCCGCGCCCCGCGCCACGGTCACGCGGTGGAACAGATTGCGACGGCGTCTGAGATGACGTCGGAGTGATGGCTCTGTCCGCCGTGGTCGTCACAACTATACGTTTGCTCGATTTACTCTTGATTAACCCGATCGCTGGTTCCCAAGCCTTGCTAAGATTATAGCCACAGTCACGGTTTATGAGGTCGTCATTGGTGCGAATTTCGATGGCCTCTCTAACAACGCTGTCCCAGTATCTCGACGTCTGTACCAGAATCCTCGTGCGGTCATATTCCATGGCGTGATTTTCCGACAAACAATGTTCAGCGACCGCCGACTTGCTCGGATACATCAGGCGAGTGTGCCTCTGGTGTTCACGGCATCGATCCTCGACGGTACGCATCGTCTGACCAATATACGACTTGCCACATTGACACGGAATCTGGTACACGCCGGCCTTCCTCAAACCGAGGTCATCTTTGGCGCTCCCCACCAGTGCACGAGTTTTATTTGGAGGATAAAACACAGTTCCGACCCGGTGTTAAGTACTTAAGTGGGTAAATGCCCTCATCACATCCGTAATTCCGTGGATTTTGTTAAACGCCTTGACAGCTTCAGGTTGGATGAGTCAGATATCATGGTGAGTTTTGACGTCGTTTCCTTGTTTACGAGGGTACCCCTGCGAGAGTCACTAGAATTGATTAGTCAGAAGTTTGACGAGAAGACCACTGAACTTTTTAGGCATGTCTTGACTTCCACGTATTTTCTTTTTAATGGAGAATACTACGAACAAACGGAGGGAGTCGCCATGGGTAGCCCACTCTTACCGGTGGTAGCGAATTTGTACATGGAGAACTTCGAGGAGGAAGCCCTGTCGTCATCCGTATGGAAACCTACTTCCTTTTTCCGTTACGTGGACGACACGTTCGTCATCTGGCCACATGGTATGGATAAACTCCTTGACTTTCTTACACATCTAAACTCCATACACCCCAACATCAAATTCACTATGGAGACTGAAACGGAGGGTAAATTACCTTTCCTTGACGTCTTGGTCAAGAGAAGGGCTGACGGCACCCTAGGTCATGGGGTGTATCGGAAGACTACGCACACTGATCTGTATTTGCAAGCAGACAGCTGCCACCACCCTTCACAGAGGAATGGGGTACTTAAAACTCTAGTACATAGGGCGCGCACTATCTCTGACGCAGAGAGTCTACCCCAGGAATTGGAACATCTGAGAACTGTATTTTGAAAAAATGGGTACTCAGAGTGGCAGATTCAACGTGCTCTCCGCCCAACCACTGCAGCACAACCTCTTGAGATGGATGAAGTCACGAGGGAGGAGGTAGGCACTGCATTTATTCCATACACAGGCGCACTCTCGGGGAAAATCGCTCGCATTCTGAAGAAACACCGGGTCGGAACTGTGTTTTGTCCGCCAAATAAAACTCGTGCAATGGTGGGGAGCGCCAAAGATGACCTCGGTTTGAGGAAGGCCGGCGTGTACCAGATTCCGTGTCAATGTGGCAAGTCGTATATTGGTCAGACGATGCGTACCGTCGAGGATCGATGCCGTGAACACCAGAGGCACACTCGCCTGATGTATCCGAGCAAGTCGGCAGTCGCTGAACATTGTTTGACGGAAAATCACGCCATGGAATATGACCGCACGAGGATTCTGGTGCAGACGTCGAGATACTGGGACAGCGTTGTTAGAGAGGCCATCGAAATTCGCACCAATGACGACCTCATAAACCGTGACTGTGGCTATAATCTTAGCAAGGCTTGGGAACCAGCGATCGGGTTAATCAAGAGTAAATCGAGCAAACGTATAGTTGTGACGACCACGGCGGACAGAGCCATCACTCCGACGTCATCTCAGACGCCGTCGCAATCTGTTTCACCGCGCGACCGTGGCGCGGGGCGCGGACGGCGGAGGGAGCGCACCGCGGGCGGAGGGTATTTAAATCGGCCGCCGCCGCGACCGAACCCAGTTCCCTCTGAGGAGCCATAGCGTACGGATCTCCGTGCCGGCACGTTCACAGGAGCTCAGTCCGTCAGTTCACCTGATGATGGCGACATGTATGATCGCCGAAATATTGTGCCCGTTGGACACTATAGACCGGCAGCACACCCGTGGATATTTTGACTAAATGAGAAAGGCATTTTATTACCAACCGCCGCTTACACAGGTTGTTCAGTATGAGCATCGGAGGTGTCGAAGAGGTGCTGCATCCGTAAAACTACGTGATCAACAATTGCTCGCAGCAGTTCCAGTGGAATCTGAGCAAGGTGTTCCTGTACACCGGCCTTGGATCAGGTAGAGACTGAACGTGTCCCTGGTAAACACATTCTTTCAGATATCCCCTGCGTCAAAAGTCACATGGATTCAGATCAGGTGATCTTGCAGGTCTGGAGATAACACGATCGTGGAAGGTTGCATTAAATAGATTTTTCACTGGGTGAGTGACATTAGGTGCTGACCCATCTTCCATGAAAACAGTGGAATCCACACAGCCAAAGCATGTGCTGGACAAGGCCGTCTCGATAACGTGCTGAAGTTCTGTACACCTGGCAGGTCCTTTGGATGTATTCTATTAAAAAAAGAATGAACTGAGAATCAAGATGCTTGTGGATCCACATCAAATAGTCACATATGGCGAATACCATGACTCGTCGTGTACAACACGCAGTTCAACAGTACCCCAAATTGGTCAGTACTGTTTATTCACTGCAACCTGTAAGTGTAAAATATGCCTCGTCGCCTTCGATGAGTGCCATAAGCCAAACAGCAAATTCAGAACGGTTGCTGCGGATCGTGAGGTTAAAATTGCTACACTGTCTGGATCTTGCACAGTATAAGAGTAAAACAGACCGCAAAAGTTTCCGTACTGTTGACCATGCGGTGGACAATTGTCATGACACTACCTGGCTCACATGATGCATGGTTATTTACAGCAACCGCAACTTCGTCAATAATTACCGCAGGCGCCACTTTAAGCTCACCCGTGATTTTGAGTTTCATTATAATCTTCTTTAAACCGTTTAAATACATCGGGTCTGTCATGCGACCTTTCAGATGGCGATATTCTCTCAATGCAGCACTGTAATTGCTGTCATTTTCATAAAACAGTTGACTAACAGCGCACGGTCTCTCCACTCGATAGCCATACTATTTGCTCACGTTGTTGTTGTGGTCTTCAGTCCAGAGCCTAGTTTGATGCATCTCTCCATGCTGCTCTATCCTGTGCAAGCTTCTTCATCTCCCAGTACCTACTGCAACCTACATACTTCTGAATCTGCTTAGTGTATTCATCTCTTGGTCTCCCTCTACGAATTTTACCCTCCACTCTGCCCACCAGTATTAATTGGTGGTCCCTTGATGCCTCAGAACATGTTCTATCAACCGATCCGTTCTTCTAGTCAAGTTGTGCCACAAATTACTCTTCTCCCCAATTCTATTCAATACCTCCTCATTAGTTATGCGATCTACCCATGTAATCTTCAGCATTCTTTTGTAGCACCACTTCTATTCTCTTGTTGTCTAAGCTATTTATCGTCCACGTTTCACTTCCATACGTGACTACACTCCACATAAATACTTTCAGAAACGACTTCCTGACATTTGAATCTACACACGATGTTAACAAAGTTCTCTTCTTCAGAAACGCTTTCCTTGCTACTGCCAGTCTACATTTTATATCCTCTCTACTTCGACCATCATCATTTTGCTCCCCAAATAGCAAAACTCATTTACTACTTTAAGCGTCTCATTTCCTAATCTAATTCCCTCAGCATCACCCAATTTAATTCGACTACATTCCATCATCGTCGTTTTGCTTTTGTTGATGTTCATCTTATATCCTCCTTTTGAGACACTGTCTGTTCCGTTCAACTGCTCTTCCAGGTCCTTTGCTGTCCCTGATAGAATTACAATATCATCGACGAACCACAAAGTTTTTATTTCTTCTCCATGGATTTTAATATCTACTCCGAATTTTTCTTTTGTTTCCTTTACTGCTTGCTCAGTATACAGATTGAATAACATCGGGGAGAGGCTACAACCCTGTCTCACTCCCTTCCCAACCACTGCTTCCCTTTCATGCCCCTCGACTCTTATAACTGCCATCTGGTTTCTGTACAAATTGTAAATAGTCTTTCGCTCCCTGTATTTTACCCCTGGCACCTTCAGAATTTGAAAGAGTGTATGACGATGTTATTATCAAAAGCGTCCTATCAGGACCAATGTGCTCTTATTCTTTTCTTGGCTGCCGAAGGACAAACACGGGTAGACATCCACAGGAGAATGAAGAATGTCAATGGGGCAGCATGTCTGTCGGAAGCCACCATCGTGGAATGGTTCACCAAGTTCCATACTGGTCGCTATTCGAGACGAAACACCAGTCGACCTGGGTGGCCAGTCTCACTCACGTGTGTATAGACATTCGAGCATGTGCCCTACAGTCCTGATCTCTCCCCATGTGACTGTTATGCATTCAGTCCCTTAACGGCCTTGAAGGATCCAGGTTGCTGTCGAGGGTGTGCAGCAGACAGTTACAGACTTCACTCAGAAGGACACGATGTTTTAGTAAACGAATATCTTTAACCTGGTGCGCCACTGAGATGATTACCTCAATGTTCACTACGATTTACGTAGTTGGCATATCGATTCCGGACTGTGCTGCTTTCTTATACTTCTCTTGACGGACTGATATTACTAATTTTTTCTTGTTGTTGTTTTGCTTTTTCTCCCAGGTGCTAGGTGACCCTCATCTTTGGGGACGCCGGTTGCTGCTGTTTATTCACTGTGTTACGTGAAGTGACAATGGCACAGGCAGGGTGACAAGCTCTTACTGGTAAATTTTCTCTGAGCCGTGGTAAAAATTGCTGTCTTGAGAAGCGCGCCGCAGCGCGTAGTGTGAAGCAGTCGCCCTCTGTTTCTGGCGGTGGCGCCGCTGTGGCAGTCGCAGCTTTCGTGTCTCCCTCTCATGGGAAAGCGGTAAAGGTTGCCTGTTCACGTGCATTTAAGCTTCCGCCAGCTCCCCCTCCCTGATGATGTCCTCCTCCCCTCTAACTACCCCTCCTATCAACTTTGATCCTTCCCCCACCCACTTCCTGTGTCTTTTCCTTCAGGCACCCTCCCTCCCTTCTCTCTCCTTTTCCCCCCCCCCATCCCCCTTCCTCCACCCCTCTGCCCCTGGGCTACCTCTCCCCCTTCCTCCCTTCCCCCTATCTCCCCTGCCCGTGGCATCTCTGCTCTCCCCTCTCCCTCTCCCACCGCCCCGCCTCATCCTCTCTTGGCAGGTCCCCGGACTCGTACACGCTTGGTGAACATTCGTGCGCCGGCGATCAACGCCTCGTATTTCTGTGTGTGCCGTCGTTTTGTGCTTAAGTGGTTCAGTGTTATTCGTTTTGTGAACCTACGTTCGCGTGTGACAATTTTCGGCTATGTATAAGTGTCTGAGCAAATTTTATCTTGGACTGTACGCCCGTGAACAGCTCCATGTATTTAAAAAGTGTTTGTCTCCGTTTATATGTCCACCATGTTTTTCTCTAATTGTCTTCATATGTCTCTTTTGTGTTTCTCTATGGCCTAAGAGCGGCGTAGTATGCTGCTGCTGGCCTGCCTGTAAACAGGTTTAAAAATAACAATAAAGAAAAAAGAGCATTTAAGGGGCGCTAAAAGTCCGCCAGTCGGTCAGTTGGTCAGCCGGGTCAGTGTGGGGCAGTCAGTGTCTGTCGTATGGGGTGCTAGCAGCTTTGTGTTAGGCCGCCAGTCTGCTCGAGTTTGTTCAGGCAACGGCCATTGGCGGTTGGATCGATCAGTTGGTCGGTCGCGCACTGAGACACAAGGTGACTTGTCCGCCTTGAGCGTCGGCGCATGTGAGGTCGCCACGTCAGTCCAGTGGGCCGCGTCGTATAGCGAGCGGCAGTGGCTTCGCGGCCGACACGAGAGCAACCGTAGTCAACCAACGACATCGGTCTGGCCGGTGCGAGCTGCGACGCCGTGAGACGGGAGATCGGCGCGCCTTCCTGCGTCCATTGAAGCGGCTGGCAGCGGACGGTTCGGGAGAGCGTTATGGGGGTGCTGCGCCAGGTCTTCGCCAGACAACGCAGTTTATTAGAAGTTAAGTGATTCGTGATGTGTTATTTCATTTACTTGTTAAATTCTACTTGTTTTCTTGGTCAGTTTCTCGTCCCCAGCTTGATCGTCTGTCTCCCGTCCGCATTTCTTAGGCAGTTAGTGTCTGTCTGTCTGTCTGTCGGTCTGCCGTACGTTAATAGCTGCCTCTGTCATGTTTGTCGGATTCGGTGTTAACGAATTTATTGCTTGACGTGTAACGGCCGAATTCCTGAAATATGTTTTTATCTTGCCTATCATCTTGAGAGCCGGTATATGTGTAATGTAGTGTATGTTTGGCTAACCTTGTATATTTTATGTAAAACTATGTTTCATGGATTTTTATTTAAATGGTTATTTTAGTATATAAAGTTGCCACCCTTCCACCATAAGAGGCTTTTTTTAAAATCAAGTTGCACGTTTGGTTAATGTTCTTGATGAATCGCTTGTAAATAAAGTAAATTCTTAAGAAAAGATTTAAAAGTAAATTCACGGTTCATTCTCTTACCCACAAATCAACACCATCTCCCCAAATTTTGCTCTCCGGTCATCTCTTTCTTGAGAACATTGGCCAGCTGTCTGTGGACTGAAAGATCCAGTTCTCGTACTGTTTTATGTATGCAGAATATTTTCTTCCATTTAAAATGACTCATGGTGCAGAACTTTTCTATGTACATTCGTTCACCTTTACAGGCTCCAAATCCTACTATATCGTACACTAAATGTTGGTCTGCAAGTTTCTGTAAAGATAAATGCTACGTCTTCGACAGTAGTTCTTTAACTGCAAGCCTTGTCAAACTCCGCCTTGGAGAACGTACAAACGATTATACGGGGCATTAATAGGAAACCACCCAAATTTCTAGACGCAATAGATAAAAAAGGCCTCAGTCGTAGGTACTTGTGAACTGCAGCGTCATGCAAAATAACTCAAAAAGTTTTGTATAAAAATTCCATACACTTCTATATGGGCTCATTTCGTAATCATTTAAATGTCTAGATGATACTTTATTCCAACCCATGTGCACACAAGCCTGTCTGAAATGCATCTACAATTCTTCTTTGAAGACCGCTAAAGTCACGTACAGGCGAGGCATAAAAATTGTCTTCCACATAAGCCCACAGGAAGAAATCCGGAGGGATTATTCTGGAGGTCACATTGGCTATTTAGTTGCTCCATTACATCCTATCCACCATTGTGGAAATGTTCGGTCCAGGAATTCTCAAACATATAAACTGCAGTGAGTTGGATCACCATCTTGCTCGAAGATCACATTCAGTTAAAGGGGTAGAAGCTGAGGGGCAGAAAATTGCTCACGCAGATCAAAATAAAGGCTTCTTGTTAAAGTTAGCTCTATATCTGCATCCACACCTACGTGACTGTTCTGAAATTCACATTTAACTGCCTGGCAGAGAGTTCATCAGACTTCCTTCAGACTATTTCTCTAACGTTCCACGCTGGAACACCTCGCGGGAAAAACGAATACTTAGATCTGATTTCTCTTTTTTTGTGATCATTTCTTCCTACGACCGTTGGCCTCAACAGATGTTCGTGATAGGAATTTCGTTAAATGTCTTGCCGCAACGAAAAGCTCCTTTATTCTAACAACTGCCAGCCCAACTCGTATATAACATCCGTGACGCTTTCTCCCCTATTTCACGAAAATACAAAACGAGCTGCCTTCTTTGACCGTTTTCGATGTCCTCTGTCAATTGTATCTGGTAAAGGTCCCCTACAGCGCAGCACTACTCCAGAAGAGGGCGGAAAAGGGTAGTGTAGACAGTTTCTAAAGTACATCTGTTTCATCTTCTAAGTGTTCTGTCAATAAAACGCAGTCTTTGGTTCGCCTTCCCCACAACATTGTACTGGATTTTTAAAGAAGACAATAAAGGCCAATGGCTATGATAGTTCGTCCATAGACTGGGTTTTGAAGCGAAATATTAATTGTGGTGATAGGAAGGACTATGAGCCACCTTCCCTCTCTGTTAAGTTACCGTTTGTTTCTTGGGTCGCTGACCGCATCAGCAGAATTGTAAAAGAAAATAGTGTTTCGATCACTTTCTTCAGTGAAAACAAAGTAAAAGACTTTTTCCGACGGAAAACGGATGCACCTGATTGTCTCATCACTGCGGGCGTATATGAACTGACACGTGGCTGTGGCAATGTATATATCGGCGATACAGGAAGCACTGTTAAAGGGTTTAAGGAACACGAACACCTCATGCAGGTGAAACAAACTATGAAATCGGCGGTAGCGCAACATCATGAGAACTGTGGCCTTGACATCGATTTCAGTAACGTATGTGTACTGGCTATGGAAATCAACATTTATAGAAAAAAGTCCGAGAAGCGACCGAAATTTGTAAGAACTCATGTAACTTTGGTAGAGAGGACGGCTAAAGGCTTCCATTATCGTGGCTCCCAGCCTTCAAGGAAGTGAATACGTGGCTGCGGCGTGTGAGCAATGCAAACAACGCCCTGGAAGCCACCTCTGCGGACGCTAATGTTTTGGACAAACATTCTCACTTTCATTCTCTGCCTGGTTCGCTTATAGGTAATCATGTGGGCCCACCAATATCAGCAGGAGGAATTTTAACCATTTACTCTGCTCCAGCATAAGTGCGGGAAAAATCCCTAACTAATCAATGACGTTGGCCCACCAATGGTAATTATAGGAATTTTAGCCAATTACCCCCTTCTTCGGCATTAGCACGGGAAAACATCTCCCTCCATTCAATGATGGTGGCCCAGCAATGGTAGATCAAGGCTTTTTTACCCAATAACCACACTTCTCCAGCATGAAAATTCCCCTTTATATGAGAAGGCGACTCAATTCTCTGACAGTGCTCAACCTCCAGTGGACACCACAAGATCCTGAAGAAGATCCCAGCTGAGGGGCAGAAACGTCGATTGTTTGAAGAAATATGATGCGGCCCAACAACCCAGACAATTTTCGCCTCATTATATACACTGCCCTACAGAATTGAATGAACACTTTTTCGAAACATGAGAAAAAAAGGCCAGAGCTGAGAATTTCATGTGGCCTGTACAGTGGGTTAATGATGTCAAATTGACACAAAATTTTACCACAATTATGTCCAACGCCACCACGGACGTGTCAAACGAAGGGAACATCGTCACAGTCCCTCTTACCCTCATGTCACCCCTTCTTTTGACGCACCTCCGACGGAGGTCACATCTCTGACACCCAGCGTTTAAATCACGCGGTTTTCTTTTGAGTGGACGAGAAAAATATTTTGGATTCATTGCCGCTCAGAATAAGACTCATGGTGTGACAGAAAGGGCGTCAAAGAAACGACCCCTTTCGTTGGGACGTTGTTTCCCGCAGATTTAGGGGTCGAAAACGACAGTTTGCTGTGTGGCGAGCAGCAGGAAGACGTTCTTAACTATCTTTGATACTGATGACACTTACCTGACGCTTCAGCCCTTCGCTAAGGAGATCGTGGCGTAGAAATCCACTTGAACGTGATCTCATCTCTTTCGAGTGCAGTGCGATCGCAATATTTGCTCTGGCGTACAGAGTGAAACCACTAGGGAACGTCCAAAACCATTTACGAAATTTGAACGTAGCCCGTGAGCTGGTACGTTGCTGGCGACTTTTTCATCGTTGAGTCGACTTCGATGTTTATTTGTCTTCTTCGCATCTTTGGCGGTGGCGGGTTTTTAACTGGAGTGCGCGCGCTCTGCTGGTGGCTGGTGTGCGGGTATCCGCGGTGTGAGGAGGAGTGACGGGGGACTGTGTTTGTACGGAGCACGGCGAGAGGCCGAGTCGGCATGGCGAAGAGGGTGGCCAGCCGCTATTGCGAGTTTAACCGTTACAATGTAGATTTTCTGTCCTGGTGATGGCGATTTCCTCGAGGTTGGAAGGACAGGTTCCGACGAGTTGGTTACAAGTTATACAGGCCGAATGAATTGGAGTCGTCGAGTAGCTTCGGTGGGTGGTGTTCATATTAACTTTATATTCCAGTGTACTAAAAGCCGTTTGAAATTGTTCCAGTAGCTTATCACTGAATTTGGTGTCGTCACCTGATACCTTGGCGGCAGTTGAGGAAGTGTAAAGACACGAAGCATGGCTAAACACTTAGCTAGAAGTGGAACTAAGTAGTGCGTTAGTTTGTGATTCACGTTCCAAGCAGCGCTGAAATATTTTTCCTATTCTACCTGTTATGCCATTATTTTAGTCTGGTCTTTAAATGTGCGTCGAAATTATTCTTACTATTCTAACTTTTATGCTATTATTTTAGTGATGGTTTTAAGAGCCGTGACTGCCCAAGTAAGTCACGGAGGTTAATTCTGTTCATTTGTGGAATGTGTCATTGAAAGATAGGATTGTGTATCTCATGCCTCAGAATATTGCCTGCCACTGATATGTTTTATGTTGCAGATAGTTGGAAGTGGATGACGCGAGTAAACTAGGATCGAACTACCACCATGGCAGTTGTTACTGTCCTGTAATTCCATCCTTTCGGTGGAGAGTTATGGTTTCTGAAGCTCAATCGCAGTGCAAAGTTGAGTACCCTTTTATTTCATTTCTTGTCCCATGGATTTCTTATATCGGTTAAAATCTTTTGGTGTGCTTGCGTCCATCACTAATTCTCATGTAGAGTGGAAGCGGTGCCTGTTTTCTTGGGTAGATCTTCTCATCATAGTCAGGTACTGAAATTATATGAACCTGCTATATGCAAGTAGTATTGTTCTAATTGATCTCACGTTCACCGAGTAAACCTTAAAATTTTGGTGTTTGTTGAACTCAGAGCTTTTAATTAGGATAGTTATGTTAGTAATATTTTATGAGCATGCTTTTATGAATATTGTGTTTGAAGTATGAAAAGTTGGCCTAAGAAGCTTTAAAACATTCCTGTCTGTTGAATTCCGAAATTGTATGTGATGAAAAGATAGATAAAAGAGTTTCCATGCAAGTGATGAAGTAGGTGTGATTTGTTTGCTAGTCATATTCAATTAATTATGGGTCCATGGGCATGGTTTAAATTAATGTAAGTGGTTGAAAGAAAACGATATGTGGAAGATATCTTAAAAGATTTTTGTGTTCTATAAGACAAGCTTTGTTGTAATTATGGTTACTGTGAATGTATTGTGAGCAATGTGTTTGTAATAAAGAAGTGTGTGGCAACTACAACTTGTAACGCCGGAAATGCATATCCTCCTATTTCCATCTATTGTTCTATAATTTGTTTTCCTTATTTTTGTTGCCTGAATATATGACATTTCTGTGTCTTTACATATTGTAATTGTTTTACTATTTGTATATATATATATTTATGCATTTATGTCGATGTATAATTGGTTTGTTTCGTAAATATTATTTGTATTTTTACGCTGAGTCTTGCCTAGGGAAAACTGCTATCGAACGATTACATCGATAGGTCGTGTGAAGACTCGAAGTGTGTAGGATCTTTGGTAGTGTTAACTCTGCCGCGTGGAGCGCGGGCAGAGCAGTGGGAGTCTGGCTGGAGTAGCGAGTGGAGCAGGTGTGTGGTGTGACGCTCCCGCGAGTTGCCGCGCTTTCGGGGTTGGGCAGCATGTAATTGCGCTCGACTCGCGATGATAGTTTCGGACATGGTGTCGCGGACGGGAAGCATTAGCTGGCGCACATCAAGAGCCCGTTTCGCCTGGTGACCGTGTCAAGAGGAAGGCGCGCCAACATCCAGCTTCTGCAACAGCGACGGCCGACAATGAGTGACTGTCGCCACCTCCTCCATCGATGGCTTCAAACCTTCAATCAACCAACAAGGAAGACTAAAAGCACGTAAAGTTTCAGAACTGTATGGCAGACCTCAGCTTTTCAAATTGTTCCATTTGCCTCGCAAAATTACAGCAACTTAGCATGAACCTTTGTTGCTCATTGTCCCAATTGCATTGCCAAGCAGGGTCCCTTCCTTTTCCGAAATGAACCCGAGTGTCGTTGAAATTCAAACGCCAGCATAATTCCATTTCACTGCTTTGATTTCAAAGTTCAATTTTAGTATTCATAGCTGGCTACAATAGTTAGATTACACAGGCACAAATTAAGAGTGCGAGTTTTGTTACCGTATTTTAGCTTACCTGTGACTACAGCTCAGCTTGGTACGTACTAAATTTTACTATTGTTAATTGTTCAGAATCATTTAATTCAAGTTCAAAGTTAAATCTCTTCTTTCTAAATTGCGTAGATTCAAGTAGCTTTAGAAATGATTGTTGAGGTAGTCCAAGACTAACTGTATTTCGATGTGCTTCAGAAAGAAAGCTCACTATTAACTTCAGTCCCTAAATTAACTTTCGATTTTCCGGTTTCATTAATTCTTTTGCTAAATTAAGTGTAGCGAAATTTATTACTTCTGACAAACTCTCAGTTTTCACACTACACGTGTCAACCTTCAGTTGCCACGCTTCTAGTGCTAATTATATGTGTAATAACCTTTCTTTTTCAGTTATTATAGTAATTGTCCATAGGACTGGCGACCGTAATTTCCCCCAAATCTCAAATATCTAATTACCGCTAGTTGATTGTTAGCGTAACGGCCGCACATTTACTTTCTTTATTAACTTTATCCCTATTTCAAAATTAATTTCCACCAGTTTCACTTGCATTTTTCCCTTCATTTAGATGTAACCCTTTCCTCCCTCTTTACCGACAGGTTAACTTCGGTGACGATTGCTTTTCCAAAATTCCCATTAGGTACACGCGGTTTCATGTTTCACTGTCATTAAGGTCGATAAGTGAGGGGGAGGTTACAAACTGATTTAGACTGTGATTTCGGTGTGTCCTTAGAGAGCACACCACAACTCAGAACAGCTTTTTCAGTACTCTGCTTCACACTGTCCTGTGGTGTGATCACCAAGGGACGCGACAATGAGGCATGCCTGAATAAACCGGCCAATGGTCACTCAAAGCCACTCCAGTTCGGCAAAACCCTCAGTGTCACCCGTCCACATTAATTAAGAATTTTAAAAATGTGCCTTTACAGAGAAAACCAACGAGGTAACTTTAGCAGAGTAGCCTTAGGCGCCTGTAGGAAGGCAATAACTTGACACACCTCCGACGCCAGTTGCCTGCCTGCAGGCGTCTAGGACTAATTCTCAACTTTTCTCAGTAAAGGCATATTTTTAAAATTCCAAATAAATGTTAGCGGGTGCCACTCCATTCAATGAGAATCTAATCTGAAAACGTGTTCGGGGAAGCCCCAGAGAGCGGTGAGAAACTAACGTGACAGTCACCTCCTCACACAGCCTGACAACTAGGTCCTATTTCATTTCATAGCTGGACTTCTGTGTTTCTCATCCGTGGCGCCCTTACGGCACAGCGCTACGTCGACGATATATACGTCCCATCCGGTTGCCCTTCATGGCACACCATTACGGGCTTATATTTCAGCAATATCATGTCCACCTGCAAGAGTTTCTACTGTTTATCTTGGTGATTGCCAAACTCTACTGTGGCCAGCAGCTCGCCAGATCGCTACCCGTTTGAGAACGTTTGGAGCTTTATCGCCAGCGCCCTCCAACCCTCCAACGATCAACGCGCCAGTTTGACAGAACATGGCATGATTTCCCTCAGGAGGACATCAACATCTACGTCTACACGGTTACTCTGCAATTCACCCTTAAGTGCCTGGCAGAGGGTTCATCGAACTATTTTCATTCTACTTCTCTACCATTCCACGCTCGAATGGCGCGTGGGAAAAAGGATCACCTAAATCTTTCCGTTCGAGCTCTGATTTCTCTTATTTTATTATGATGATCCTTCTCCCTACGCAGGTGGGTGTCAACAACATATTTTCGCATTCGGAAGAGAAAGTTGGTGATTGAAATTTCGTAAATAGATCTCGCCGCGAAGAAAATCGCCTTTGTTTCAGTGACTGCCACCCCAACTCGCGTATCATATGGGTGACACTTTCACCCCTACTGTGCGATAACACGAAACGAGATGCCCTTCTTTGCACTTTTTCGATGTCCTCCGTCAATCCTACCTGGTAAAGATCCCCCACCGCGCAGCAATATTCCGGCAGAGGACGGATAAGTGTAATGCAGGCTGTCTCTTTAATGGGTTTGTCGCGTCTTCTAAGTGTTCTGCCAATAAAGCGCAGTCTTTGTTTCGTCTTCCCTACAATATTATCTATGTGCTCTTTCCAATTGAAGTTGCTCGTAATTGTAATTCCTAGGTATTTAGTCGAATTGACAGCCCTTAGATTTGTGCGATTTATCGTATACCCAAAATTTATAGGATTTCTTTTAGTACGCATGTAGATGGCCTCGCACTTTTCTTTGTTTAATGCCAATTGCCACTTTTCGCACCATACAGAAATTCTCTCTAGATCATTTCGTAATTGGAATTGATCGTCTGATGATTTTACTAGGCGGTAAATTACAGCGTCACCTGCAAACAATCTAAGGGGGCTGCTCAGATTATCAACTTGATCATTTATATAAATCAGGAGCAGTGGAGGGCCTATGACCCTACCTTGCGGAACGCCATATATCACTTCTGTTCTATGCGATGATTTACCATCTATCACTACGAACTGTGACCTCTCTGAGAGGAAATCACGAATGCAGTCACACAACTGAGACCATACTCCATATGCACCAATTTGATTAATAGTCGCTTGTGAGGAACGGTATCAAAAGCCTTCTGGAAATCTAGGAATATGGAATCGATCTGAGATCCCTTGTCGACAGCACTCGTTACTTCATGGGAATAACACCCAACAACTCTATCAAGTAATACCAAGCCGAATAACTGCTTGCATAAGGGCTAGAGGTGGAGCAAAGCATTATCCAATTTTTTTGAAACTGTAATCAATTGTTCGTCTGTACATGTACAGCACATCTCCGAATTTCCGTCCAATTGGGATATGTCCTTCGTGGTACGTCGTATTTTTCGTCATAAAGTGTATGTAGACTCCTATCGCTTTCCCATTCGTCGTATTAGCCACTACAGGAAAAGCTACCGAAAATTATCTGATAGTGTGCGAAGAAAGCACTACTCCTTACATTCAGCGTGCAACACATTACGTTATAAAAAAATATGAGCGACCGAGGTGGCCCCGTGGTTAAAACACGACATCCGAATTGATAAAAGCGGACTTCGAATCTCCGTCTGGCCAACCAGATTTCCTTAAACCATGTAACATTGTTTCTGGCTGGAATACGCTCCTTGAAATTATGAAGACAGGGAGGGTAAAATCCAGGGAGCGGGAAGTTATCTGCAACCTGTAGAGAAACCAGATGGCAGTAGTTATATACAACTTGTACAGAAAAAAGACGGCGGCAATATGAGTTGAAGAGCATGAAAAGGCAAGTAATAGCTGAGAAGGAGGTAAGGCGTGGTTGTACCCTCTCCCCCATGTTATTCAATTGGTGCACTGATCAAGTAAAAAGGAAATCAACAAGAAATTTGGAAAATGTTTGGTTGGTTGACTTTGGGGAGGGGACCAAACAGCGAAGTCATCGGTCCCATCGGATTAGGGAAGGTTCAAATGGCCCTGAGCACTATGGGACTCAACATCTGAGGTCATCAGTCCCAATAACTTAAAACTACTTAAACCTAACTAGCCGAGGGACATCACACATATCCAGGATTCGAACCTGCGACCGTAGCGGTCGCGCGGTTCCAGACTGAAGTGCCTAGAACCGCTCGGCGACAGCAACCAGCATTAGGGAAGACGGAGAAGGGAGTCGGCCGTGCCATTTCAAAGGAACCCTCCCGGCATTTGCCTGAAGTTATTTAGGGAAATCACGGAGAACCGAAATTAGAATGGCCGGACGCGGGTTTGAACTGTCGTCCTCCTGAATGCGAGTCCAGTGTGCTAACTTTTGCGGCACCACTCTCGGTGTTGGAAAAGGAATTAATGTTCAGAGAGAAGATATAAAAATTTTGCGGTTTGACAATGACACTTATTCTCTCAGAACAGCAAAGGACTTGGAAGAATAGTTGACTGGAATGGATAGAGTCTTGAAAAGAGCTTAAAAATGCACATCAACAAATGTATAACAAGGATAACAGAATACAGTCGAATTAAATCAAGTGCTCCTGACTGAATTAGATTAGGGAATGAAGCACTACAAGTAGTAGATGAGCTTTGCTGCAGAAGAACGTCGAAAATTAGATGGGTAGATAAAATAGCTAATGAGGAGGTACTGAATATTATTTGGGTAAAAGTAATTCGTGACACAGTTGGACTAAAAGACGATATCGGCTGACAGGTCACTTTATGAGAGATCACAGAGTCATCAGTTTGGTAAATGAAGGAAGTGTGGGGGAGTACAGTAAGCAGGTGCCAATGGAAGTACGTTGCAATAGTTATGCAGAGATGAAAAAACTTGTACAGGATAGACTAGCATGGAGAGCTGCAGCGAAACTCTCTTCGGACTCAAAACTACAACAATAAAAAATGCTGGGATGGTTCCTTTAAAAAGGCATCATTATCAAATCCGGGCTTTTGATCCGTCTCTTATGTCCCTATCTTTGACAGAACGTTTAAATCCTATCTTCCCATTTACTTCCATGCAGAAACATAACGCCAGTATCAAAAATCTCGTATGTACTTAATCGATCCTCACATAAAGAAGTCACTGAACTGATGCGAAATGTTCTTATCGGCCTGCTTTTTTCTTATTGGACTTGATAGTGACCCCGCGAAATTTTTATCTCCCATTTGCGTCAGAGCGCAACGGCTGCCAATAGCAGTAACACAAAGAAATCTCAGAAGCCCCCTTACACTGCTCCACAGAAACATAAACACTCGAAATAATGGAATCCATTATACGCTTGTATCAGACGCGAAAACACGCCACAGGCAATACCAATGTTTTAATCATCGCGCGAGCAGCATCACATCATTCGAACTTAATAACATACGGTGTGTGGCGAAAGTGAAGGGTAACAGAAGTTATCCGTAACGGTACACTCTTATACCTCTGACATCAATGTACTATTGACTTTTAGATCCTGTTCGAATCGCAAACGTAATGAGTTTTGTCGAACAGAGTGACCTCCTCCATACCAACCAGCATGGATTTCGAAACCATCAATCATACAAAACCGAACTCTCCCTCTTCTTACGTGAAGTACTGTAGGCCTTTGATCGAGGTAGTCAGGTAAATGGAATCTTGTGTCTCGGAAAACACTATGTGATAAAAAGTATTCGGACACCCCCAAAAACATATGTTTTTCATATTAGGTGCATTGTGCTGCCACCCTCTGCCAAATACTACATATCAGCTACCTCAATAGTCATTAGATATCGTGAGAGAGCAGAATGGGGCCCTCTGCGAAACTCACGGACTTCGAGAGTTGTCAGGTGATTGGGTGTCACCTGATTCATACGTTTGTACGCGAGATTTCCACTATCCTAAACATTCCTAGGTCCACTGTTTCTGATGTGATACTGAAGTGGTAACGTGAAGGGACACGTACATCACAAAAGCGCATAGGTCGACTTCGTCTGTTGACTGACACAGACCGCTGACTGTTGAAGGGTGTCGTAATGTGTAACAGGCAGACATCTATCCAGACCATCACACAGGAATTCCAAAGTGCATCAGGATCCACTGCAAGTACTATGACGGTTAGGTGGGATGTGAGAAAACTTGGATTTCATGGTCGAGCGGCTTCTCATAAGCCACACATCACGGCTGTAAATACCAAACGACGCCTCGCTTCATCACGGTACACAATGTGGCGATCCGATGGCAGGGTGTGGCTATGGAGAAAGCCTGGTGAACGTCATCTGCCAGCGTGTGTGGTGCCAACATTAAATTCGGAGGCTGTGTTGTTATGGTGTGGTCGTGTTTTTCATGTAGGGGGCTTGAATCCTTTGTTTTTCTGCGTGGCACTATCACAGCACCTTCTTGCTTCCCACTCTTGAAGAGCAATTTGGGGATGGCGATTGCATCTTTCAACACTATCGAGCACCTGTTCATAATGCACGGCCTGTGGCGGAGTGGTTACACGACAATAACATCCCTGTAATGGACTGCCCTGCACAGAGTTCTGACCTGAACGCTATAGAACACCTTTGGGACGTTTTGGAACGCTGAGTTCGTGCCAGGCCTCACCGACCGACGTCGATACCTCTCCTCAGTGCAGCACTCCGTGAAGACTGGGCGTCCATTCTCCAAGAAAGCTTCCAGCACCTGACTGAACGTATGCCTGCGATAGTGGAAGCAGTCATCAAGGATAAGGGTGGGCCAACACCATATTGAATTCCAGCTTTACCGGTGGAGATCGCCACGAACTTGAAATTTTCAGCCAGGTGTCCGGATACTTTTGATCACGTAGTGTATGTTTTTGCGACTACTCATCATGCGAAAACCAAACTGGCGCTTTTGTCACATGACATTCTGAAAGACGTGGATCAAGGCAACTGGGAAATATTTCTTGAGTTTTCAAAGTATGTGACTCAGTATCACACAATAGCTTACTATTGGAAGTACAGTCATATGTGGGAGGGTGGGGGGGGGGGGGGGGGTTATCATGAGAAATTTGTGCCTGGATTGAAGATTTCTTGGTAGGGAGGATACTGCGTGTTATCTTGGCTGGAGGGTGTCGACAGAGGTAGAAGCAGCTTCGAGTGAGCCCTAGGGAAGTGTGTTGAGACGCTTACTGTTCATTCTGCTTATTTATTATCTTATAGACAATATTAATACACTCCTGGAAATTGAAATAAGAACACCGTGAATTCATTGTCCCAGGAAGGGGAAACTTTATTGACACATTCCTGGGGTCAGATACATCACATGATCACACTGACAGAACCACAGGCACATAGACACAGGCAACAAAGCATGCACAATGTCGGCACTAGTACAGTGTATATCCACCTTTCGCAGCAATGCAGGCTACTATTCTCCCATGGAGACGATCGTAGAGATGCTGGATGTAGTCCTGTGGAACGGCTTGCCATGCCATTTCCACCTGGCGCCTCAGTTGGACCAGCGTTCGTGCTGGACGTGCAGACCGCGTGAGACGACGCTTCATCCAGTCCCAAACATGCTCAATGGGGGACAGATCCGGAGATCTTGCTGGCCAGGGTAGTTGACTTACACCTTCTAGAGCACGTTGGGTGGCACGGGATACATGCGGACGTGCATTGTCCTGTTGGAACAGCAAGTTCCCTTGCCGGTCAAGGAATGGTAGAACGATGGGTTCGATGACGGTTTGGATGTACCGTGCACTATTCAGTGTCCCCTCGACGATCACCAGTGGTGTACGGCCAGTGTAGGAGATCGCTCCCCACACCATGATGCTGGGTGTTGGCCCTGTGTGCCTCGGTCGTATGCAGTCCTGATTGTGGCGCTCACCTGCACGGCGCCAAACACGCATACGACCATCATTGGCACCGAGGCAGAAGCGACTCTCATCGCTGAAGACGACACGTCTCCATTCGTCCCTCCATTCACGCCTGTCGCGACACCACTGGAGGCGGGCTGCACGATGTTGGGGCGTGAGCGGAAGACGGCCTAACGGTGTGCGGGACCGTAGCCCAGCTTCATGGAGACGGTTGCGAATGGTCCTCGCCGATACCCCAGGAGCAACAGTGTCCCTAATTTGCTGAGAAGTGGCGGTGCGGTCCCCTACGCCACTGCGTAGGATCCTACGGTCTTGGCGTGCATCTGTGCGTCGCTGCGGTCCGGTCCCAGGTCGACGGGCACGTGCACCTTCCGCCGACCACTGGCGACAACATCGATGTACTGTGGAGACCTCACGCCCCACGTGTTGAACAATTCGGCGGTACGTCCACCCGGCCTCCCGCATGCCCACTATACGCCCTCGCTCAAAGTCCGTCAACTGCACATACGGTTCACGTCCACGCTGTCGCGGCATGCTACCAGTGTTAAAGACTGCGATGGAGCTCCGTATGCCACGGCAAACTGGCTGACACTGACAGCGGCGGTGCACAAATGTTGCGCAGCTAGCGCCATTCGACGGCCAACACCGCGGTTCCTGGTGTGTCCGCTGTGCCGTGCGTGTGATCATTGCTTGTACAGCCCTCTCGCAGTGTCCGGAGCAAGTATGGTGGGTCTGACACACCGGTGTCAATGTGTTCTTTTTTCCATTTCCAGGAGTGTAGTTGTCTCAGACTCGTCACAGATTATGTAGCTATTTATAATGAAGGAAGTACTGATGACCATGGATGAATAGATATTGTCAGATCTTGATAAGATTTACCAGTGATGCAAGAATGGCAATTTTAGTTAAATGTTCAAGTATGAAAAGGTGTGTACATTACAGAAGCAAAAACAAAAAAACAAAAACTTAGTATATGGCTCTGAGCACTATGGGACTTAACATCTGAGGTCATCAGTCCCCTAGAACATAGAACAACTTAAACCTAACTAACCTAAGGACATCACACACATCCATGCCCGAGGCAGGATTCGAACCTGCGACCGTAGCGGTCGCGCGGTTCCAGACTGAAGAACTTAGTATACAATGACTACAACATCAGTTACTCTGCAGAAGACATAGCTTTGTTCAGTGCTACGATCCCCTTGAAAATGTCCTCCTCAGATAGGGGCGAAAGGTGAAGGCGGTGTCGTTTGGGCACTCGGGTGCTGGACTTTGGTCTGGTAGGAGACTTCTGGTCGATGCTCTGGCATGTTTGGTTGGTGCTTGGGACCTGTCCTGAGACTGACTTCACTTTCAAGTAGTTCAGACTGGAGAGCCTGTGGTGAAGTCCTTACTGTACTGACAGTGTGACTTCAAACGCCTCAGACTATTCATTTGCAAGGGCAAACTTATTCGTTTTTGGTTTACCAGTCTTGACGTTTAGTATCCTTGTGCACTCTATCGTATAAGTGAGCCAAATTGGTCCTTGGTACGGCCAGCGAACAGGTGTGTCACACACTGAATTCTACTGTGATTTCAGGGCTCTGGTAGAGAGTAAATTGCGATCCGTCTGCCTGATCGTTAGACCGTGAGATTTTTGCCTTTCTTTCGTGGCCACGATCGATTCACAGATGCCGCCTCATGTCTCACCTCCGCCACACACATCTCGCCAGCTGTAAGATACATCACCGCACAAAGCAAGCAGGGTAATGTACTGCCGCTCCGGCCTTGTCAGGGTGTACAGATCTCAATCTCCACTTGCTCTTAGCTGCACCTATATAGAGAAACTTTTGTAGATTTGATCAATCAATGTCTACTCAGTGTCAGATCAATTCAGATTGCGTTATCCACATTTTTAGGGCCAGAGCACTTGACTCACTTCTGCCACCCAGGATCCTCGTCCATTGTGGTCTTGAACCACCTGTTTGCTGTTTATGGTATTCAATCAGTAACTCGTTTAGCATAATTTATGACTGTTTTTTGAAAAATAAATTATGTTATAACTATTCACTCTCAATCATTTGTAACAGCCCCACAAGGTTAAACTTTCAAGGATTCGCGTAGGCACACAGATTCAGATTTCACAAAAGTACTGACAAAAGCATCACACCTCTGTACATATCTCCGCCGGCCACAGTTAGTTTTGTCAATCATGTGCTCACCCCCCCCCCCCCACACACACACACACATATATATATATATATATATATATATATATATATATATATATATATATATATATATATATACTCCTGGAAATTGAAAAAAGAACACATTGACACCGGTGTGTCAGACCCACCATACTTGCTCCGAACACTGCGAGAGGGCTGTACAAGCAATGATCACACGCACGGCACAGCGGACACACCAGGAACCGCGGTGTTGGCCGTCGAATGGCGCTAGCTGCGCAGCATTTGTGCACCGCCGCCGTCAGTGTTAGCCAGTTTGCCGTGGCATACGGAGCTCCATCGCAGTCTTTAACACTGGTAGCATGCCGCGACAACGTGGACGTGAACCGTATGTGCAGTTGACGGACTTTGAGCGAGGGCGTATAGTGGGCATGCGGGAGGCCGGGTGGACGTACCGCCGAATTGCTCAACGCGTGGGGCGTGAGGTCTCCACAGTACATCGATGTTGTCGCCAGTGGTCGGCGGAAGGTGCACGTGCCCGTCGACCTGGGACCGGACCGCAGCGACGCACGGATGCACGCCAAGACCGTAGGATCCTACGCAGTGCCGTAGGGGACCGCACCGCCACTTCCCAGCAAATTAGGGACACTGTTGCTCCTGGGGTATCGGCGAGGACCATTCGCAACCGTCTCCATGAAGCTGGGCTACGGTCCCGCACACCGTTAGGCCGTCTTCCGCTCACGCCCCAACATCGTGCAGCCCGCCTCCAGTGGTGTCGCGACAGGCGTGAATGGAGGGACGAATGGAGACGTGTCGTCTTCAGCGATGAGAGTCGCTTCTGCCTTGGTGCCAATGATGGTCGTATGCGTGTTTGGCGCCGTGCAGGTGAGCGCCACAATCAGGACTGCATACGACCGAGGCACACAGGGCCAACACCCGGCATCATGGTGTGGGGAGCGATCTCCTACACTGGCCGTACACCACTGGTGATCGTCGAGGGGACACTGAATAGTGCACGGTACATCCAAACCGTCATCGAACCCATCGTTCTACCATTCCTAGACCGGCAAGGGAACTTGCTGTTCCAACAGGACAATGCACGTCCGCATGTATCCCGTGCCACCCAACGTGCTCTAGAAGGTGTAAGTCAACTACCCTGGCCAGCAAGATCTCCAGATCTGTCCCCCATTGAGCATGTTTGGGACTGGATGAAGCGTCGTCTCACGCGGTCTGCACGTCCAGCACGAACGCTGGTCCAACTGAGGCGCCAGGTGGAAATGGCATGGCAAGCCGTTCCACAGGACTACATCCAGCATCTCTACGATCGTCTCCATGGGAGAATAGCAGCCTGCATTGCTGCGAAAGGTGGATATACACTGTACTAGTGCCGACATTGTGCATGCTCTGTTGCTTGTGTCTATGTGCCTGTGGTTCTGTCAGTGTGATCATGTGATGTATCTGACCCCAGGAATGTGTCAATAAAGTTTCCCCTTCCTGGGACAATGAATTCACGGTGTTCTTATTTCAATTTCCAGGAGTGTGTGTATATATATATATATATAATACTAGAACTGACATGTTTCACGCAATTAGGGTGCATAGAACCTGAGAAATCAGTACCCAGAACAACAACCTCTGGCCATAATATCGGCCTTGATACGCCTGGGCATTGAGTCAAACAGAGCTTTGATGGCGTGTACAGGTACAGCTGCCCATGCAGCTTCAACCTGATACCACAGTTCATCAAGAGTAGTGACTGGCGTATTGTGACGAGCCAGTTCCTCGGCCACCACTGACCAGACGTTTTCAATTGGCGAGAGATCTGGAGAATGTGCTGACCAGGACAGCAGTCGAACATTTTCTGTGTCCAGAAAGGCCCGTAAAGGACCTGCAGCATGCGGTCGTGTACTATCTTGCTGAAATGTAGGGTTTCGCAGGGATCGGATGAAGGATAGAGCTAAGGTCGTAACACATCTGAAATGTAACGTCCACTGTTCAAAGTGCCGTCAATTCGAACAAGAGGTGACCGAGACGTGTAACCAATGGCACCCCATACCATCACGCCGGGTGATACGTCACTATGGCGATGACAGATACACGCTTCCAATGTGCGCTCACCGCGATGTCGCCAAACACAGATGCGACCATCATGATGCTGTAAACAGAACCTGGATTCATCCGAAAATATGACGTTTTGCCATTCGTGGACCCAGGTTCGTCGTTGAGTACACCATCGATAGCGCTCCTGTCTGTAATGCAGCGTCAAGGGTAACCGCAACCATGGTCTCCGAGCTGGTAGTCCATGCTGCTGCAAACGTCGTCGAAGTGTTGGTGCAGATGGTTGTTGTCTTGCAAACGTCCCCATCTGTTGACTCAGGGATCTAGATGTGGCTGCACGATCCGTTACAGCCATGCAGATAAGATGCTCTGAAAAGCTGATCATTTGCATATCACAGCCATAGCAATTTTTATGGCCAGTAGTATATATATATATATATATATATATATGTGTGTGTGTGTACCTGTGGGTGAATGCATACCCACTCGCAGTCATGTGTGCATGTGCACTTCCACATTTTGGACACTAGTATTGTCGGTATCTTTACCATTTTGAACATAGTGCAAAAAAAATTCTAACTGTTCAGAAGACTTTTGAACATGGCAACTTAGTCAATGCAGTGAAGCTTATCTATTTTGATGAATAATACAAGCCATCACAAAATTTGTGAACATGGTGCTAAATTCAGATTGTGTGTGCGTGTGTGTGTGTGTGTGTGTGTGTGTGTGTGTGTGTGTGTGTGTGTGAGAGAGAGAGAGAGAGAGAGAGAGAGAGAGAGAGAGAGAGAGCGAAAAGTGCCAGTTTACACAATTCAGTGGAAGAATTTTGTATAATTGTTGGGAAATATGGCAGTATTGGCAATACTTTTTTGAACACGCCAGAAGATAATTAGATTAGAAAATGGCCAGTTACACACTGACTGACCTGTTTCGTTGTGAGTAAAAAATACTGTTTTGAACATGACTGCGAGGTCAGCGACCGTTTACAAAGCAAAATGCAAAATTAACAGCAATAGCAGCCCGCGGTCGCAAAAAAATAGTCTGTTGACCTAGGTTTCGACACTGCTATAAGTGCCTTCATCAGAAATAAAACTCTCAAACTGGCCTAAAAATACAGCTAGGAAAAGATTTTTTAAGTGTAAGCAGGCTAGCAGTAAAAAAAATAGTACATAGATGTCACATATTAAACTAAAAATCAAGTAATAATGATTTAGTCACAAAATTTGTTAAACAGAATACGAGGTGCATTCAAGTTCTAAGGCCTCCGATTTTTTTTCTAATTAACTACTCACCCGAAATCGATGAAACTGGCGTTACTTCTCGACGTAATCGCCCTGCAGACGTACACATTTTTCACAACGCTGACGCCATGATTCCATGGCAGCGGCGAAGGCTTCTTTAGGAGTCTGGTTTGACCACTGGAAAATCGCTGAGGCAATAGCAGCACGGCTGGTGAATGTGCGGCCACGGAGAGTGTCTTTCATTGTTGGAAAAATCCAAAAGTCACTAGGAGCCAGGTCAGGTGAGTAGGGAGCATGAGGAATCACTTCAAAGTGGTTAACACGAAGAAACTGTTGCGTAACGTTAGCTCGATGTGCGGGTGCATTGTCTTGGTGAAACAGCACACGCGCAACCCTTCCTGGACGTTTCTGTTGCAGTGCAGGAAGGAATTTGTTCTTCAAAACATTTTCGTAGGATGCACCTGTTACAGTAGTGCCCTTTGGAACGCAATGGGTAGGGATTACGCCCTCGCTGTCCCAGAACATGGACACCATCATTTTTTCAGCACTGGCGATTACCCGAAATTTTTTTGGTGGCGGTGAATCTGTGTGCTTCCATTGAGATGACTGGCGCTTTGTTTCTGGATTTCAAAAGGGCATCCACGTCTCATCCATTGTCACAACCAACGAAAAGAAAGTCCCATTCGTGCTGTCGTTGCGCGTCAACATTGCTTGGCAACATGCCACACGGTCAGCCATGTGGTCGTCCGTCAGCATTCGTGGCACCCACCTGGATGATACTTTTCGCATTTTCAGGTCATCATGCAGGATTGTGTGCACAGAACCCACAGAAATGCCAACTCTGGAGGCGTTCAACAGTCATTCGGTGATCCCCCAAAACAATTCTCTCCACTTTCTCGATCATGTCGTCAGACCTTCTTGTGTGAGTCCGAGGTTGTTTCGGTTTGTTGTCACACGATGTTCTGCCTTCATTAAACTGTCGCACCCACGAACGCACTTTCGACACATCCATAACTCCATCACCACATGTCTCCAACTGTCGATGAATTTCAATTGGTTTCACACCACGCAAATTCAGAAAACGAATGATTGCATGCTGTTCAAGTAAGGAAAACGTCGCCATTTTAAGTATTTAAAACAGTTCTAATTCTCGCGGCTGGCGGTACAATTCCATCTGCTGTATGGTGCTGCCATCTATGGGACTTATTGAAAATGAAAGCGGCCTCATTTTAAAACAATGCGCATGTTTCTATCTCTTTCCAGTCCGGAGAAAAAAAATCGGAGGCCTTAGAACTTGAATGCACCTCATACATCAAAGGCAAGCCACAATGTGCTGCTCACGGTAGCATCAAACTGAGGCGTCCGCTTTAACAGTTGGTGGCATTACACAAAAAATGCCACCTAGTAGCCCAAATATAGACAGGCTGCTTAACATTCAAAATGTAGGCAGACGAATGTTACGATGAACATTATTCTGTACATTATTTAAAAGGCAATAATTTTATCTGACAGCAGCAGACATGGTAACAAATTGTCTACATAAGAGCTTATAAATACAGTTTAAAGGTAGAAAACACCATTTTAGAAATACTAAGGGAGATGAATAACTATTTAAGTCGATTCATAATTTATTTGTTTCTGAAAAGTTTATATCAACTGTATTTTATGTTGTACCATTCTGTACATGTAAGTGATGTGTTTATTGTACTACTAGCCAGTATTTACACTTAAATAATTTTATCTTTCCTGTATTTTTGTAATTATATTATAGGCCAATTCGAGTGTTTTGTTTCTGATGAAGGCACTCATAGCAGTGCCGAAACCTAGGTCAAAAGAGTCCTTTTTGCGGCTGATGGATGATATTGCTATTAATTTGATTTGATTCATTTTAGATTAATGTAAATTTTTCTAAAATTTCGCCCCAGCTCTATCTTACATCTTCTCAAAATTTCCTGCAACCACCAACTTGCATTTATAGGTTTCCCTCAATTGCCTTTTGGATTTTTAAGTTTCCTGGGAACACCCTCATGTATTTTTAAATTTCCCTGCCCATTCTGTATTGATGACGATGTAATTACCCTTGACATGTAGGCAACCTGCAATAACAATTGTGCTTTTCAAGGTAATTTAAACACAAAGTGGCCCAAAATCCCCACCTATAGACCGTTTAAATTGAAAAGCAGCGGCGAAAATCCTCATCCCTGTCTTACATCATATCCAAACCGAGCCCTCCATTCTCGTTCTCCCATTGATGTCGTTTCTTCTTGGTTTTTGTGTATATTGAACGTTTCCTATCTTTCCCTACACTTATTTCCATAACGGTAGTTTCCGACAGACGTGCTGCTCCATACACATTCTTCATTGTTCGGGTATCTACCGTTGTTTGTCCTTTGACATCCAAGGAAAGAATAACATCACATTCGTCCTGCTTGGAAGCATTTGGTACTAATGTCGCCACAGTTTACGTTTCCGCATTTACCGCACGCACGGGAAACACACCAGTTCCCTTCCACATTCCTTTGCCTACTTATCGGTGCTTATGTACCTGCAACGGAGTCGCGCTACGTTGCATACACGATGCAACAATATCCACTAACGGAAATTTTTTGATTATCCCTTATATTATTCTAGTAATCAACTTTGATACATGAGATGGTTATCGGATTGTAGTTTTTGCATTTATCTGCCCTTGATATCTTCGGGATGTCCGCCCCCGGTAGCTGAGTGGTCAGCGCGACAGACTGTCCGTGCTAAGGGCCCGGGTTCGATTCCCGACTGGGTCGGAGATTTTCTCCGCTCAGGGACTGGGTGTTGTGTTGTCCTAATCATCATCATTTCATCCCCATCGACGCGCAAGTCGCCGAATTGGCGTCAGATCGAAAGACTTGCACCAGGCGATCGGTCTGCCCGACGGGAGGCACTCGACACATGACATTCCATCTTCAGGATTGAGTGGATGATATTTTTCCGAATGTTTGACGGTGTTGTCTCCAATCTCATAGATTCTACAAATCAACTTGAATGACGTTTGGTTGCCACTTCCCTCAAAGATTTGGAAATTTCAAAGCAACGTTATTCTTCCGCCTTATTTGATCTCAAACCTTCCAAAGGTCTGCTAAACTGTCAGTCTAACAGTGGATCCCCTGTGTTTTCCACATCGACTCCCATTTCTTGCCAATCATGTAACTAGACACTTCCTTCCCATTCCACCTGTCCGTTCTTTCATCTGTAATTAACAGTGGAACTCGTCCTGTACTCTTAATATTGACGTTTGTACTTGTAATTTTGTCGACTTTCCTAAACGCTGAATCCGACCTTCCAACGAAAATTTATTTTTCTGCTTCTTCATAGTTTTCCTGCGCCCATTTCGCTTTAGCTTTCCTGCGGTTCCTAGTTAATCTAAGTGACTTATATTTCTGTATTCCTGTTGTATTTCAAATATTTTTTACTTCCATTTTTCGTCGATAAATTGGAAGTATTTCTTCCAATACTGTAGTTTCTTCACAGTTCTCTGTACCTCCAACTTCTGTAGTTGTTCTTTTTGAGATATCTATTCCTCTGGAACTGAACTGTCTATTGTGGTATTTATTATTGCAGCAGCTACAACCGCAGAGAACATCAAACCCACCGCTTCCAGTTAATTCTATTACAATTCTTACCGACGATTCTCTTAAACTTCAGACAACTCTTCATCATTACTAAATTGTGGTCTGAATCAGCATCTGCTCTAGTGTATTCCTTACAATCTACTGTTATATTTTCGTAATCTGTATCTCATCATGATGCAATTCAGCTTGAATCTTCTCTTGACTCCCGGCTGCTTCCAAGGATACCTCTGCCCCTATTTCTAGCTGAAATTTGTTGCAGAATTGAATTAGTTTTTCGTCCCTTCCATTCTTAGTAACGGGCCTAAATTATCCTGTAACTCTTTTTTTTCTTCTCTCCGCTACTTCAGAGTTCTGAACCACTATGATTTTTGATTTTCATCAGTCTTTAGATGCCGGTTCAATATGCTCATATACTTTGTCTATTTCTTCGTCAATCAACATTGTTACCATAGCGATAACCAATGGGAACATCACATGGGTGACTGGATCCATGTACGCTCAGTACAGCCATTAAGTACAGCCTTATGCAAACCACATCAGAGACATAGCAATGTGTGCCAGAAGCAAAAAATTACTGATTAGGGCTGACGTTAACTGAAGGGCGCATAATCACCGACCTAATATACAATACACATTACATGTAATGAACACAGAGGAACCTATAGCAACATAAGCAGGGTTCGATTATACGACCAATAATATCGACTTTACACTGGCACACAATGGAGCAATGACATACGTAACAAACTGGACCGTACAGGACAATAATAATCAGTAGTGATCACAATGTCATGACATACAATAACACACATTCAGAACACAACTATCAAATCACCCACCAGACATTTATTACCCCACAAAGGAGACTGGAGCAAATTAAGGAAATTATGCAACACGATCTAGAAAAGATCCATGGAGGTACTGATTACAGAGCACACAAACTAACACAGCTAACACATCATGCGCAAAACATAGCAGTTCCGACGGCACAGAACACAAAACGCTCACCAATATCATGGACCAACGAACTCATGAGACTCAAATGGCTCTGAGCACTATGCGACTTCTGAGGTCATCAGTCGCCTGGAACTTAGAACTAATTAAACCTAACTAACCTAAGGACATCACAAACATCCATGCCCGAGGCAGGATTCGAACCTGCGACCGTAGCGGTTGCTCGCTTCCAGACTGTAGCGCCTGGAACCGCACGGCCACTCCGGCCGGCCATGAGACTCAAACAAGATGCCCGATGCAAGCGAAAATTATGTCAAAGTGCGGTACTAGATAGAGACAGACGCATAACACTTGAAACATATAGGCATGTACAAGACTTACACAGGAAGACCCTATACAACACACGTAAACAAAAAAATGGCTCTGAGCACTATAGGACTTAACTACTGTGGTCACCAGTCCCCTAGAACTTAGAACTACTTAAACCTCACTAACCTAACGACATAACACACATCCATGCCCGAGGCAGGATTCGAACCTGCAACCGTAGCGGTCGCGTGATTCCAGACTGTAGCGCCTAGAACCGCTTAGCCACTCCGGCCGGCACGCGTAAACAACAATGGGAACGATTTGTAACTACAAAATATATGGGGGGGCCATACAAAATTCTAACAGAGAAGGTAAAACCCACTAGTTCTGGGAACGCTAGGACAGGACGACGGCACGATGACGAGGGGATGCAGGAATACTGAGGAGTTTCTGCTGTATAAACTGCTCCTAGACGACGTCATCGATACAGACACAGAATATCATACAACACTAAGAGAAGACCTTTACACATCGGTCAACAGTGTAACTCTCACCTATCCTTTTGCGCAAAAAAAGGATGGATGGATGGATGGGTATGTTGGTGTGGGCGCACGACAGCAACGTCTTCAGCGCTGGCGCGAAAACAGTTTGAGACGAATGTCAGTAAAATACGCTAAACAGAAGTGTAAAACAGCAAGGAAAGTGAAGGTAACAAAAGTTGGAGAACTATATGTGTACCCACACAGAAGCACGGAATGAGGAATCGCTCCAGTATTGTAACAGTAACTAAATAGGAAGAAAGTGATATAAGGAGTTAAAACAATATAGCAGATGGCTGGCTGACCGCAAGAATAAAAAAGGACGAGCCAGCTACTCTGCACTACACTAAGAACTCCCGCTTCAAAGCTTAGGCCAGGGTCCAGACACTGCGCAAAAAGAGATTGCGCTTGCAATCTCAGGATTCAAAAACAAAAAAGCACCTGAACCAGATGGTATCCTCTCGGAAACACTGAAAAACACTAGCACCGCGAATCATCCCGTTCTTTTCTACGTTACTGAATGATGCCTTATGGCTGGGCAGGGCGCCTACAGTATGGAAAACCTCCAAAGCGGTCATTATTACGAAATCAGAGAACAGGGATCCTTCAGATCCAAGAGTTACAGGTCAATATGTCTAATAAACACCTTAGCAGAGAATGAGATTTTCACTCTGCAGCGGAGTGTGCGCTGATATGAAACTTCCTGGCAGAATAAAACTGTGTGCCCGACCGAGACTCGAACTTGGGACCTTTGCCTTTCGCGGGCAAGTGCTCTACCAACTGAGCTACCGAAGCACGACTCACGCCCCGTACTCACAGCTTTACTTCTGCCAGTACCTCGTCTCCTACCTTCCTAACTTTACAGAAGCTCTCCTGCGAACCTTGCAGAACTAGCACTCCTGAAAGAAAGGATATTGCGGAGACATGGCTTAGCCACAGCCTGGGGGATGTTTCCAGAATGAGATTTTCACTCTGCAGCGGAGTGTGCGCTGATATGAAACTTCCTGGCAGATTAAAACTGTGTGCCCGACCGAGACTCGAACTCGGGACCTTTGCCTTTCGCGGGCAAGTGCTCTACAAACTGAGCTACCGAAGCACGACTCACGCCCGCTACTCACAGCTTTACTTCTGCCAGTACCTCGTCTCCTACCTTCCAAACTTTACAGAAGCTCTCCTGCGAACCTTACAGTTGGTAGAGCACTTGCCCGCGAAAGTCGGGCACACAGTTTTAATCTGCCAGGAAGTTTCACCTTAGCAGAGATTCAGGAGAAGGTACATTGTAAGCGCTTGCAAATCCACAGAGCTCTCAAGTGCATGAGCCAAAACCAGTTTATCTTCAGAAGTGGCAAATCCATAGATGATGCCTCAAACATGCCCTGCAGTAGTTTTTTTAAAAATTTGTTTTAAGGGCTATGGGACCAAACTATTGAATTCATCGGCCCCTAGGCTTACGCACTGCTTAGTTAACTTAAACTAACTTACACTAAGAACAACACACACATCCATGCCCGAGGGAGGACTCGAACCTCCGACGGGGGAGCCGCGCGAACCGTGACAAGACGCCCCAGACCGCACGGCTACCCCGCACGGCTACTAGTTAATGCTACAACACAGATATACGCCGCGGCAATAATGATTGACATTGCCGGGGCATTCGAGAACCTCTGGTGGCCCGCAGAATTCTAAAGGTTAAGACATTTGGAGGTACCACAATAACTGTACAACAGTTTCCTAGACTACTGTAAAGGCCGCGTAGTCGAATGGCGGATGGACAGCCGAAAGTAATTAAAAGAAATAACATAGGCTGTCCTCAAGGGTCTGTCTGCGCCCCTTCTTCTGGGATATAACAATCGAACCACTTCTACAACTTTCTAAAAGGGGGCGACAGGTCTGACGAAATTGTTGCCTACGCAGATGACCAATTAGTTGCAGTCCCTGCAGAAAACAGAGGCCAGCCAAAAGAGGAAGCCAGAGGAATACTACAAACAGCTACATAATGTTGACAGAAACACAAAATCAGGGTAGCCGAAAACAAAACAACACACACATTACTGAAAGGATCACTCCAAAAGAATCCTTCAGTTAATACAGAAGACACAAACACCGAACGAGTACATGTTACGCGATCTTGGGGTACATATAGACGAGAAATTGAATTTCCATAAACACACAAGGCTAACAACGGACAAAGCAGAAAAGATACTACATAAAGTGGTGAGGCTAGATTCAAAACAGTACCGACCACCCCTACCAGTCATATGGTCATGCCACTGTACCACTGTGCGCCCATCGAATGAGCGTTCAGTTTCGCAGCTAACATGTTGGCGCACTGTGCCTGGTCACCAACAAAGCATCAGTCAGGCGAGAGCAGAGAAGTGTCCTACTTAGGCTGCCAGGAACCTCCAGCACCACTTCGGGAGATGCATTGTGTGTGGTGCTCGGAATGTGCCCCTTAGATACCACGATCAAATACAAAGCTGCAAGGTACTGTTTAAAGATAGAGAGAGTAGATTAGGTACACACAATAACTGGTGTACAGACGACACGTCATCTTAAATGTTACCGTTTGGATACATGGCAAGGTGGTTGGGGTGTAAGTGATAAGTGACGTAGACTGCACGACTTTCTCCGTGACATAACCGAGCAGTTGAGAATGAAACACATCGATCCGAGCCGCGGTGTGGTTCATTTCTTAAGCGGACACAGACCTCACTTAAATCTTGTGAGTGTGAGACAGACACCTAAATGCACATGGAGGGAAGAGGGTTCCCCAGAACAAACTGTCTTCTTCTGCGGGTAATATCTTCATCTACATCTACATATACATCCATACTCCGCAAGCCACCTGACGGTGTGTGGCGGAGGGTACGCTGAGTACCTCTATCGGTTCTCCCTTCTATTCCAGTCTCGTATCGTTCGTGGAAAGAAGGATTGTCGGTATGCTTCTGTATGGGCTCTAATCTCTGATTTTATCCTCATGGTCTCTTTGCGAGAGAGTTTATCTATCATCTCCGTAACGCTTTCGCGATCACTAAATGATCCTGTAACGAAGCGCGTTGCTCTCCGTTGGATCTTCTCTATCTCTTTCTATCAACCCTATCTGAGCAGTATTCAAGCAGTGGGCGAACAAGCGTACTGTAACCTACTTCCTTTGTTTTCGGATTGCATTTCCTTAGGATTCTTCCAATGAATCTCAGTCTGGCATCTGCTTTACCGACGATTAATTTTATATGGTCATTCCATTTGAAATCACTCCTAATGCATGCTCCCAGATAATTTATGGAACTAACTGCTTCCAGTTGCTGACCTGCTATTTAGTATATGTGAACGATAGTCATACGCTACACTTAGACTACACAGAAACTGATATACATATATACACAGAAACTGATATACATATATACACAGCATTAAGAGCCGAACAGTCTTTTCACTTTCTTTCACTTGCGCATTTGTCCCTCAATGGTCGCAGGGTCGGCGTGGTTACAACGGATTCGGCAAGGTTAATTTAAAGGGGTGGCCCAATGCCCTTTCTGCCGCCACCCCCATACCACCCCCCCCCACCCCCCCCCACCCCCCCCCGCGCCCCAGGATGGAATCAGTGTACTCCAGCTGTCTGCGTCTAGTGGAAACCATGCAATAGCGCGGAAGTGTTACAAATGTCTGCGCGTCGTGTAACTGAGGCGGGATGTGGGGACCATCCCGGTATTCACCTAGTGGGATGTGGAAAACCGCCCAAAAACCTCATTCAGGCTGGCCGACACACCGGCCCACGTCGTTAATCTGCTGAGAGGATTCGATCCAGGGCCGGCGCGCCTACCTGAATCCAGGAAGCAGCGCATTAGCGCTCTCGGCTAACCTGGCGGGTCCATTAAGAGACGAACAGTGGGGCAACCAAATGCGTTGACAAACAGTATTTCGAAAACAACACATGAAGAGTACCTGGGGATAACACACAAAAGACATGCCTGTATGCAGTGTAACAACACTCTTCAGAGGGAGGATAGCAATATCCACAGTGACAGCGAAAACAGTGACGGTGAAGAGGAACAGGAGGAGGAGGAAGACTAGACGTAAGTGTAAAGAGCTGTCGATCGAGTCAAGAAAGCACCATATGTTGTGCACGAATGAGCACCTAATGTTCGTGCTTAGGACTAGCAATACTATTTCTCTACTACCAACGAAAATCTTTGGTTGTAACTGGCGCTCAACAGTTCGAAGAATCCATTCCGAGGTACTCACCACCAGTCACAGTTGGTGACTGCACTAACAAATCTCTCCTCTATTCTATCACCTTTTTACATTATTCTTAAAAAAACTAAATTTTATTTATATTTCAAAGATAAATTATTGTTTTTTAAAAAAAGTACACTACTGGCCATTAAAATTGCTACACCACGAAGATGACGTGCTACAGACGCGAAATTTAACCGACAGGAAGAAGATACTGTGATATGCAAATGATCAGCTTTTCACAGCATTCACACAAGGTTGGCGCCGGTGGCGACACCTACAGCGTGCTGACTTGAGGAAAGTTTCCAACCGATTTCTCATACACAAACAGCAGTTGACCGGCGTTGCCTGGTGAAACGTTGTTGTGATGCCTCGTGTAAGCAGGAGAAATGCGTACCATCACGTTTCCGACTTTGATAAAGGTCGGATTGCAGCCTATCGCGATTGCGGTTTATCGTATCGCGACATTGCTGCTCGCGTTGGTCGAGATCCAATGACTGTTAGCAGAATATGGAATCACTGGGTTCAGGAGGGTAATACGGAACGCTGTGCTGGATCCCAAAGGCCTCGTATCACTAGCAGCCGAGATGACAGGCATCTTAACCGGTGGCTGTAACGGATCGTGCAGCCACGTCTCGATGCCTGAGTCAACAGATGGGGACGTTTGCAAGACAACAACCATCTGCACGAACAGTTCGACGACGTTTGCAGCAGCATGGACTATCAGCTCGGAGACCATGGCTGCGGTTACCCTCGACGCTGCATCACAGACAGGAGCGCCTGCGATGGTGTACTAACTACGAACCTGGGTGCACGTATGGCAAAACGTCGTATTTTAGGTTGAATCCAGGTTCTGTTTACAGCGTCATGATGGTCACATCCGTGTTTGGCGACATCGCGGTGAACGCACAGTGAAAGCGTGTATTCGCCATCGCCATACTGGCGTATCACCTGACGTGATGGTATGGGGTGCCATTGGTTACACGTCTCGGTCACCTCTTGTTCGCATTGACGGCACTTTGAACAGTGGACGTTACATTTCATGTGTGTTACGACCTGTGGCTCTACCGGTCATCCGATCCCTGCGAAACCCTACATTTCAGCAGGATAATGCACGACTGCATGTTGCAGGTCCTGTACGGGCCTTTCTGGATACAGAAAATGTTCGACTGCTGCCCTGGCCAGCACATTCTCCATATCTCTTATCAATTGAAAATGTCTGGTCAACGGTGGCCGAGCAACTGGCTCGTCAGAAAATACGCCAGTCACTACTCTTGATGAACTGTGGTATCAGGTTGAAGCTGTACGGGCGGCTGTACCTGTACACGTCATCCAAGCTCTGTTTGACTCAATGCCCAGGCGTATCAAGAACGTTATTACGGCCAGAGGTGGTTGTTCTGGGTACTGATTTCTCAGGATCTATGCACCCAAATTGCATGAAAATGTAATCACATGTCAGTTGTAGTATGATACACTTTTCCAATGAATACCTATTTCTTCTTGGTGTAGCAATTTTAATGGCCAGTAGTGTATTATTCTTTGTTAAATGCTGACATAAAAACAATACAAAGGAAATACAACAAAGGTAACAAACGAAAGCAGATGTACGACCTGTTTTAAAACATCAGGTAACAGGTCTTTAATTTTGCAATATATAAATAATTAAATAAAATCTTCGTCCTCTACTTGTGACATCGACATGTATTCCGGAAATATCGTTGTTAACGCTGGTTTATTGTCGGTTCTGATGAAAATAATCGGATCACTAAACTGTTTGCAGTAACTATCTCTTTGCTCTACCTTCATTTTCAAAACGAATCCTACTCCCATAATACCATTTTTTGCTGTTGGAGAGTACATCCTTATATAAGATAACGAAAACTTTAAAAAGCAGACGTGTAATGGAAAAACAGGTGTGACTGAGCTAGCGTGTATCTTTTGACAGCTAAGAAGGGTTGCCAACTTCGTTGGGCTGAGTTCAGAGGGGCTGAGCGGCTACGAGTAATGCCACATCGGCAAGAGAGAGAGAGAGAGGGAGAGAGAGGGAGAGAGATAGGGTAAACGCATGTTTAGATGCTTAGGCTTGGAAAATCTCAAGACGCGAAGCGGTTGGCAGAAAACACGGAAAGAGAACCCGCTATGGCTGAACCGAGGAGGTTAAATGTAAGGGACATGGTGCTATCTATGCCGAAAACAGACGGCAGCTGAGCTTGTCCGCCATCAAGGTGAGTCTTAGAAGTCTGTTTCTCCATTAGAGGACTGTGTTAAGCCTACCCTCTTAGCCTTAAGGCATTGAATTGACTATGAATTCTGAGTATGTACTTTGAAACAGTGTATTTTCGTGGACAAGTACTCATCGTCAGACAGTTGAAAAC
The DNA here is from genome assembly GCF_021461385.2 of Schistocerca piceifrons. Lineage (NCBI taxonomy): Eukaryota > Metazoa > Arthropoda > Insecta > Orthoptera > Acrididae > Schistocerca > Schistocerca piceifrons. Next base: position 926,299,535 of record NC_060140.1, read on the forward strand.
TTAATTTTTTAACGCCAGTTCTCACTATTAAGCCTGGCATACATAATAATAAGACAGCCGAACGTTTTATTATTGTTTTAAGTGAGATCAAAGAATTGCACTACAATACTCACCAAGACTCGCCGAAATGGTGGATGCACGATTCAGTTTTTCGGCGTAAGGATATCTCCCTATATTGTAACCCCCTTGGGCTGAACTGAATGACCACCGTAGATATTAAGTAAAACTGATTTCGATAAAAGCTCATTCAGAATAGTTACAGTAAAGCCAGTAACATAGTTACTAAAAGAAAAATAAGACGAGTGGGTGGTCGAGAAAGCGCCCTATATCTGAAAAGTAATGGGTAAGTTATACAATGTGAAAGGTTTTATAATGAAAATGAACATTGAAAATTAATATCTCTGCAACGTCTTCTGCGATTTTTTTATAAACTGCTAGTCCACAGATAGTGATCATGCAGTAATATCATAATATAATAGTAGAACTTTTTTAAACACTGTATATTTTAACTACATGCTGCACTATGCATTCTATGCGTAACAATGTGAATCTTCACCAAAATAATTAATGAAACAACGAAAATAGCGGCAGCATAACGACGTAAACTTTGATATTGAAGTCTGAATGTATTTAGTTGTATTTGTTTTCATTTATAAGCTACAAGACGGACTAAAGTGGCGTTTACGACAGCAAAATCTCAATAACTGAACGGAATATTTAACTTAGCAAAAGACCAGAAACAGCAGTGTGAATCTGAGGAAATTTACGTGCAAACTGATGTACACTGAAGAGCCAAAGGAACTGGTACACCTGCCTAATATCGTGTAGCGACCGCGCGAGCATGCAGAAGAGCCGCAACACGACATGGCATGGACTCGACTAATGTCTGAAGTAGTGCTGGAGGGAAGTGACACCACGAATCCTGCAGGGCTGTCCATAAATCCCTAAGAGTACGAGGGATTGAGATCTCTTCTGAACAGCACGTTGCAAGGCATCTCATATATGCTCAATAATGTTCATGTCTGAAGAGTTTGGTGACCAGCGGAAGTGCTTAAACTCAGAAGAGTGTTCCTGGAGCCACTCTGTAGCTATTCTGGACATGTGGGGTGTCGCATTGACCTGCTGGAATCGCCCAAGTCCGTCGGAATGCACAATGGACATGACTGGATGCAGGTGATCAGACAGGATGCTTACATACGTGTCACTCGTCAGAGTCGTATCTAGATGTATCAGGGGTCCCGTATCACTCCAACAGTACACGCCCCAAACCACAACAGACCCTCCACCAGCTTGAACAGTCCCATGCTGACATGGAGGATCCATCGATTCATGCGGCTGCCTCCATACCGGTACACGTTCTTCCGCTCGACACAATTTGAAACGAGATTCGTCCCATCAGGCAACGTGTTTCCAGTCATCAGTCATCAACAGTCCAATGTCGGTGTTGACGGGCCCAGACGAAGCGTAAAGCTTTGTTTTGTGCAGTCATCAAGGGTACACGATTGGGCCTTCGGCCCCGAAAGCCCATATCGATGATGTTTCGATGAATGGTTCGCATCCTGACACTTGTTGATGGCCCATCGTTGAACTCTGCAGGAATTAGCGGAAGGTTTGCACTTCTGTCACGTAGAACAATTCTCTTCAGTCTTCGTTGCTCCCATTCTTGCAGGGAACTCTTTCCGGCCTCAGCAATATCGGAGAGTTGATGTTTTGGCGTATTCCCGATATTCAAGGTACACTCATCAAATGGTCGTATAGGAAAACCCCCACTTCATCGCTACCTCGGAGATCGTGCGCCAACTGTAACACCACGTTCAAACTCATTTAAATCTTGATAACCTGCCACTGTAGCAGCAGTAACCAATGTAACAACTATTCCAGACTCTTGTTGTCTTATATAGGCGCTGCAGACCCCAGTATCGTATTCCGCCTGTTTACATATCTCTGTATTTGAATACGCAAGCCTATACCAGTTTCTTTGGCGCTCCAGTGAGCAACACGTGTGCATAGCATAGAATTAATGGTTTTTAAGCACGCATCGGAAGATGGAAGTGTATGAACATGTCTCACAAGCGTCTGAGGGCTTAATGAACTGGCAACCATCTTGGGCGGGATCATTCGGCTTTGGGGACTGTACAGGGAACAAGTACGTATATATGAGGGGCGATTAGGTGGCGTCTCGGTAGTGTCCGAAAATTTTCAAAGTGTCTGTGACTTGTCTTTTTCACTTGTGTCAGCAGCGAATTCTTTGAAATAATTCACGTTTGGTGGACTACACAAGACTCTGAATCTTTTACGCGACTATTTGCGACTGATTTGAACTTTTGATCTTAACTTGTTCGCAAAATGTGGAACATTAATTTAAAATTTTCTGTGAATGAACTTTTGTATTTCCAAGATTTTTACGGGAATTTTACGCAATGCTTAACGTGAGATATTTACAATGCTCTCTGTGGAACTGTAGCGAGAACGAAGCGACTCTGCCTTACTTCTCTGGTTTCTGTATTACTAACCTGGTGTCTTGCTGCTTCGGTAGTCCCTCGTCGCTCAGTAGAAGCGCTCAGGCGCCAGGTTTGTGGTCATGCTGAAGTGAGGTGGGTCGGGATGCCAGTTGCTAAATTTTAACAACGCTTTGTAATATACTCGTTTTAATGAAGAATCCTCTGGAACACTCGTCACACACTTTCCAAGATGGCGGCTCTTGGCTACGTCATTATACTCAACCCGTTGCAACACATTGATCACTTTCAATACTCGTTATAGATACTGTGCACGACACGGGACGTTCACTGATAATTAATACCTTCACTTAAACTTTATATTTTGTTTATCACTGCTATATTTACTCGCGACCGGTCTTTTTGGAGCCGCCTCTGGTTACTCGACCGTGCGTTTTTGAGTGGCGCCTCGTTACTAACACGCCCTGTCTTCCCGACGCACAAGAGAGACCCCTCCTTCTCCTTCAGCCAATAGGGACACTCCACTCGTCTCCTACGCATATACAGGGTGGTCCATTGATAGTGACCGGGTCAAATATCTCACGAAATAAGCATCAAACGAAAAAACTACAAAGAACGAAACTCCTCTAGCTTGAAGGGGGAAACCAGATGGTGCTATGGTTGGCCCGCTAGATGGGACTGCCATAGGTCAAACGAATATCAACTGCGTTTTTTAAAATAGGAACCCCCATTTTTTATTACATATTCGTGTAGTACGTAAATAAATATGAATGTTTTAGTCGGACCACTTTTTTCGCTTTGTGATTGATATCGCTATAATAGTCACAAACCCATAAGTACGTGGTGTCACGTAACATTCCGTCAGTGCGAACAGTATTTGCTTCGTGATACATTACCCGTGTTAAAATGGACCGTTTACCAACTGCGGATAAGGTCGATATCGTGTTGATGTATGGCTATTGTGATCAAAATGCCCAACGGACGTGTGCTATGTATGCTGCTCGGTATCCTGGACGACATCATCCAAGTGTCCGGACCGTTCGCCGGATAGTTAGGTTATTTAAGGAATCAGCAAGTTATCAGTCACGTGTGAAACGTCAACTAGGACCTGCAACAAATGATGATGCCCGAGTTGGTGTTTTAGCTGCTGTCGCGGCTAATCTGCACATCAGTAACAGACAAATTGAGCGAGAATCGGCAATCTCAAAAACGTCGGTGTTGAGAATGCTACATCAACATCGATTGCTCCCGTACCATGTTTCTATGCACCAGGAATTGCATGGCGACTAATTTGAACGTCATATACAGTTCTGCCACTGGGCACAAGAGAAATTGCCAGACGATGACAGATTTTTTGCACGCGTTCTATTTAGCGACGTAGCGTCATTCACCAACAGCGGTAACGTAAACTGGAGTAATATGCACTATTGGGCAACGGAAAATCCACGTTGGCTGCGACAAGTGGAACATCAGTGACCTTGGCGGGTTAATGTATGGTGCGGCATTATGGGAGGAAGGATAATTGGCCCCCTTTTTGCTCGACGGCAGTCTAAATGGTGCAATGTATGCTGATTTCCTACGTAATGTTCTACCGATGTTACAACAAGATGTTTCATTGCATGACAGAATGGCGATGCACTTCCAACATGATGGATGTCCGGCACATAGCTAGAGTGCGGTTGAAGCGGTATTGAACAGCATATTTCATGACAGGTGGATTGGTCGTCGAAGCACCGTACCATGGCCGCACGTTCACCGGATCTGACGTCCCAGGATTTCTTTCTGTGGGGAAAGTTGAAGGATATTTGCTATCGTGATCCACCGACAACGCCTGACAACATGCGCCAGCGGATAGTCAGTGCATGTGCGAACATTACGGAAGGCGAACTACTCGCTGTTGAGAGGAATGTCGTTACACGTATTGCCAAATGCATTGAGATTGACGGACATCATTTTGAGCATTTATTGCATTAATGTGGTATTTATAGGTAATCATGCTGTAACAGCATGCGTTCTCAGAAATGATAAGTTGACAAAGCTACATGTATCACATTGGAACAACCGAAATAAAATGTTCAGACGTACCTACGTTCTGTATTTTAATTTAAAAAAATCTACCTGTTACTAACTGTTCGTCTAAAATTGTGAGCCATATGTTTGTGACTATTACAGCGCCATCTATCACAAAGCGGAAAAAGTGGTCCAACTAAAACATTAATATTTCTTTAAGTACTACACGAATATGTAATAAAAAAATGGGGGTTCCTATTTAAAGAAACGCAATCGATATCTGTTTGACCTATGACAGCGCCATCTAGCGGGCCAAGCATAGCGCCATCTGGTTTCCCTCTTCAAGTTAGACAAGTTTCGTTCTTTGTGGTTTTTTCGTTTGACGCTTATATCGTGAGATATTTGGCCCACTCACGATCAATGGACCACCCTGTATATATGAAAACTCTCAGCCAATGGGCGTTTAGATCGCTGTTGCCAGGCGGATCTGACGTCACGTTTGCGGATTCTGTGACGAAAGTTTGCCTCGGAACACTGTCTCCGATTGTAAGATCCTACTGCCAAATAGTCGGATCTTGTCCCTACTAAGGTTGCACAACACTGCCTCCTATGATGTTACCGTTAATGCTCCTTGCTGCCGCATGGTTGTCAGATGTACATGTAGTCTGGCTGCTACTGAGAATTCCCGATCGCATAAATGTGCGTAATATTTGCATAAACACGTGACGGGAATACACGTATGCAGTACATATTGCTCTCGTTTTCTCTAAGCTCTCGCACAGTCGTATTTTAATTCAGTGGTAAACAATTATTATGCTCTTACAGTGTTAAAGAGACGCTGCATAAACTGTATTTTATTTAAATTATACAATAGAGTTTGAGTTGGGAACACCTTGCTCTGCTTGTTCCCCAGATCTCGGTTCCCTAGACTTTTGGTTATGGGGACTCTTTAGAAGGAATTGGTCTACATCACGCCAGTCAACAACGCGGGAACACTACAGTGTCGCGTCTTCAGAGCGTGCCCGCCGGCCACTGTGGCCGGGCGGTTCTAGGCGCTTCAGTCCGGAACCGCGCTGCTGCTACAGTCGCAGGTTCGAATCCTGCCTCGGGCGTGGATGTTTGTGATGTCCTTAGGTTAATTAGGTTGAAGTACATCTGATTTCTAGGGGACTGATGACCTCAGATGTTAAGTCCCGTAGTGCTTGGAGCCATTTGAACCATTTTCAGAGAGTGCCAGCAGGTACAACAACAACCGGGTATACTTCATAGGGTCCGTCATTCTTTACGCCGGAGGACAGAGGGGTGCACTGTCATGAATGGACGCCACGTCTCATACCTCATGTACACATGTGTTTACCGCAGAAAGTATGCATTTCAGGATCCATGTTAATTGGACTTATTTTTCTTGTTTCGATGAGTACTACCATCTCTCAAAGTATTCGACATTTTTTTTTTGAACACCCTGCATACAATGAGCTTTCGCATTTCTCTTTTCAGATTGTCATGCTTCCCTACCGTATTGAGGCCTCGACATCTCACACGTCGACTTACAGTATTTTACCTTTTCATTGATTATTCTGTTCTCTCTCTCTTTTTTTTTTTTTTTTCCTCATCGTCACCTCCACCTTGCCAGTCCCCTCCCTGAGGTCGAACAGGAATCTATTGCCAATGAACAGAGCATACAGACATTTTTTTCCGTTACTGGTCACATGTCCTACAGATACGTATTGTGTGCCATTAATGCAGTTGTTTCCATCGCTTTTTGTATGCTGATGCTATTGATCATTTTGATTCATCCACATGTTTGCAGGGCAGTTTCCCACTCCATGGGTAAAAGGGTGGCCCAGATGTATGTTCGCTCCTCCGCTCTCTTTGACAAGGCTGTTAGCAGAACGAGGGTGACTCCTTACACCCGAAGTCTTCCGCTACCATAGTTGATGATTTTCATTCAAAATAAAAACAATGCCTCGATCAAACCTGGGACTAAGGAACTTTTGATTACTAGCTAAAGATAGTACACCTGTATCACGGAGCAGTGGGATCTGGAATTACGAGTTTAAACATACCAGTCACATATAAATCGAGTGGATTGCATAATAGAAGGACAGACCTGCTGAAGAAATCATTCCGTCATTCATCCAAAGCCTTCATGGAAATGACTCTAAACCTAACTCAAGATGACCAGACAGAGATTTAATGCCCACTCGCAGTGCAACATCAAGCTAGGACATAAATACCTTAAAAAGAAAAAAAGAGACCTGTGAAAAGGTATGAAAAGGAAAAAAATAAGATATCATTAACTCATTAACTGTCGTATAGTGCACATTATACTAGAAGGCAACTGTAAAGAGAAAAACTACAGACTGAAAGGTAGTAAATGTCCAATATTGCTTTATTATCTCACCTAGTGGAAGGCAGCACACATGCAGATCTTCGAGGAAAGACAAAGACTGCACGATTGCAAATTGAGATAATTATGTTTCTAAAGCACGAACAACCGCTGACAAGAAGCGTGACACTGTCAGATTAGCTTTTATTGTCGACATTTCTGTCTTTTCTCATGTTGTCAGGCTGCCTGGCGATTCATACTCTGCTCAAAGAAAAATGAGTTTAATGGTCAATTGGAAGCTTCACTGCAAGTGACAAGTGAGAGGCTATCCATTATATCACGTTATGCTGTATTACCGCCGTTGAACCGCGGTACTCAGTAAGTAGACATCGACGCTATCTAGCGGCGATTCGTCGAACTACGCTGACTCAGACTTTTGAAGCTAGTATAGCAACAGCTAGTGGATGTGAGGTCACACGTTCCACTGCGACAGTTTTCGCATGTAAAGGATTTACAGAGGGCTTTTGACGTTGTTCCTCATAAGTATCTTTTAATGATATTGCGTATCTGTGTGGTATGCGAATGAATTCGTGATGTCCTGTCAGAAAGGTGACATTTCGTAGAAAATGACGGAAAGGCATTTAGTAAAATAATAGTGATGTCTGGGGTTCCCCTAGGAACCTTCTGCTGTTCCTCAGCTGTATAAACGATTTAGGAAACAATCTGAACACCCCTTTTAAACTGTTTGCAGATGTCGTTTACCATTTGGTAAAGATATCAGAAGAGTAAAACAAATTCCACATAACTTAGACAAATTGCGAAAAGTGGCAACTGGCCCTAAAGAATAAATAGCGTGAGTTTCTCCACGTAAGTACTAAAAGGAAGCCGTCAAATTCCGGTTAACGATATATCGCACAAATTTAGATATCGTAGATTCAATTAAATATCTGGAGATTACAGTTACGAACAACTTGGAACCTTCACATCGAAAAGTTTGCGGGAAAGACGAACCAAGGGCTTCGTTTTACTGGCAGAACACTTAAATGACACAAGAAATCTACCAGAGAGAATGCCTGCACCATACTGGACCTCTTGTGGAGTACTGATGCGCAGCGTGGGACTCTTGTCAGATACTATTGACGGAAGACATCGAAGTGGTTCAAACTAGGGCAGATCGTTTTGTATTGTTCCAAAATAGGGGAGAGAGTGTCGCGGATATGGTAAGCGAGTTGGGGTGTCATTCGTAAAACAAAAACGTTTTTCGTTGCGATGAAACATTTTCTCGACATTTCAATCATTAACTTTCTCCTCCTAACGCGAAAATAATTTGTTTACGCTCACCTACATAGTCAAAGTAGTTCAATACTCAGACTAGGAGAGCAAACACAAGGATTCTACACCGTCGTACTGGGCGAGGTCCTGGTTGAGGTGGTATGCCGTTGCCTTCCTCCGACCTGTTATGAAGTTTCAAGTCGATGGTGGGCACTGGAAACCTCTAACTCCATCTGTCTGTGAAAACTCGTAGTTCCAGTAGCCAGTAACTCCATAATCAGAGATTTGAAAGTGTATGGGTTTTTCCAATTTGTTAATAATTAGGCTCCCAATACACGGTTATTTCGTATTATGGTCTTAAGACACCTTGTTTGCTTCACCTACAAAATTTAAGAAAATGGGATTACAAGGTTTTCATTCCCTACCACCACAGAGTGTATGTGTGCATGTACAGTGTAGTGTTAGGTTTGTGAACTTGTGGATAAAAGGAAGGGAGAGGGTGAAACGCAGTGACGGCACATAGCCTTCTCATCACCAATGGGGCCGCCGACTTTAACGTCCCCATCCGACGGATGGATCACAGTTAACAGTGTCACATGCCCTCACTCAATGAGACAATGCGGCGAAGTTTGAAATTTAATCCAGGGAAATGGCGCAAAGACTGGTCCAGAGGAACTTTCAGCCACTATCTCTTCTCCCTCCATTGTCAGTGAAGATTTTCCACCACAGTGATTCGCACCAGCGACCGCCCGAGCATCCGAACAGGCGTGCTTTAGCGACCTCAGCAACGGAGGCGTGTTCCCTTACAGAGGGGGAAAAATCAGAGAAATAAAATAAAATGAGAAATCAGAGTTAGCACGGTAAGTTTTAGGTGTGCACTTCCCCCACGTGCTATTCGACAATGGAACAGTCAAGAAATAGTATGAATGTGATTCTCTGAACACTCTGCCAAGCACTTAAGTGTGAAATGCAGAATGGTCTTCATGTAGAAGAAGTCATCGTAGCATTTGTGGTAATCGAATTAGTTAAAACTTGAAAAGTCTAATTATGAATGGGCGGTCGGCAGTAGGAACCCAGCGCTCTTTTGAAAATGAGTTCACTGACTTCGTCATTGCGCTGCTTCGCTCGGTAACTTTGCTACTGAGTGATGCCTTGGGCGTAGAATGGAACAGCAATCTGTTGGCAGCCCAGTACGCCATTGTCAAAAATGGCAGTGGGACTTAACATATGAGGTCATCAGTCCCCTGAACTTAGAACTACTTAAACCTAACTAACCTAAGGACATCACACACATCCATGCCCGAGGCAGGATTCGAACCTGTGACCATAGCAGCAGTGTGGTTCCAGACTGAAGTGCCTAGAACCACTCGGCCACAGCGGCCGGCTACGCCATTGTCCCATAGGACTAGAGCATTATGAGTTTTAGCATTTTTTACGTTTCGTAAATGGATGCCACAATATTTACAGTTGTTTTTGTGTAATGTCGTTTGCAGGACGGTTTTTCCTTTCTATTTACGACGGGGTCCACGGTGTTTATCGATTCAAATGGCTCTGAGCACTATGGGACTTAACTTCTGAGGTCATCAGTCGCCTAGAACTTAAAACTAATTAAACCTAACTAACCTAAGGACTTCACACACATCCATGCCGGAGGCAGGATTCGAACCTGCGACCGTAGCGGTCACTCGGCTCCAGACTGCAGCGCCTAGAACCGCAGGGACACTCCGGCCGGCGTTTATCGATTCTTTAATAGAAGAGATTTTCAGATAATATGTTCCAATTGGTTGCATTAACCTATATGTAATGCGACAATTATAGGAACTTAACATGAAGTCGGAAAGAGAGACACATGCTTGGGAGATTCAAGACATAAATCTACTAATATTAGATCTTCAGAAATCTCCATCTGCACAATAGTTGCAAATACTCGTATTTGTTGGAAATCGTTTGCGTAGTTTGGATTGCAAGTCTAGGGAATTACTAATCTGGATTTATTGGTTCGAGTAGATGGATGGTAAGTTATTAACTCGAACGAACACGAATGAGAAATTTCATGTTTATTTTATAAGCAAATAAACATCTGTCACCTCTGCATGCTTTCCAGTTGTGTCACTGAACCAACGTGTCTGTCTAGTTCGACCGTCAGTTGTTGAACAATTTCTCCAGAAGGCGGTGGTAATTGGCAGAAGTTTGTTTCACATGACAACATAGCAGCAATTAACTCTCTGTCTGTGGCTGAAGGCCAAATTTACACATAAATGAAAAAAATACACTTTTAAATAATGTTCTTCGTAGAACTCCAGTTTTTTTCGGTAGGAATCATAATGTGCAGTTATGTGATTGAACTTAATTTGCAAAAGGAAGATGATTTGAGTTTCCTCTAAAATTTTAAAGTATGCTGATACGTTTCATTCGCCGGCATTATTTGTGTAAAGTATGTTTCTGGTGTTTAACAGTCCTATGACGGATGTTCTTGAAATTAATTAGTATAAAGGCTTCTGCTTCCGTCTGATTGCATGTATCGAGAGAGACTGCACCCTTCAGCCATCTAAAGTAGCACAACGAAAGTGATACGTCATGTAGAGTGAAACGGGGGAAGATGCTAATCGGTGAATGATGCCTGTTTGCTCGTGTTACTTCACTGTGCCAAGAGATCGCAGCACCCAGCGGTCCACCGGTTCCTTCAGTCCAAGTCTTGAGATGCAAGAGACAGGTACAGATGTAACGGATGTTTTTCGGCTTTGAGAGCAACAATCCGGTAGCATGTCTTAAAATTTCATTAATAGTGATTGCTATTCATTTCTGCAAATTCTAACCACGAATTTATCATGAACTCTGTGTCTTGAACTATGTGTGTATCCAGTTATTTCTCGTTAGCTGCCATACTGGACAACGTATTTCGACATGCATTTCACCCCGACACCTGGGAAAGACGATATTTTTTCGTTGTGGTAAGATGGGTATGCGTAATAACTTTTTTGTGCCTCTATTTACTTCCAGATGATGCCCGGAAATTACGGAGAAGCACCCTAATGGAGCCAACATTCTTGGTGGATCTGGCAACTTAGAATCCAACACTCATAATGAATCAGTAAGCTCAGAAACTGTATTGCATCGAGCGCAAGCTACCTCATTCGAAAAGATTGCAACGATACCAGTTTTAGAAACACCAGAGAAAAAAACGGAAGGAAACACCATCGGTTTTGACAGACCAGGAAACCCTGCAAAGTTTGAAAGAGCGCTGCAAAAAAGGACTGCCATAAAAGAAAGTCATCCAACCATCAAACGAGGGAGAATAGTAAAATCGATTGATGAAGGCAATGACCGTGTTCTGCGCAAAAGAAACTACTACGAAAAAAATACGGACGCTGAGTGGACTGGATTCAGTGCATTTACTGTTAGAAGTGACTTTACAAAACATGCACAGGTAAAACGATAAATGTCAACCGTAGAACGATTGGCAACTGCAAAACAAAATTTTATTTTGTATTACTTTTGAATAAAACATATAATAAAATTGGTGAAAAAAATACAACGCGAAATGAAAGTTATGCTTTTATTGTATTCATCGATTTTCAGTTTCAAAAAACCTTGCCTAACATGAGTGATTAATTTCGATTTGAAAATCTCAAAATTCTCGCCGTACTTTCAAGTCGAAGGATAAAGTGCGGCATCTTCCCCGAACGCACAATAATCAACGAACTCAGTTCAACTTACGCATGCCACTGTACATTAGCTGCGACTGCGTAGCTTAGTGGAACACCTTCCACAAACCATCTCATACCAACATGGCCAATGTGCGCACTTGTCTTTCAATGAATGTTATCATTATTTGGCATGCAGACATAACAGAAATTGGAAGTGTGTGTTGATTTCACGGATACTCACATGCGTGGCTGTATTTAGTGGCTGTGAAATGAAAAAAAAAAAAAACCTAGAGAATCACAACTAAAATTGCGAGCGTTGTAAGAACTATATGTTACGTGCAATCTAACTGAAATACTACGTAAATTTATGTTATGACTCAAAGACACTGCAATTAACAGGAGTCAGTCAGTTATCTACCTTGCATGTGGAATCGATTTCTTGCGTATGAAAGCTAATAGATATGTGGAATTACATAACATCCTCATCTCTCCTTTTTGATTTAAATGACATTTATTAGTTCCTGTCTTTCTCAGATAATCGCGAGCCACACATCTTGTAGCGTTGTAGGACCAACTAACAAACGGAATCAAGAAACTTTTAAAACAATATTATGCTTAAGGACATGATCAATTACATTGATCTGACTAAGTGCATAGAAAACATAAAAGAATGAGAAAGGTATAGCAGAAGAAGTGAAACAATTCTGACAACGACATTACTGTCCGTAGAACTGATTCTGTCACAGAGGAGTGAATGACACATCTTAATCGTGTGGCAATGAATATACAAACCTTTATGGTGTTTCGGTGAAGCATATGAATGAAATTGTTGATGTAGGTGCGAGATGAACGTGTCACTGCGATATTTCAGCCTAATAACAAAATAAGAGTTAGTTTTTTTTAAGTTTAAGCTGTTCATTACGTCTACAAAGTCAGAAACTCTTGGCCCATCAAGAAAAGAATGGCGTTTTCTTGTTTTCCGTAAAAGGAGAGTTGAGTCACTGAATAGTTGGGAAGTGACAGCTGTAACCATGGTGAGCTTAGAGTCTAAAGACGATTAAGACAGCCCAGCTTCATTGAGATAGCGCTCATATCCATCGATCAGATTTTTTACTCTCTTTAGCACCATCCTCATACCGCTATTTTCTCCTAATATAGATTCGCTTCGCTTTTATTACCTGACAGAGTCAGAATCATAAAAAAGTGCTCACAGAGAATGTGCTCTGGGAGGCAAGTTTTAAAAATGTTTTGAATATATCTGAAATTGAAAAAATGTCATAAAAATTGATTGCTTTATAACATTTTATGAATATCCACCGTATTGAGACATTTAATGCCATAATACAGACACAATTCACTGACCATAAGCCTGCCGCTGTGGCCAAGCGATTCTAGGCGCTTCATTCCAGGACGGCGCGGCTCCTACGGTCGCAGGTTCGAATCCTGCCTCGGGCATGGATGTGTGTGGTGTCCTTAGGTTAGTTAGGTTTAAGTAGTTCTAAGTCTAGGGGACTGATGATCTGAGATGTTAAGTTCCACAGTGCTTAGAGCCATTTGAGTCATCACTGACCATATACATCACACAACGGGCAAATGTGCAGAATTAGTACACGCATTAACGAAATCAGGCAGACATAACTAGGGGCTTGCTTCCGAAGCTCCAAGAATCATCCGCAGAGTAGCAATGTCACCCATTTTACCATATGGATTTACAGTATGGAGTAACGCTCTAACAAAGCCTTGTAGTTCCAGTAAGAACAAGGGAGTACAACGATTGCTTAACTTCAAGATTGTCAAAGCCTGTAGAACAGTATCTAGCTTACCGTGTATTGTGTTTGGTGTCAGGCCAATAATTTATAAATAGGGAATAGTGAATAGGAAATAGGGAATGAATACAATAAAATTAAAACTGAAAGTACTAAACAAACATTAAAAACTGCTGTACCTCATAATAACTGGTCTGATCCAACTAACACTCTCGATCTTAAGGAATGAAATAACAGGAGGCAGCACTTGATAGAAGTAACAAGGAATACCATCTGAGGTAATAATTGTCATCAAACAAAGCCAACATACCTGATGAAATACGCTGAGGTGACAAAAGTAATGGGATACTTCTTAATATCATGCCAGACCTCCTTTACTGTGACACTGTGCGGCATCTCGACGTGGCATATACTGAACAAGTCGTTGGCAGACTCCTGCAAAAATATTGGGCGATGTTACCTCTATGGCCGTCCATAATTGCAAAAATGTTGCCGGTGCAGAATTTTGTGCATGAACTGACCTCTCGGTCATGTCACATAAATGTTGAATGGAATTAATGTCGGACGATCTGGGTGACTAAATCATTCGATCGAACTGCCCAGAATATTCTTCAAACCAATCGCGAATAGTTTTGGCCTCGTGCCATGAGGCATCATTGTTTGGGAACATGAAATCCATGAATCTCTGTGAATGGTCTCCAGGTAGCCAAACATAACCACTTCCAGTCAATGATCAGTTCAGTTGGACCAGAGGACTCAGTCCATTCCATGTAAAAGCCCACAGCATTGTGGAGCTACCACCAGCCTCCACAGTGCGTTGTTGACAATTTGGGTTCATGGCTTCGTGGGTTGCACCAGACTCGAATCCTACCAACAGCTCTTACCAACGGAAATCGGGACTCCTCTGACCAGGTCATGGTTTTCCACTCATCTGGGGTCCAACCGGTACTATCAGAAGGGGAACTGCAGGCGATGTCGTGCTGTTAGCAAATGCACTCGCGTCGGTTGTCTGTTGCCATGGTCCAGTAACACCAAATTTCGCCATACTCTCCTAACAAATACCTCCGTCGTACGTCCCACATTGATTTTTGCTGTTATTTCAAACAGTGTTACTTGTTTGTTAGCACTGACAACTCTATGAAAACGCCGCTGCTCTAGGTCGTTAAGTGAAGGCCATCGGCCACTGTGTTGTCCATGGTGAGAGGTAATGCCTCAAATTTTGTATTCTCGGCACACTCTTGACACTTTGGATCTCGGAATACCGAATTTCCTTGCAAAATAATATTGTGCACCAGTGCGCTGCAGTCATGGACTGTGCGGCTGGTCCCGGTGGAGGTTCGAGTCCTCCCTCGGGCATGGGTGTGGGTGTTTGTCCTTAGAATAATTTAGGTTAAGTAGTGTGTAAGCTTAGGGATTGATGACCTTAGCAGTTAAGTCCCATAAGATTTCACACACATTTGAACATTTTTGCACCAGTGCACCAAAATCTGGCGATCAGATTACCGATGTCTCATATTTTCACAGCAATGTTAACGGGAAACTTCCACCGTTTCACAATAACTGAGGACGCCATGTACTGGAGGTAACGAAACTGTGAGCGATATTTTTGTTTCCAATAGGCCAGCAGCTCGATATAAGTCGTGTGAAGACATTATGAATTAAGTCCAGAAAGCTGCTTCTGTTTTGGACTATTACCATCATCAGGCGATCTATAACATCGCTGGTTAGTCGCTTGAGCGTTTTTCTTACGTCTTTTCTTTGACCCATGTCGGTTATCCTTCAAACAAAAAATTGTCACACAGAACAAATAAAATTCAGGCTATAACTTCCAACAAATATAGCCTATGTAAGCAACGTCATAAAATAACTTTAAAAGACGTAAGAAAAACGCTTAAGTGGCTAACCAGCGATGTTATAGATCGCCTGATGATGGAAATAGTGCTGGAACAGGCCTGTCGTGATTAAATAAACCTCTCAAAATAAAAGCAGTTTTTTGGACTTAATTCATAATGTGGACGATATGATGCTCAAATGTAGCATCTTGGAACGCAGGGAAACATACTAGTGAAAAGTGTAATGATGAAAAGCGGGAATTGGCCAGCTAACAAGAATGAACTGGTACAACTATTTTCTAGAAGACTTCTATAAATCTTGTAATTCAATAGTGTTTCCAAATGAATGAATTTCAGATAACAATCATAAAAGCAAATATGTACTAAAATATGAAAATGTTTTTGTGTCTAAAACAAAAGTCGTAATTAAGCAACCCAACACATGTAGCATTACTGTGTGTAACGGAGCATATTAATAATAACAAAAGTAATGATAAATACAGACACAAAAGAAACGAGACACGATGAGTTCTAGAGAGAACTGATCGTGTGCTACCGCGAGATATTGACAGTAAACAGTGTCACACCACTGTTGGGAAGCACTTCTTTGATTGTAAATGGCTACTTTATTATGAAACATTTGTTGAGATACGCGAAGCTTCTGCTGAGTCTTTTAAATGTTACGGTTCAGTATGCGCTATTACCAAGGACGAGGTATTGGTCAAGGAGAGCAAGAAGCGTTGGCTGATAACCCCGCTCACGACGCCTCGCGCTTGGTACTCGGCTCCATTACTTCATCCACCAGTACTCTTCGCAACACGTCTAGTGTCTTGCGTCATTTTAATCAGTTACGTATTACCTATACAAGGTGGTCCATTGATCGTGACTGGGCCAAATATCACTCGAAATAAGCGTCAAACGAAAAAACTACAAAGAACGAAACTTGTCTAGCTTGAAGGGGGAAATCAGATGCCGCTATGGTTGGCCCGCTAGGTGGCGCTGCCGTAGGTCAAACGGATATCAAAAGCGTTTTTTAAAATAGGAACCCCCATTTTTTATGACATATTCGTGTGGTACGTAAAGAAATATTAATGTTTTAGTTGGACCACTTTTTTGGCTTTGTGATAGATGGCTCTGTAATAGTCACAGACATATAGCTCACAATTTTAGACGAACAGTTGGTAACAGGTAGGTTTTTTAAATTAGAATACAGAACGTAGGTACGTTTGCACATTTTATTTCGATTGTTCCAATGTGATACATGTACCTTTGTGAACTTATCATTTCTGAGAACGCATGCTGTTAGAGCGTGATTACCTGTAAATACCACATTAAAGCAATAAATGCTCAAAATGATGTCCTTCAACCTCTATGCATTTGGCAATACGTGTAACGACATTCCTCTCAACAGCGAGTAGTTCGCTTTCCGTAATGTTCTCACATGCACTGACAATGCGCTGACGCATGTTGTCAGGCGTTGTCGGTGGATCACGATAGCAAATATCCTTAAACTTTCCCCACAGAAAGAAATCCTGGGACGTCAGATCCGGTGAACGTGCGGCCATGGTACGGTGCTTCGACGACCAATCCACCTGTCATGAAATATGCTGTTCAATACCGCTTCAACCGCACTCTAGCTATGTGCCGGACATCCATCATGTTGGAAGTGCATCGCCATTCTGTCATGCAGTGAAACATCTTGTTGTAACATCGGTAGAACATTACGTAGGAAATCAGCATACATTACACCATTTAGACTGCCATCGAGAAAAAAGGGGGCCAATTATCCTTCCTCCCATAATGCCGCACCATACATTAACCCGCCAAGGTCGCTAATGTTCCACTAGTCGCAGCCATCGTGGATTTTCCGTTGCCCAATAGTGCATATTACTCCAGTTTACGTTACCGCTGTTGGTGAATGACGCTTTGTCGTTAAATAGAACGCGTGAAAAAAAATCTGTCACCTTCCCGTAATTTCTCTTGTGCCCAGTGGCAGAACTGTACGCGATGTTCAAAGTCATCGCCATGCAATTACTGGTGCATAGAAATACGGTATGGGTGCAATCGATGTTGATGTAGCATTCTCAACACCTAGGTTTTTGAGATTCCCCATTCTCGCGCAATTTGTCTGCTACTGATGTGCGGATTAGCCGCGACAGCAGCTAAAACACCTACTTGGGCATCATCATTTGTTGCAGGTCTTGGTTGACGTTTCACATGTGGCTGAACAATTTCTGTTTACTTAAATAACGTAACTATCCGGCGAATGGTCCGGACACTTGGACGATGTCGTCCAGGATACCGAGCAGCATACATAGCACACGCCCGTTGGGCATTTTGATCACAATAGTCATACATCAACACGATATCGACCTTCTCCGCAATTGGTAAACGGTCGATTTTAACACGGGTAATTTATCAGGAAGCAAATACCGTCTGCACTGGCAGAATGTTACGTGATACCACGTACTTACAGGTTTGTGAGTATTACAGCGCCATCTATCACAAAGCGAATAACGTGGTCCAACTAAAACATTCATATTTCTTTACGTACTACACGAATGTGTAATAAAAAATGGGGGGTTCCTATTTTAAGAAATCGCCCGGTCACTATCAATGGACCACCCTGTATATTGTGTAAGTAAAGAGTTACATTAGAATAAACACGCAGAGATGTAGGCCGCTGGTATCGTTCTGGTCTCTCGTCTAGGTAGAGTGTAGCGAACTGGCTCACACCTGCAACGAAGACGTTAGGGAAGGGAAGATCGAAGAATACAGGCAAAAACAGCAAGACCGTGTCCGTCAAAACGGGTTGCAGCAAGTATCTAAACAAACCAGTGAATACCGACCAATGGGCAATAGACGTTTGGGAAGACCAAGGAAGAGGTAGATGATTGGAATACCTCCAAAAACCTAACCCCCGAAATAATGATGATGAAGATGATGATGATGGGATTAAAATTCGGTTCAGTAATTCTTCGGTTTCCACTGGTTTTCCTCACCTGCTACAGACAAATCTCGAGATGACGCCAACGTGCTCCAGTGACGCTGCGGTCCAGAGCCGTAGCCTGAAGTATTTGACCGTAGCGAACAATGCTTCTAGCAGCACTGCTTCGATTTCTCTCACAAGAAGCACAGTCTCCATCCAGTCCCCACTATTCAGGACTACATGATTACATGAAATAGTGTACCAACCCAAATAATTGCAGCTTAAATGGTAAACTACTAAGAAGTCGCGAGCGAAAAGAGATCAAACTGGGCTGTATCGAGAGGGTGGCGAACAGGGCCCCCGCTAAAGACGCAGGCATAGTGCGGGCTCAGTAACTGACAAAAAGGTTTAAGAATTCAAGGGGAGAGGCATGTCAGTTCACCTAGAGTTCAGGTTCCTATCTTCTGCATACGAGAAGCAGCATTTCCATGGGTTCGCGACGGTAACCGTGCACTGTTGTCACAGTGTCATTTCGGTGAAGTAGCAGACGTCTACCGGCAACGTGGTTTACGTTGCAGCAGTGCACTTGCTGGCTCATTTTTAACAGAATGTCAGATAAAATACCTTTCAGTCATCTAATTTCCAAACTGTTATTTTTATTGGGCTACCAATTTCGACGATTTATTACGCAGTCTTCAGGCCTCCTGACTGACGAGAAGGAAGATTCCAACTTTGGTTACGGTCAAAATAGAGGCCAGCATCCAAATACTGGTATCTGTAGATTTATGCTTGATACATCTATCACTTCAAACATGAGATGATGTCTGAAGTGATCGCTCTATCAAGCAGAAATCTACAGATATCAGTATTTGGATGTTGGCCTCTATTTTGACCGTAACCAAAGTTGGAATCTTCCTTTTCGTCAATCAGAAAGCAGAAAGCAGAAATCTACAGATACCAGTCTTTGAATACTGGCCTGGTATCTGTAGATTTCTGCTTGATACATCTAACATACTAACGGAAAAAATATCGAATGAAAATTAACACAAACAAAACAAAGGCATTGGCACTAGGAGGAAATTAGGAAATAAAAATTATGCTGAAGGGAGAAATACTAGAACAGGTGCAAAATTTTAAGTATCTTGGAAGCTGGATAGACATCGACTGGAAGTGCACCACAGAAATTGAAACAAGGATAGAAATCGCAAAAGAGGCGTTTTATAAGAAAAGGAGAAATTTCTGCAGCGGTCTGGACAGAGAACTCAGGAAGAGCCTCATAAAATGTCTTGTATGGAGCGTTCTTCTATATGGCGCTGAAACATGGACTATGAGGAAGAAAGACAGAGAAAGGCTGGAGGCTTTTGAGATCTGGTCATAGCAGAGGATGGAAAGAATAAGTTGGATGGACAGAGTAAAAAATGAAGAGGTACAGGGAAGAGTGGGAGAGAAAAGATAGTTACTAGATGTAATAAAGAGAAGAAAAAGAAATTGGATTGGGCGTATATTAAGAAAGAATGACGGACTGATAAAAACAGTTTTAGAAGGTTATGTAGAACGGAAAAGGAAGCGAGGAAGGAAGAGATTCCAGACACTGGATGACATGATGGACGGTACAACATACAACAGATTTAAGAAGCAAGCAATGGATCGCAGAAAATGGAGAGGCAAAGGACCTGCTAATATAGCAGATAACTGATGATGATGATGATGATCATGACAACGATCACTTCAAACATGAGACGAAGTCTGAATTGATCGCTCCATCCAGCAGAAATCTACAGATACCAGTCTTTGAATGCTGGCAAGTGCGAGGGCTATTCAGAAAGTAAGGAACGATAGGTCGTGAAATGGAAACCACAGTGAAAATTAAAACTGTTCTATTTGCAACGGTTAGCTCCACATTCCAGCTACTTCTCTACATAGTTGCCGCTCAGGCTTAGAAAAAAAATGGCTCTGAGCACTATGGGACTTAACATCTTAGGTCATCAGTCCCCTAGAACTTAGGACTACTTAAACCTAACTAACCTAAGGACATCACACACATCTATGCCCGAGGCAGGATTCGAACCTGCGACCGTAGCGGTCGCGCGGTTCCAGACTGAAGTGCCTGGAACCGCTCGGCCACCCAGGCCGGCTCAGGCTTAGACATCTGTCAAAGCGCTGTACCAACTTTTCAATTCCCTCGTTATACAAGACAGCCGCCAGTGCTTTTCGACAATTTTCTACTGTGAACTGCAGCTCGTTGTCTGTGTCAAAATATTGTCTTCATAGCCAGCGGTTCCTTTGAGCATAGATGAACCTCAGGGGTAGCCAATTACGGGCTTTATTGCGGGTGATCAAACACTTGCCATCGAAGACTTTGCAGGAGCATCTTCATTGCCCCTGCAGAGTGCGGCCGAAAATTTTCGTGTAGAACGAACCACATGACAGTTATGACATGTGGGTTGCATAGCTTCAAGTGAAATCTTTCGCCAGACCCTCATACTTGGCGGGAGACGCTAATTTCTAGCCATCTTTACGTTCTCACTGTGAACTCAGAACTGAAATGAGCGACATGATGCAATCGACGAGCGTACTAGACACCTGTGCAAAACTTCATCAGATTTCTCACTGTATTTTTTCCCTTTCCCCGACCGATCGTTCCTTACTTTCCCATGAACCCTCGTATTTTGACCTGAACCGAGGTTGGAATCTTCCTACACATCGGTCAGAACGCCTGAAGATGGAGAAATAAATCGCCGAAACTGCTACACAGTAAAATAACAGTTTGGAAATTATATGGCTGAAAGGTGTTTTATCTGACATTCTGTAGTGAACAGCCGAGTCCTGCAACCATAGGATCTCAAAGGCCAGAGAGCAGGTGCTGAAGCAAATATGCTGTTTAACCGAAGGCATCCGATTTTTTGCCGATTTCTGCCGACTGTGTGCTGGAGCGAGACGCGACAGTGACTCAAGCAACCAAAATCGACGGAGGGATGGATAATTTGCTTGCTCCTCAACCCAGTACTTATTCTGGGTTCGACGTTTCCGTCGGTACGATACATTGTGAGACTCATAAATAATTCACGTATAAGCCTTCTGTTGCTGATTAGTAATATTACAGGATTTATTCATTGTGTTTGTAGACAACTGTACTCTATTCGTGTAAATCAAACCCTAGTGTAGACAAACTTATGCTCTGCCAATGGCCATCTGCTGCATTTTTTAAGCATTCTGTGTCGTAAGATGACTGCAAATAAATCGTACTGATGTACGAGGTATTTTGTTGTTATTCTAGCGAAAATTTTTGCGACTCACCCATTTCACCTGTGACGTTCTTGTATCAAATCTCACGGGACAGTCGGTTTCTGTGTACTTCAATTTATCAAACCAACTTACAACGGTATTAAATTTTCTGAATCTGCGTGGAAAAAGTTACGGAAGAGCACTTTTTCCGTTGGAGAGGGGGAGGGGCGGGGGGGGGGGAGGGAGGGACTCTGTGCGCAGCTGTAGTAGATTCTCAAAGGGAACAAAATTACCTTGCTAAGTATCTGAACAAATTTGTAACAGAATAACTAGGTTAGTCTAGGTGATGATTATTTATACAGTGTTTATCGCCTTAATAATAAAGAGATAAAATACTGTAATTGTCTCCGATGTACTAATCAAATATGAAATAACGTTCTATCACAGGTGCTGCAAATCTGCATAACATACCCCAACTACAGATGGTAAATGCTTAATAAAAAAGACGTTTGTTGTTCTTAAATCACTCGAATATTCATAGGATGGTGACAAACTCTGCTATGTAATTATGTGAACTGAAAATAGCTGGCGCCCCCCAATACATGAAAATAAAATAGATTTAAAAACACAAGGTGGCGTTCACAGCCAAATTATTTAAAGTTAAATTCGCCTTAATACAAATGAATACAAGTCTGATCAACACAAAAAGTAATAATCCTAAATGATGAAAATAAATCAGATTCCTCGCTAACAAACTGAGCTAATGTCTGACTCACTGCAGATGACATCAGTTCACCACTGTCTTTCGCGAAATACACTGTTGTTGTTGTGGTCTTCAGTCCTGAGACTGGTTTGATGCAGCTCTCCATGCTACTCTATCCTGTGCAAGCTTTTTCATCTCCCAGTACCTACTGCAACCTACATCCTTCTGAATCTGCTTAGTGTATTCATCTCTTATTCTCCCTCTACGATTTTTACCCTCCACGCTGCCCTCCAATACTAAATTGGTGATCCCTTGATGCCTCAGAACATGTCCTACCAACCGATCCCTTCTTCTGGTCAAGTTGTGCCACAAACTTCTCTTCTCCCCAATCCTATTCAATACTTCCTCATTAGTTATGTGATCTACCCATCTAATCTTCAGCATTCTCCTGTAGCACCACATTTCGAAAGCTTCTATTCTCTTCTTGTCCAATCTATTTATCGTCCATGTTTCACTTCCATACATGGCTACACTCCATACGAATACTTTCAGAAATGACTTCCTGACACTTAAATCAATACTGGATGTTAACAAATTTCTCTTCTTCAGAAACGCTTTCCTTGCCATTGCCAGCCTACATTTTATATCCTCTCTACTTCGACCATCATCAGTTATTTTGCTCCCCAAATAGCAAAACTCCTTTACTACTTTAAGTGCCTCATTTCCTAATCTAATTCCCTCAGCATCACCCGACTTAATTAGACTACATTCCATTATCCTTGTTTTGCTTTTGTTGATGTTCATCTTATATCCTCCTTTCCAGACACTGTCCATTCCATTCAACTGCTCTTCCAAGTCGTTTGCTGTCTCTGACAGAATTACAATGTCATCGGCGAACCTCAAAGTTTTTATTTCTTCTCCATGAATTTTAATACCTACTCCGAATTTTTCTTTTGTTTCCTTTACTGCTTGCGAAATACACTACTGGCCATTAAAACTGCTACACCACGAAGATGACGTGCTACAGATGCGAAATTTAACCGACAGAAAGAAGATGCTGTGATATGCAAATGATTAGCTTTTCAGAGCATTCACACAAGGTTGGCGCCGGTGGCGACACCTACAACGTGCTGACATTAGGAAAGTTTACAACCGATTTCTCATACACAAACAGCAGTTGACCGGCGTTGTCTGGTGAAACGCTGTTGTGATGCCTCGTGTAAGGAGGAGAAATGCGTTTCCGACTTTGATAAAGGTCGGATTGTAGCCTATCGCATTTGCGGTTTATCGTATCGCGACACTGCTGCTCGCGTTGGTTGAGATCCAATGACTGTTAGCAGAATATGGAATCGGTGTGTTCAGGGGGTAATACGGAATGCCGTGCTGGATTCCAACGGCCTCGTATCACTAGCAGTCGAGGTGACAGGCATCTTATCCTCATGGCTGTAACGGATCGTGCAGCCACGTCTCGATCCCTGAGTGAACAGATGGAGACGTTTGCAAGACAACAACCATCTGCACGAACAGTTCGACGACGTTTACAGCAGCAGGGACTATCAGCTCGGAGACAATGGCTGCGGTTACCCTTGACGCTGCATCACAGACAGGAGCGCCTGCGATGGTGTACTCAGCGACGAACCTGGCTGCACGAATAGCAAAACCTCATTTTTTCGGATGAATCTTTACAGCGTCATTCTGGTCGCAGCCGTATTTGGCGGCATCGCGGTGACCGCACATTGGAAGCGTGTATTCGTCATCGCCATACTGGCGTATCACCCGGCGTGATGGTATGGGGTGCCATTGGTTACACGTCTCGGTCACCTCTTGTTCGCATTGACGGCACTTTGAACAGGGAACGTTATATTTCAGACGTGTTACGACCCGTGGCTCTATCCTTCATTCGATCCTTGCGAAACCCTACATTCCAGCAGGATAATGCAAGACCGCATGTTGCAGGTCCTGTACGGGCCTTTCTGGTTCAAATGGTTCAAATGGCTCTGAGCACTATGGGACTCAACTGCTGAGGTCATTAGTCCCCTAGAACTTAGAACTAGTTAAACCTAACTAACCTAAGGACATCACAAACATCCATGCCCGAGGCAGGATTCGAACCTGCGACCGTAGCGGTCTTGCGGTTCCAGACTGCAGCGCCTTTAACCGCACGGCCACTTCGGCCGGCTATGGCCTTTCTGGATACAGAAAATGTTCTACTGCTACCCTGGCCAGCACATTCTCCAGATCTCTCACCAGTTGAAAACGTCTGGTCAATGGTCGCCGAGCAACTGGCTCGTCACAATACGCCAGTCACTACTCTTGATGAACTGTGGTATCGTGTCGAAGCTGCATGGGCGGCTGTACCTGTACACCCGATCCAAGCTCTGTTTGACTCAATGCCCAGGCGTATCAAGGCCGTTATTACGGCCAGAGGTGGTTGTTGTTGGTACTGATTTCTCAGGATCTATGCAGCCAAATTGCTTGAAAATGCAATCACATATCAGTTGTAGTATAATATATTTGTCCAATAAATACCCGTTAATCATCTGCATTTGTTCTTGGTGTAGCAATTTTAATGGCCAGTAGTGTATTTGAAAGTGTCGTGACCGCCGTCACTGAAAAACTTCTAAGTGCTGAACTGTGGAGCTAACCCACCGCCCAATCTGACATAGGTCTTGCGTCTCGAACTCCGTTTAGAGCAGTGCGAACAAGCAAGATGACAGCAGCCAATTTATACCCTCGGTGGCTCCCTTCCACGCTATTACCAGCCTGTCTTATGATTTCTTCTACAAAAATGTGGTCATAAATCTGAAGCGGCAATTAGATAGATGCTAAAAATCTAAACGAAACTGATATACCAAACTTGATTCTATGCGCAGTTGCTTGGTCAAAGATTAACTTTAAGCAAATGTAATTTTTTTCCAGTATTCAAAATCAGTTCTGTGCACTAAATAATTTCTGTGCGGACATGTATGGCACCTCTGTCTTACAGGTACTGTCCTTCTCTTTCCGCTGCCGCCATAAGAATTAATGTAGCTCTTATCATTCCTGAATTACTATGAAGTGGTTCAAATTGCTCTGAGCACTATGGGACTTAAGATCTGAGGTCATCAGTCCCCTAAAACCTAGAACTACTTAAACCTAACCAACCTAAGGACATCACACACATCCATGCCCGAGACAGGATTCGAAACTGCCACCGTAGCAGTCGCACGTTTCCTCCGAATTACTATACAAATTAAAAACAATTAATTAAAAGTAACAAGTAAAGCGTAAACCTTATGAGCTGCAGTCTGGAACCGCGAGACCGCTACGGTCGCAGGTTCGAATCCTGCCTCGGACATCGATGTGTGTGATGTCCTTAGGTTAGTTAGGTTTAACTAGTTCTAAGTTCTAGGGGACTAATGACCTCAGCAGTTGAGTCCCATAGTGCTCAGAGCCATTTGAACCATTTGAACCTTATGAGCTAAGTGTTGAAGAGGCGTATATTCACGTTTGCCAAAACAAAATGACTTACTAATAGTATAGCTTTCTTCGATTGAAAAGTATACTGATTTTAATCAAATTTCAATTAAAGTGTCTGTCATAGACAAATTAATAAAGTAGTGCAACATGTGTGAGCCGTGGCTGGCTCATGTTATGCGTTGGATTAAACCTTGATTGCTATTCTGTGTTTAGTCTCCCGCTGTTATCGCGATTATGCTGTTATCCTCTCTCTCTCCGCGAGTGGCAGCAGCGCTGTGTATCAATATTCGCACCTTGTACTATCTTTGGTCGGGCGCTTATACACTCCTGGAAATTGAAATAAGAACACCGTGAATTCATTGTCCCAGGAAGGGGAAACTTTATTGACACATTCCTGGGGTCAGATACATCACATGATCACACTGACAGAACCACAGGCACATAGACACAGGCAACAGAGCATGCACAATGTCGGCACTAGTACAGTGTATATCCACCTTTCGCAGCAATGCAGGCTGCTATTCTCCCATGGAGACGATCGTAGAGATGCTGGATGTAGTCCTGTGGAACGGCTTGCCATGCCATTTCCACCTGGCGCCTCAGTTGGACCAGCGTTCGTGCTGGACGTGCAGACCGCGTGAGACGACGCTTCATCCAGTCCCAAACATGCTCAATGGGGGACAGATCCGGAGATCTTGCTGGCCAGGGTAGTTGACTTACACCTTCTAGAGCACGTTGGGTGGCACGGGATACATGCGGACGTGCATTGTCCTGTTGGAACAGCAAGTTCCCTTGCCGGTCTAGGAATGGTAGAACGATGGGTTCGATGACGGTTTGGATGTACCGTGCACTATTCAGTGTCCCCTCGACGATCACCAGTGGTGTACGGCCAGTGTAGGAGATCGCTCCCCACACCATGATGCCGGGTGTTGGCCCTGTGTGCCTCGGTCGTATGCAGTCCTGATTGTGGCGCTCACCTGCACAGCGCCAAACAAGCATACGACCATCATTGGCACCAAGGCAGAAGCGACTCTCATCGCTGAAGACGACACGTCTCCATTCGTCCCTCCATTCACGCCTGTCGCGACACCACTGGAGGCGGGCTGCACGATGTTGGGGCGTGAGCGGAAGACGGCCTAACGGTGTGTGGGACCGTAGCCCAGCTTCATGGAGACGGTTGCGAATGGTCCTCGCCGATACCCCAGGAGCAACAGTGTCCCTAATTTGCTGGGAAGTGGCGGTGCGGTCCCCTACGGCACTGCGTAGGATCCTACGGTCTTGGCGTGCATCCGTGCGTCGCTGCGGTCCTGTCCCAAGTCGACGGGCACGTGCACCTTCCGCCGACCACTGGCGACAACATCGATGTACTGTGGAGACCTCACGCCCCACGTGTTGAGCAATTCGGCGGTACGTCCACCCGGCCTCCCGCATGCCCACTATACGCCCTCGCTCAAAGTCCGTCAACTGCACATACGGTTCACGTCCACGCTGTCGCGGCATGCTACCAGTGTTAAAGACTGCGATGGAGCTCCGTATGCCACGGCAAACTGGCTGACACTGACGGCGGCGGTGCACAAATGCTGCGCAGCTAGCGCCATTCGACGGCCAACACCGCGGTTCCTGGTGTGTCCGCTGTGCCGTGCGTGTGATCATTGCTTGTACAGCCCTCTCACAGTGTCCGGAGCAAGTATGGTGGGTCTGACACACCGGTGTCAATGTGTTCTTTTTTCCATTTCCAGGAGTGTATTTTCCGGCTGATCTGTGTGCGAGCAGTTGGTCGGTTGGCGTGGAGCAGCGAGGAAATCTCCGCGGCGCGTAGTTTGGCCGACACGCGGTCGGAGTGTGTGGTGCTGTTCCCATTGTTACGATGTCTGTGGCTCACCGATCCTGGACGCGAAAGTTGAGTTTTGACTTAATCTACGAGTAAGTCACGACTGTTCACATTGTGTCGTTTGGATTTCGTTGTCGACTGTTGGGACATTCCCGTGAGCAACAACGTGTGTTTTCAAGTTGGCAAATTTTAGCCACCCTCCGGTGAATTGAAGTGCACCAGTGGAATCTTCTGCCTTGTGGCTGTTAACATTCCAGTTACCTGCCCTGGCCGTTGACCTAAATTCAGGCAGTGTATTTTACTCATCGTGTGGTCGCTGTCCAGCCCGGTGTATAGTTTGACAGCTCAACGTATAATTGGTTGTGGGCTCCAATACTTTCTACGTAGTTCCATTGAACTCCCTGTTGTGTGCTGGTCGGGTGGAGCGAGAGTTATCTTGTCAGAGGGTCCGTTGACTGTCTGTCGGTTTTGTTGTCTTCGGATCGAGAATGGTTGGACCAACTGCCTGTCTCACCTAAGCGAGCTTTAGTATTTGAATTCCAGGCCGACCCTCGGAAATTTCTGAGCGCCATTTGGTGTACTGCCTATTCTTATTTGTTCTTGTTGTTTGTATTTGTACGGCTTCTAGCCGCTTTTTAAATTAAGGTTTTTTTGCCCTTAAGACGTAAGATTGCTTTGGCCTTAAGCCTAATTTAAAGAACTGTTTTAATGTAAGGCCTTGGCCTTTTAAAAATTTATTTTGGTTTGAGTCTTAAGTGATTGACCTTCAGCCGATTTTTAAATTAAAATTGTTTTGCTCTTAAGGTTGAAAGGGTCCTGTAGCCACCTTTCATTGCCAACTCTCGTAGTGGTCAAGTCGGCAAAGAGGTTTCCGCTACTTGTGAGAAATCCACCTGCGTTAGGTTGGTGGCGGAAATGGCATCCTGGGGTTTTCCGGTCCACGCGGAGAGTGGAAGAGGCTGGAGAAGCGGGAGGCGGTCTGCCGCCGGTACGGGAAGCGTACACAGCTGTGCTCCAGTCGAAGAAGGGTGAGTTGGACTGACCGCGTGGCGCGTTGTCACATAGAGAGGGGAGCTTTTAGCTTTTGGTCTCGAATTTCGTCTTATAAAGATTTACTTGCTGGGTTGCAGCAGGGAATGCAAGGCTTTTGTAGACTTTCAGTTTGATTCCCAATGCAGTCTTGACTTTGATCCGTGAGAGGAACGCGGCACAAAGGAGTTGCATATGTTGAAGTGCCCTCGGTTCAGTGTGAATGTTTATGTGCCTACAACTGTGTGTGTATGCTTCTAATCTTTTCCGGATCTTGGTAATTTTTGTGTATTAGTGAATTTTCTTTGTCTCATGTGATTAAAATTTGGCCACGGTCCATAGAAATTGTCTCTGCGGACCGAGTGGGCACGCGAGTCTGTTATGAAACGTGTAGTATTTCACGAGCAATTGTACATAGTTAGCATGCAACAGCAGTCTATAGATGCACTACATCAATGTTTTAAGGAATAAATAATTTTGCCTTCAATCTTATCTTGTGTACCGATGTTACGTCGCCGTTACCTTCGCCATTTACCTTGTAGTTTTCCTTGTTGGCCCACCTATAGCGTTTCCATGTGCGCAGGTGTAGTGATTAGTGTCCCTTTTTTTTATCTGAAACAAATGCTCTGGAATAGATCGTGTTTTCACGAATCTTGCTGCAGGCTGCACTTACGCATGGTGTTCACGCCCTCTTTACTTTACTCAATATTTGATTCACGGGAAGAATGCCTGGATCATATTAATAACTACATCCCATTCTTTATCAATGACTTTACAATGAATGTTCTTTTGTGAGTTTTTCTTATTAATAAATTAAGTAATTTTCCGACTCAGTGCTACCTCTTCTTTGTCGTGTGGCTAGAGTTGGTGGCGACCCTATCTTTTATATTGATTTCAGTGTCAAGTAGCATTTTCTTATTCAAAGTGCGCGTGGCTCTTTTAGCTATAAGGATACATTCAAAGGGCGCTTCATGCTTCTTACACATAGCGTCCTTTTATTCACGCTACTTACACATGGCTTACCCTGCTCACGGATTTCGGTAAACCAGAGATCTTCTGATGCGCAATGAGGATTAGTTATTTTCGGTTGGATGTCCTAATTGGTATATTGTCTTTCTGTGATACAGAATTTACGTGAATTTATGATATAGGTGTGCATTTTCTTACATGTTTTATCTTATATATGTATTACTGTATAGATATTGTGATTTAGTATTCAATTGTGTTACAAGTGTGGGTTGACTCTTGTCCTGTGGCGTGTATCGGTGTCATATAGTAAATCTTGGGTGCTTTATGGGGACTGTGAGTCCATTAGGAGACTTTGGCATTATTCTTGTTGTATTTTGGAGCATGGAGTAACTATCCTTATGATGGAGACGCGTAGCTGTTCAGGGAGCCGCGATCGGAAAAACCTGCCAGACAATAACCCTGAACAAGGACGAGGTCAAAACGTCGAGTCCGACCAGGAACGAAACGCGGAAAACACAAGTACAAGTGTTGTCCATCCTGAGCCCGCCATAGTGATTTCGAATCATTCGATAGATGCAAATTCATTACAGGCTATGCTACGACAATTACTAGACAGTAATAGGAGACATAGCGAGGAAGTGAATAAAAAACAAGCAGAAGAAAATAGGAGACATATCGAGGAAGTGAATAAAAAACAAGCAGAAGAAGATAGGAGGCATATCGAGGAAGCGAATAAAAGATTGAATAGTGAAATAGTACAGGGTGTTGGGGAGAAACTGGCCATCATTGACCAACGCATCTCCGCCTTAGAAGAGGGGCACCAAGTCATTAGCAAGCAGGTGATGGAGCAAGAAGAAAGGTTCGCTGGGAATATACGTATACTAGCAGAACAATGCCAGAGTGAACAAGCGGCTCTTGTGTCCCGAATAGAGGACACTGCGGCTAAGTGCCCGGTCCACCTTAGCGCGCAGGTAGAAACCCTCAGCCAGGCGATAATAGCTCTCGAGCGAGAGCAAGGGCTTACGCAAACAAAACAAGACACGGCCCACCGAGAGATGTGAGAAGAAATAGCCAGGATCTCAGACGCAGTGGCGCGTAAGTCTGACAATAATAGGGAAACGATTACCTCGTCATCAGCGGATGCAGACGAAATACGGTCGATAACGAAATGTCCGCGTGGACAGTGTGAAATAAAAATACAACAAAGAGGGGTTACCGAGGGAATATGTGAGCGCATGCCCCGTTTAGAACTTCACCTAAAAGGGTTAAAGGCCCATGAAGTTGAAAGAAATGAACGAAAGGGCCATTATTCCGACGATGATTCCGGGAACGATGGCGAATTTGATCATCGTCATGATCACGGATCTCGTACCAGGTGGGAACGGCGCGGATCCCCTCAGGAACGTTCGCCAAGGGAAACTCACGAAATTGACTTTAAACATTTTCTGACCGTGAGGAAGTTTGAAGTCTTCAGTAACTCGGCTGCGGGGATTCACCCGCGGGCCTGGTTACAGCAGTTCGAGTTCTCCCTCCCTCCTACGTGGCCCAGTGCGCAAAAAATAGAGTATATGTGCGGCTACCTCGAAGGTGAGCCAGCGGCGCGGATGAGGTCAATTGCACGCAATTGCTACACTGTCGGGGAGTTTCGTCAACACTTCCTGTCGATATATTGGTCAGTGGCAGCGCAAAGTCGTGTAAAACACGGACTCATTATGGTACCAGAGTTAAACAGGTCAAAATTCTCCAGCCCTGTGCAGATGTTCGAGCACATGCTGCAGGCGAATGAACATCTTGACGATCCTTATGGACCTGCAGAAATTATTCGTATTTGCCTGGGAAAGTTTCCAATGCAGTTGCGGCACGTTATCCTTGCAGGACGATGTAAGGATGACGTAGAGGGGTTTCGCAATTTCCTTTTAGAGCTTGAGTGCGATGCGAATGGCACCACGCAGAATTACGGTCAGAGCGCCTACGAGCAGCGGCCGCGCGAGCGAAGCCGCAGCCGTAGAGACAGGTGGCAATACAGACGTAATGAGTCGCCTGAGAGTTACAGAATGCGCGAGCGTTGGCAGCGTCGCGACTCCTCACGGAACGCGGGCAGAACGAACTATGCCAATGGTCATCATTCGCCTAGAGGAAATCAAAGACACCCCTGGGAGTTTAGAAGATATGGTAATAAGCAGAGTTTTAGGCGCAATTACAGCGGACCTAGGAACGGTAGTCGTGACCGACCCCAGAATAATTATCGAACAAACAACAACAGGGGTGCTGTAAACAGTACGGGTGGTCCGCCAGTGGGTGTTGAAATTCGTCCCGCAAACCCGCGGCACAATCCGACAAATGCCCCTAATCAAAGGGATCAATGACTATTGGATGACTCGGTTGGCGCAACTTAATGAGGACCCGTGCTATTGAAGATATTAATGTGCATTTGATAAAGGAAGACGTTATTATGGAAGATTTGTTGAGGGAGGGCCACAGTATTGGTGTGTCTGCGGTTAACCCAGTCGCTTCTGTTTCGTAAAATTACAGTGCGTATTTTCCAATGTTTTGATTCACTCTGGTGTGATTAAAATTAACGTGTATATTTTCTATGAATTGTAAAGGGTCCCCCAATATGTGTGTAGTTATTTCTTCTTGTCAGCAGAAAGGAGTAGTGTTGTGCAGTTTCAAAACATCTGAATGTGAATGATTATGAGGTTCATATGAAGCGTTTCCTATTACAGTAAGATGGCTTTCGTTCTTTGATGACTAAAAAGGTATCGGGTGTGTTGGCGTGGCGAGTCAATGGTCGTAAGGTAATTCTTGATGATAAATTGCAGTTTTAGTGTTCTTATTCCCCTTAGGTGAGCATGATTCAGTGAGATTTTTCAAATGTACTGCGATGTTAATGAAGCAACTTGGTGACTTGTAGGTGAAGGACTTGTGTATGAAGGGAGATTAATAGTGTTTGATTTTCAGAGTTGCCATCTTATAAGACAGTTGGAAAGTGTAACTTGCCGTCACATACTACTAGGTACGGTTGAGGACACCAGGATGTGAAACCCCAGAAGATGTATATGGAAACAGCTTATAACCTCAAGCAGCTTGATATTTAATAGAGAATCAATGCGACTACCTCCAAGCTAAAATAACATGACGGTAAGTGAGGACCCCTGGGGACATGTGGTGAGTAAGTGTGTAATCATTATGAGTATCTTATGATAGCAGTAAGTTGGGTACTCATGGCCCTGGACAATGGATTTCTTTTGACAGTATTTTTTTATGTACTTATAGGACGAAGTGTTTATGTGTTTGCTAATAGGATAGGATTATTTTTATTTTCATTTTTATGCCCACTGACCTTTTGCATTAGTCTGATGAATAGATGTTGAAACATTTACCATTCCAGATGTGACTTGAATGAACCTTCTGTGTCTCATTAATCACAACTTTTATTATGCAAAGTCCATAGAAAAGAAGTCTCGGAAATTTTTCACAGATCAGCAAACATGTTCTACAAACCTTGGAGGAGCAGTCAATGAACAACGATATGGGTATTGGTGTTGAAAGGAATATTTTGTTTATATGTGGGAATTGTAGTCGGGCTATATGGTGATGGTGACTAGTACGAGCTGTGTAGATTGTGTGTGAGAGCGTAGTTAGGAGCAGGTAGAGTTTTGTGTCTGTAGCTAGCAGCGGCGCCAAATCCTATCCAAATCCTGACCAAACCTTGTACAAGATCTACCCTGAATGATTGACAGCAGATGTAATGCAGGAACTATATTTTATAAAAAGGATTTTTTGTTTGTTTGAATATTGGTTATTTAATTTTCTTCATTGTTTTTTTTATTAGTAATGTTAAGAAGGCCCTTTTTGTCAAGTTAATTTTGGGCACTATTCCATGTATTGATCAGGAGTGAGAAACTCCGAAGATTTTGTGGTAATCTGTACACATGATATTTTGTAACGATCCCTGTGAGCGCAGTTCTTAAGTGGGTGCAAGGCCGCCTAGGGAGCCTCCGCATCAGAAAGCACAGGGCTTGGTCCACCGGCAGGCGTTGCCGAACCCTGGTATCAACGGCGAAGCAGTGATGCGGCGAGCGGTCACAGCTGTTTCCCCGTCAGAGGGGAGGGGATGCTGGTCTTCCCCCAGGCGCAGGCTCACACCGGAGCCCGCAGGCGTGTCACCACGGCAGCGCCAGCTGATGGCCGGCGTTCCACCCCATGCGCTAGTCATCTGACAAGCGAAAGGGAAAGTATGACGCACACCAGGCGAGGCCGCCGATCCCTGAGCGCCGCTAGTCCAGACGGCTGCTGCGGTGAGGTAACGCCCACTGCCCGGAGGGACGCGGGTCCCACCACTGACGCATCAGCTGAGACGGTGCAAAGAGGTGATAAGCGGGTCTCAAGCCCGACACCCGCACGAGTTTACGTCGACCTCGATGCGACGCAGAAGAGCGCGTGTCTCCCCATTGACACGACAGGAGACGGGGGCGTGTGTCGGTAAAACACATTCCTCCACAACACACGGACGACGACCGCCAAGCCGCCTTCTCGATGATGAGGCAGGGCCCACAAGTGGCGATGTCCTGCAAATCTGCAACGCCGAACCATCCCACAGTATGGACGCAGAGGGTGGAAACGGGCACGAGGCAACGTCGCGGGGTGCTGTCTAGGATGAACAACCTGGGTTACAACGGACGTTACAATCAACGCCGCTGCGAACTCCCCAGTTCAGTGTTGTGGTCCCCTAGTAGCTTATCCTCCAAGTCGCCTTTAGAAGAGACGCCCACCCCAGCACCTAAAGAGACTACCCAGTGAAACAACCATGTGGCGAAGCTGAAAAATGACAGCGTGTCAACGAGTTGATTTCTGGATGTGTTTTGTACTCATGTCTTATTTTCCATAGGTGATTATTTACCAGCTGTCATACCATTGGGTTCATTAATGATTTTGTATCACTGTATTTGTTGTGAATATTGTATTTTGCACTTTCACTTGCATGTTTTTATATATGTCAGCACCAGATGATACTGCTTTGGTTCGTGATAATGATTTTGCATCATTGTATTTGTTTATATATTTATATATATTATGTACCTGTTCACCTATGTCTCTATGTTAACTTTTGATAGTTGGTTAAAGCAATTTCAGAATAATATCTCATGGTTGTGGTCGTAGTAGGTCAGATGACATGACGTTAGCGTAGTATACCACGCTTAATTTAATTTGTTCTGTTTGCTTTGCGGGCCGCATGAGGTCACAATTATGGACTAAGGTCAGATAAAGCTCACTTGGATATAAGAGATTAATCAACTCCTTTGTGCTGCTGTTTACTGTTGCAATTGTTACTCGTTAGGGTATGTTTGTTTCGAAGACTGTTGGCGAATCTCCTAGCATGGCGAGAAAATTCGCGGCACAGTCTTCTCCGGGACGTTTGGGGTGATGAAAGGGTCCTGTAGCCACCTTTCATTGCCAACTCTCGTAGTGGTCAAGTCGGCAAAGAGGTTTCCGCTACTTGTGAGAAATCCACCTGCGTTAGGTTGGTGGCGGAAATGGCATCCTGGGGTTTTCCGGTCCACGCGGAGAGTGGAAGAGGCTGGAGAAGCGGGAGGCGGTCTGCCGCCGGTACGGGAAGCGTACACAGCTGTGCTCCAGTCGAAGAAGGGTGAGTTGGACTGACCGCGTGGCGCGTTGTCACATAGAGAGGGGAGCTTTTAGCTTTTGGTCTCGAATTTCGTCTTATAAAGATTTACTTGCTGGGTTGCAGCAGGGAATGCAAGGCTTTTGTAGACTTTCAGTTTGATTCCCAATGCAGTCTTGACTTTGATCAGTGAGAGGAACGCGGCACAAAGGAGTTGCATATGTTGAAGTGCCCTCGGTTCAGTGTGAATGTTTATGTGCCTACAATTGTGTGTGTATGCTTCTAATCTTTTCCGGATCTTGGTAATTTTTGTGTATTTGTGAATTTTCTTTGTCTCATGTGATTAAAATTTGGCCACGGTCCATAGAAATTGTCTCTGCGGACCGAGTGGGCACGCGAGTCTGTTATGAAACGTGTAGTATTTCACAAGCAATTGTACATAGTTAGCATGCAACAGCAGTCTATAGATGCACTACATCAATGTTTTAAGGAATAAATAATTTTGCCTTCAATCTTATCCTGTGTACCGATGTTACGTCGCCGTTACCTTCGCCATTTGCCTTGTAGTTTTCCTTGTTGGCCCACCTATAGCGTTTCCATGTGCGCAGGTGTAGTGATTAGTGTCCCTTTTTTTTATCTGAAACAAATGCTCTGGAATAGATCGTGTTTTCACGAATCTTGCTGCAGGCTGCACTTACGCATGGTGTTCACGCCCTCTTTACTTTCCTCAATATTTGATTCACGGGAAGAATGCCTGGATCATATTAATAACTACATCCCATTCTTTATCAATGACTTTACAATGAATGTTCTTTTGTGAGTTTTTCTTATTAATAAATTAAGTAATTTTCCGACTCAGTGCTACCTCTTCTTTGTCGTGTGGCTAGAGTTGGTGGCGACCCTATCTTTTATATTGATTTCAGTGTCACGTAGCATTTTCTTATTCAAAGTGCGCGTGGCTCTTTTAGCTATAAGGATACATTCAAAGGGCGCTTCATGCTTCTTGCACATAGCGTCCTTTTATTCACGCTACTTACAAGGTGTTAGATTGTTTGGGTCTTCAGCCTAATTAAAGAAATGTTTTAAGATAAGGCCTTTCGCCTTTAAAAATTTAATTTTGGTTCGAGTCTTAAGTAATTGGCTTTCAGCCGAGTTTATATTAAAGTGGTCTTGCTCCTAAGGTGTGAGATTGTATGGCGCATTCAGTCGGTAAATTAATGCTGTGTTTTTCTTTTAATTGCTTGGCTCTTTTAATGTTTGGTCAAATAAATAAAGTTATACGTTCGAGTGTAACTGACAGCTGCTTATTTTGGCCCCTTTCCACAATTTAAACTACCTGTCCAGTCCTGCCGGTTTAGCGGGGCGTCTCAATGTGGCTGGCCCTGTTGATGCGTATCGACCAGCACTGAACATTGATAGGTTGATCTCTTTTGTGCAATTAAAATTGTAATAGTTGTTAATCATTTACTATTTTTCCATTAAATAAATTTTCTCGTCACTGTAACTCATCATCTCCAACGCATATCTACAGATCCACAGAATGGTCTTTTACTCCTCTTTAACATGACAAACTGAGCTTTTCAGTAGCTACTGCACATGTACAGTACATTCCATCCCTCCGTTTGTAAATTGGAGGAGGAAGGGGAGGAAGGAAAGGAAACAGAAGGGAATACTGATATGAGTTGCATTGGGACTTTGTGCGACATCAGCGGCGACGAATGAAAATGCGTACTGGACCAGGATTCGAACCAGAGACCTCCTACTTACTAGGCTGTTGCGTTTACCACTGCCCTCCCTGGACACAGTGTCTACTGCAAATGCTCATACCATCTCGACATGCCTTATGACCGACCTACATTCCTGCCGAGCGCCACCTATCTACAGTCCCTGTCTATGTCCTCCATGTTCACCACTATGAGATTCCTCAAGGATGTTGGACGTACTTGTTCGTCCGCACTGGAGAAGGTGGAGCCATTGACCTTGTAGGCAAATCAATTATACGAATGGGTGGTGTCTGTTTTTCTGACATGTCCAAAAAACAGACACCATGCATTCACAATACTAGCCTTTTGTACTCGCTACCTGGCGGATATGACATCATGTCCAGAGGGTATTTAAATCTGACAGAGAGCATGGTCCAGCCCCCTAACCATTTTGCTTCCCACCTCTCCGAGGTCTTCTCCATTCCTGACGATTCCCACTTTGATTACTGCATCTTCCCCAAAGTCCTTGAACGCACCAACATCTCTGTCCTGCCACTCACCCCCAGTTTTCAGTACCTGGATCAGTTACTCCCCTCAGATTTAAACATTCTCAATACAGCACACGACATCAAACTCCACTCCAAACGCAACATCACCGTCATCACGACAGTGTCACCTACCACCACCTCAAGGAATCCCCCCCTCCTCCTATCTGGCTGACATTGTATAACGTTTTCCTCTCCACAGGCTTTTACCCCAACTTGTGGAAGATTTCCCGCATCTTGCTGTTCCCTAAACCCAATGAACCCCCCTCTGACACCTGTTCCTATTATTCCATCTGCCTCACCTCCATGTTCAGTCAGGTCTCTCCTGCTGTATTCATTACCACCTCAACCAGCACCATCTCCTTCCCCTTACCCAGTGTGGCTCCCAGCTCTCCTTCTCCACTGATCACCAGCTCTTTAACCTTACCAATGTTCTTTCCTCCAACTTAACCTATGTGTTTCCGCTATCTTTTTGACCTCCAGTATGCCTATGACCATGTCTGTCTTCCTGGGCTCCTCTTTAAGCTCCAGACTTCACCTGTCTCATTGGTTCCTTCCTCTCACATCTCCCTCCTATGTCACTATCCACAACACCAACTTCCATACATTTTATCCCACCATTCATGTGCCCTGAGGCTCTATCCTTTCCCCCTCTCCTCTAACTCTTATATAATGCAGATTTGCCCAAATCACCCCTGCATGTTCACCTCCTCCAATTTGCGGATGACACTGCCTTTCTGGCCGTCTATCCTACCCTTCAATGGTCCCAACATACCGTTCAAACCCACATGACCAGTTCACTACTTGGTGCAACTAGTGGCTCCTTTACATCAACCCTTTCAGCAGTCATCATAGATCATATAACCCCTTCCTTTTGGCTCTACAATTTTTACCTTACCGTTTATGGCTGTCCTGTCCATTTCACTCCTACCCTGAAATACTTGGCCTCACCCTCAACCATCACCTCACTTGGACTCTCCATCTCATTATGATCCAACAAAAACCCCACAATAGACTCTGCCTCCAGAAGCTTTTGTCTGGCTTGACATAGAGCCTGCATCCTTCCATCATTCTTCACTCCTTCAAATATTTTATCCTTCCCATCTTTTGCTATGTCAGCATCGCTGGAGTTTCTGCCCCACCAGATACTATAAAGCCCTCCAAATCCTTAGACACCATGCCTCCTGTCCTCCATCTGGATACTGTATGACCTCATCCACTTCCCACATCTTTGAATTTCCTCGAACACATCCGAACCCTGTACATCATCCACTGACTCAATGCCCCCCACCCCCTGTTATCTCCTATCCTCTCTACCCCCTAACCATTGCTGTGCGTTTACCGTTTTGTCTCGCCCTCACTCCATCTCCACATCCTCCGCCTCCTTTACCAACACTCCTACCAGCGCTTATCCCTCCCGGATGATGAGCTTCCTCCTGATATCTGCCCCTGCTACCAACTCTAACACCACCTTCCCCCCTCCACAGGGCTATCTCTCACCTCCTTTTCGTGTCCCATGAGCCGTTTTTTCCTCCCTCCTACGTCTCTTTCCTTTCCAGCAGACACCCTTTGTCATCTCTGCACTCCATCCCAGCTTGCTTTCTCTCTCCCACCCCTCCTGTCTCCTGCTCCTCGGTGCACCACCCGCCCCATTTTTTCATCCCCCTTCCCAGTACCCCTCCTTCGCCGCCCCATCCTCTCCCCTCTCCTCCTTCCTCTAAGGCCACCTATCGCTCAGCAGGTTCCTCCTGGCAGTTTTTACTCATTCTCGTGTGTGCTCTGTTTCATGAAGTGGTTTTAAAGTGTCATCGTTCTGGTGTGTTTTTAATACTGTCACCAACTTTTATCTTGTGTGTGTGACCTCGGCGTGTTTTACATGCTACACACATCGCCAACTGTGTTTTTTTATCTTTATGTGGACCTTTTAACTATGTCTTGTGTAAGCGTTTATTTTAACCCCGATTGTCTCCCCCTTATTGAGTTATTGTGTTCCGCTTTTCATCACATTTTTATAATCTTTGTTTCATATTCTGTATCATTATTGGTCTCTCGGCTGAAGAGCGGCAGACTGAGCCGCTGACAGCCCTCCCCTGTCCATGTGGGGCCGGGGAATGAAATGACAATAAAGAAAAAAAATGGTCCAGCCCCAATACGCTGCATTTTGTCGCGCCTACCAGTCAGCCGAAAGAGGTACACTTGCCTGGCCCCTGCATGTGCAAGCCAAACCATGTGTCTAACCACAGTCAAACACTAATACTCACAAGGAATGGTCCAATCCAACATTTAGAAACCGCCTTGAAGTTTTTTATGCACAAAAGAAACAAATGAACTGTCAAAAATTTAGCTGTTAAGAAGCACTGCAGCAGTTTTTAAAATTTTTGAAGTTACTCATGTTTGTCACATGAGGAACCGCTTATGACAGAGATTTGTACTGCCTAACACCCGATCAGGTATGACAAGAGAACAGAAGAAATATCCGCCCTTTAGGCATGCAGTGTTTTCTGTTTTCTATAAAAAGGTATTACCCATCTCATTTGAAAAGTTTTTATACATTAGTTATTAACTAAAACCAAATGATAGGCTTCATGTGTAAATGTTCTCTGACTGTGAATTTATTATTATAAATGTTATTTCTTCACTATTTGTGAATGCAGAACAGTTATTCACAGTTCATATGTAAGGTTACTCTTTCTCTTAAATGAGCATATCCGAGCAAGTTTTTAAAGCTGTAAGTGGACTTATTGTTGGCCTTTAAGCATTCAGTGTATTTTTTTTTTATTTTTAAGTGGTATTATCTTTCTCATCTGGAAAGTTGCTATACTTGCTTTGCTATTGAAAGCTAACTGATGGGTTTGATGTATGAATGTTATCTCATTTGAAGTTTATGACAATTGTTATCTGCTGATTGACTGTAATAAATATTGTGAACAACAGAAGGTGAATGCTCACCCCACCCTAAGGTCCAGTCCTTCCACTTAGTCCTTAGGGCGTTTTATGATAGGCCGTTGTAATACCGGTTTCGGGTAATTTAAGTGTTAATACATGGCACAGACACAGGTGACAAACAGACACGCGATTCGGGATATGCTTCCTTCCGCCGGAAAAGCCTAACATGTAGGTATTTTCATCTAAATGAAGGGTACAGAAAGAAAAGACCCGAAAAGGAGCCACACGGTCGTCATTCCTGTCATAAATATGTAATGCGATGTCTTCGGTTCTCTGAGTGTGCTTATACTAGTAGTTAATAAGGCATTCCTAGAATTTCCTTAACTTCTGTTATCACATTTGTTTGTGGCGATAACTCACATACTTCTTACGTTCAAAACTCATCGCATTTACAATTTTATAAACTTTTTCAGGCAGGAAGATTTAAAGATGCTCCATTTACACACTATCTGCTTAAAAGCATCTAGGCACCACACATTAGTATGGGATGCATCCACCTTTCCCATTTATGATGGCTTGAAGTCTGCTAGGGATAATTTCATTGAGATGTGTACATGTCTTTGGAGGAATGGCAGCCCATTCTTCCTCAAGAGTCGAAGCCAGAGAAGGTAGTGATGTCTTCACACTGCAGTTTGGAGCGAAGTCTATGTTCTGACTTACCTCAAACGTGTTCCGTTGGGTTCAGGTATGGACTCTGGGCAGGCCAGTCACTTCAGGGATTTTACTGTCCACAAACCATTGCTTCACACTGATACAATAATCATCTCCGAACTGTACACAGTACACAGTGCTGAAAATAAGATCATATCATTCCAAATTTAGCGTTTTCTTAGGCGTAGTAAAGCGGTCACACGCTAACCACCGAAAACACCACTATACTGTGACACTTACGCCACTGTATTCCACTGTTTCCACTACACATGATAGCAGGTAATGTTCTCCACCCAATCGCCAAATCCAAACCTTTCCATCGGATTGCTACAGTGTATAGCGTGATTCACCAGTCCAGATCATTCGTTTCCCGTTCTTCACTGTGCAGTAGCGTCGCTTATTCCACGATCTTAAACGTCGCTTAGCATCAAATACAGACATTTGTGGGTTATGAGTACTCCACAGGGTTCAATTTTGGGTCCACTCAGGGCATAGCAGGTACAAGGAAAGGTGTTTCTATTGGTGACTGAGGACGCTGTACTGAAGAACATTACATCGTTATTTACGTCATTTGCCGACTAATAATTATAGCTATTATAAATCGTATGGTTTTAGGTTGGTTGTAGAGCAAGCCACAAATGATAATCTTCCCCAGGTGTTTAAGTTTGTATACCTGGCCCCGAAACGGTTAATCTGTACTGACAGGCTTAGTGGTGCAGTACGACTGTAGAGAAAACATCAGGTCACAAAGTTCATGACGTGTTCGTGGGCAGACTGTTCGACACAGAGAAAAAAAAGCCCAACACAATGATGTGTGTACATATTGCGGTACCACATTTAATAACTATGCTTTTATCGTTACGTCCTGTAGGTGAATGGCGTTCCACTTAATATTCAACAAGCAAAACTGGTACTTTTTGCGGATCATACTAATGTTACATTAAATCCCATTAGAGAAAAATCAACAGAAGAGATAGTTATTCATGTCTTTCAAAAAATTATTAAGTGGTTCTCTGAAAATGGAATTTTCCTAAATTTTGTGAAAACACATTCTGTTCAGTTCTGTGCAACAAAGGGAGTCATACCAACAAACTATATAGCATACGAAACCGAGTCGGTAAATAGGGTAGAATGCTTCAAAGTTTTGGATGCTGATGTTGACGAATACCTGAACTGGAAGTAATATATTACTGAGTTTCTCAAATAATTAAGTTTAGATACTTCTGTTCTTCATATAATTGCTAGTCTTGGGAACAAAAGAACGCCCCTCCTGATATATTTTGCATATTTGCAGAGAATAATGTCTTATGGAATAATTTTCTGGGGCAAGTCATCATGTAGAAAGAAAGTAACGATAGTACAAAAGCGAGCAGTAAGAATAATATGTTTTGTTCACCTGCAGTTGTAAGCATGTATCGAGTAGCATTGATATCGATTACGATAACATCGCTATGGACGCTTCTTTGTTTTTTTTTTTCACGCCAGAATTAGGAGAGAGTCACGTGGTGGTGTTCAACCGCGTGCGTGGTGTGAAGATGTTAAGGAATCAGGCTAAGCGAACAGGTAAATTTTGTGACTATAAAGGTGCCTGATGCTGTGGAAGCATTCGTGTACTTCACGAGACGTAATCCGCGGCTCGCGAAGTCGTGAACCACGAGAACAATCGCGAGAACATGATTAGATGGCCGCAAGCATCTGATCCGCGTCGGTAAATGAAACTTGGATTACCTATATTGCCACGAACGCCGCATCTGGATTGCAATGTTGGATAATGTATTGTGGTGTAGTGTTACTGTATGTATCAGTGTATCAACATAATTGTTATTTTGTGAAGAGTGTAACAGTGCAGCCCTGTGTAGCGCAAGTGTTGAAAGAATACATCAGTGGATTATACTAGGCTAAAACTTGAATTTTGGTGATTGGCACTCCTTTTTTCCCCTTGTTAGTTAACGTTTATTACAGCAATACTCAAGCTGCTATTCCTAGACTGCAAGGGAAGAAGCGAATGACGATTGGATTTACGAGGTGAGTGGGTACAATTAGCAAACTCAGACGGAACTATAACCTCACCCTCCCCCATTCGCTCACACAGTCACCATGTAGTTAGCTCTTCAAGGAGTTATGCATTTTAACTGCACCATTACAGTACATTTATTTGCTAATGAAATTCGTTATAAATAATCCATCACAATTTGAAAAGAATAGAGATGTCTGTATCTACGTCACTAGAGGAAAATAATCACTCTATTTTCCATTATTAAAACTGTCAGTGCCTCAGAAAGGAGTTCAGTACGCAGCAATAAGAATTTCCGACCATCTGCCCAGTAACAGAAACAATATTTCTATCAGGTAGCAAAGAAAGTTTTAAATTTAACATAAAGTGATTTCTCCTGGACAGCCTTTTCTATACCACGGTCAGGCTTTTATTTAAAAACTGGTACCTGAAAAAATATATGTAAATAACAGGTTGTAAGTGTAGTTACTTGAGTAGGACTAAATAATTATATGCTCATTAATATTAACACGAAGTGAGAATTTACTTTTGATCAGGTCTCAAAACCATACAAAACGTGATTGCGAGATATCATGATACCCTGGGTCCTTCAAATGACTACGCTTAACTGAGGGATTTCGGGTGACAGTTAATATACGACTGCAGCTCTGTACGAACTCACAAATTCAAATGCCTGTTATGCCCACACTGGGCATTATATCCACCCTTCCTACACTTACCTTTGATAAAATTATCTCGGGAGCATATCATTATCATCATTAAGATCCGTGGGCCACGGCCAGAGGCGACTGTTTCACCACTTCGATGATCTACACATCGATAAATGAATGATCACTTCATTACAAATCCTTATTATGTCTCGATTACACCTCATACCCATACCACAGTTATTATTATTATCGTTATTGGTTTGAAGAGATATCCTGGAGACTGTATGCCGATTTTTTTATGGCTGGCTGGCCTTGTTTTTCTTTTTAACGACAGTAATTACCCATACAACATTATCACAATCCTGAGATAGGGCGATGATGACCCTGCTGTTTAGCGCACAACAATTTTAAATTTATCCATCCATCCTCTCATTGGTATTATTATTATTATTACCATTATTATTATTATTAGGGATGGTGAAAAAGAAGAAAATGACAACTCGAGTGTAGTACAGACGGAGTTATCGTCTGCCGTCTTATCTGATAGTGAGATTGGGAATATAACAATGCGCGATAATATCAAGTAGCGTAATATTGTACCATGGATGGTATGAAGCACATAATCATCAGAGATTATGGTATTGTCGATAGACTGCCAATAGAGTTCCATTTCCCAAGTTATAACTTCCGTGAACCTGGAACTAAACCGGCAAAGCGTTCTGCTTTTGGTGACAAAGGTGTCAGTTCACTAGACGACGCATGCAAGGAACATGACATAGCATATTCTGACCACAAGTGTTTGATGGAACGACACGCTTTTAATAGAATTTTAGGTGGTAAAACTAAGGAAATGAGTCGAAGGGGTGATATTGGTATAGGCCAACATATTGCTGTATTCGCATTGGTGTGCCAAACTTAAATTGGATGCTGGAATAAAATTCAGTCATATTATGGCCGCAACTCATCGCGCACTAAAGAAGAAACCTGGAAAAAATAATTGTCACGCAGCAGTGTCCGTAGCTAAAAGCATAATGAAGCAGCAAAA
The DNA here is from genome assembly GCF_021461385.2 of Schistocerca piceifrons. Taxonomy (NCBI): domain Eukaryota; kingdom Metazoa; phylum Arthropoda; class Insecta; order Orthoptera; family Acrididae; genus Schistocerca; species Schistocerca piceifrons. Next base: position 926,344,175 of record NC_060140.1, read on the forward strand.
TAGTGTAAGAAGAAGTAGAAGAATTCTACTGATACCCAAGTTATTTGGTGGAATGACCCCTTTTCCAATTTTAGTTCTTACAGAACTGTCTGCGTTCGGCTCGTTGGCGGGTGGAGCTGCAGCCATAGTTCGCACTGTGAAAATGCTAAAAGGACAGGAGAGCAGCTGAAGGAATTGAAGAGGCATAATAAAGGTATGGACTCTATCGCATTCGGAAAGAACTCTATTTAAAATCGTACAGGAAATTGGACTACTTGTTTAAAAAAAAAAGGTCGTAGTAATATTACCGGACACACTGCTAACTAACACAGATCCGCTTCAATCCGCCAAAAAACTCAACATTGCGAGATTTCGTGGTGTGTTTCTGCAGAATAAAACGCTGAGTATGCTGTGGAAATCTAATGAAGAGTGCAGAATCGTGAATTTAGATGTCGGTAGTGAACCTGGAACCCAGTGGGTGACATATGTCAAGAGGAAGGATCGAAATATTACACACCACTTCTTCTCATATGGTAATTTACAGCATCCATAAGAATTACAGCGCTACTTCGCAAGGAACCAAGTGTTCTACTATTTTCAGCCATACCAATACTTCAATTCATATCTCTGGAATTAGCTGTTTCTCATGTTTATGCTGTCAAACGCAGAGAAACGAATGACACACACATCACTGCATCAGTCGCGATTCAGATGCGGTGTCATAAACCTTGATTGTGAAAGGACATTCATCAGCACTGAATGCGGATTACTTTCCACTAAACAGTTGCAGTACCAACTTCACCGACGTCCAGTTGAACCACACTGTTGTTGTGTGTTGTGGTCTTCAGTCCAGAGACTGGTTTGATGCAGCTCTCCATGTTACTCTATCCTGTGCAAGCTTCTTCATCTCCCAGTCATTCTTCTGAATCTGTTTAGTGTATTCATCTCTTGGTCTCCCTCTGCGATTTTTACCCTCCACGCTGCCCTCCAATACTAAATTGCAGATCCCTTGATGCCTCAGAATATGCCCTACCAACCGATCCCTTCTTCTAGTCAAGTTGTGCAACAATCTCTCCAATTCTATTCAATACCTCCTCATTAGTTATGTGATCTACCCATCTAATCTTCAGCATTATTCTGTAGCACCACATTTCACTTCCATACATGGCTACACTCCATACAAATACTTTCAGAAACGACTTCCTGACACTTAAATCAGTACTCGATACTAGGCGGTTAATAACTGGGACAATCCGACCTATTTATTAGCTGCCTCTGTTGAGCAATATCTAGCTACCCGCTGTCCGTAGAAGCGAAGCCTTGCTTAGAGAATACCGCAACCTACAGAAGAACGTGGAATTACCCATACAGGAAGACGTACCAAATCTACCACGAAACAGACTCCGTTCAATAAACCCACCATTACGGCAAGCAGAACTGCTAGATGCCAGTAACATCGAGGTGAGAGACCTGTTGGATCAGAACTGTCTGCTTAGTGAAAAACCTGCAGAGCGTGAGTGGTTTCGAAAGTATCACTGTGATACTGCTGGCACAGTACTCGATAGGAAATTATGGATCAAACTGAACAGAGCTCGCAGTAGCCATGGTCGATGCGCAGAGTCACTTTATTCATGGGATGCTACAGACTCTTCGGTTTGTGACTGTGGGGCTCCCCACCAGACAGTCAAGCACATTAGAGATGAATGTTCCTTGCGCTCCTATTAGGGGAGTTGGAACGACCTTAAAGCTGACAATACAGCGCTCATACGGACTCGGAAGTTAGATATTGACGTTTAGTCAGTTTTATATATTGTTTTGTCTTTCTGTAATCTTGTTATATACATATACCAATGCTATATACCTGTATTTTTATACTGGATGTCAGCCATACGAATAAATAACAAAAAAGACTTTCCGCCAATACATCTAAGCAGTGTTGCACTGATTGAACTGGAAATACATAATAGCATTCCTAAAAACTCCAAGGCTAACAATAAAATACGTTTGGGAGGCAGTAAAGTTGTGGAAATACCATCAGGCAGACACGATATTGCTGTTCCAAGTACACTTTACAAAACCGTCTTCAAGAGCTTGTCCACTACATTTTTGTTCAAATATTGTGTGTGTGTGCATGTGTGTGTGTGTGTGTGTGTGTGTGTGTGTGTGTGTGTGTGTGTGTGCTTAACACCACACTACTCCCCTCAAGTTAAATGTCTAACATAATTATGCAACGGATGTTGGATAATGCGAGGAATAACTTAGCCCTGTGACATTCAACCCAAGGTTGGGAATCTTAAGATATGAATAATCTCTTTCTACGAACTTTATGAAAAATTATGCAGCTGATCAAAATTTTTGTGTTAAATTCGATCAACTGCTCTCTCATCCTTAAGAATCCTATACAGTTACAAACGATGACTAGCAGTAGTAACCTGAAAGAAAGGTGGTATGTTTAATGAATTTCGCTTATTTTTTGAAGAAACAGAAAAAGCACATTGAACGTGTTTCAGCAAGACGGTTGATTGATTCTCGAATATAAGCAAAAGTTATTAAAACTGAACTTAATTAAGTAGTTAAGCAAGGGAAATGCAATGGAGAGATAGTTTTCCTATTGTTCATCCACGAAGAAATATGCCCGTCCTAATCAACAATGAATGTGCATTATGAAATGAAGGTTGGCATGCACGTTTAAAGATCAATTAAATCACGACCAGAGCTGAGCGAGAGGTTGACATCTAGATTTCCTAAACTGCCGGAGCTGAGCTGGACTTCACCATATCAAGCATGTGTGCTGCGTTGTAGTGGCTGCGACTGCCGTTGTGTTGGCAATAGTCATGTGCTGCATGATGGATCTGTGCGTACACACACGTCCGGTGGTTGATGGCTGTGATCTTATTTTACTAATATAAAATGAGCTGTATTACAGTACAGTACAATATACAGTAACAAGACTAACACACAACTTCAAAAATCAGTTATTACTCGCGTATTCACTCAGTGAAGATATCACAATCTTTATCAGAGACCACCTGGTAGCGTTCAGTTGGCAGTCCCGTACCTTTCCTGTAGATCTGTTGCGGTTTCGAGTTGAAGAAACCTGTCAGCCAATTGCTAAGAGAAGCTTCATCATGAAACTCTTGTCCCTGAATGTTGTTGGAGAGAGACCGGTAAAGATGATAATCTGGACTGTAGTCTGGTGAATATAGAACGGTTCTTCCCAACCAGCTGGTAATCACCCTCTGAGGGGAAAATGAAATTTTCTAAGGGGTAAAAACTAAACGATTCGATTCTATTTCAGTCACGAAAATAAATTGCTTCCAAAAATCATTACTATTAAAATAGTTTCGTAAGACTCTAATATTGATTGTGTAAGTGATCAATAATTGCTTTTTTTCAAGTAGCAGCATGAATGCCGTGTAGGTTGCAGGTTCCTCACATAGTCCACCCCCTGCACACATATGTTGTGATTTGTCCCGAATAATATATAAAAGTGAGACATTTACGTAAGAAATGCTGAGTATTTCAAGAAAATGTCTGCTCCAAGTTCTAGATAGTAACTGTAGTAGTCCAGAAATTGCTTCATCCCTCTCTTCGAGACTACTGAATGAATTAATTGACAGCACGACACAGCAGTAACTACACAAGGCCTCCTATAGTGCTGTACACGGTGTTATTATTAGTATTGAACCCCAGCTAACAGGTTCAGAATGGGAAAGGATCAAACATCAACACGTGGAAGAGAGACCTATAAGATAATTCGTCGTTTTCACCAAATTAACATTTATTTAAGAAGAACATACTGATCAGTTAAATTACAGATTAATATCAGTCATGAAAACCATCAAAATTATAGTGACATATAAAGTCATAAACTACTGAAATTTACCAATATAAGCAAAAGGAAACAGTGTTCAATAAACACAAAGCATCAGAGTTTAAAACAATAAGAATGACATTTGAATCGTAATTTACAAAATTCATGAGTTAATCCCGCCAAACTCCACAGCCTACAACCCTGGCTGAAGTCGCTGAACCCAGGTATAGCTCCAAGGAACAAAACAACTACTCAACTTTTGCTGGGTGTGACAGACGACGCGGCAAAGCGGTCTCGTGGCAGTAACTTAGACATCGGGCGTTGGGCAGGATGCCGCCAAGGTAGGACCCCAAAAGCCACGACTGCAAACACCAAGGTAGACCCGCGTGTTTTGCGATCAACTGTGAACATAAATCACACGCGAGGCAGCATTCTCAAACAATAACAGAATATACACTCACAAATGATGATATATATATATATATATACAGGGTGAGTCACCTAACATTACCACTGGACATATTTCGTAAACCACATCAAATACTGACGAATCGATTCCGCAGACCGAAAGTGAGGAGAGGTGCTAGTGTAATTGGTTAATAAAAACCATAAAAAATGCACGGAAGTATGTTTTTTAACACAAACCTACGTTATTTTAAATGGAACCCCGTTACTTTTGTTAGCACATCTGAACATATAAACAAATACGTAATCAGTGCCGTTTGTTGCATTGTAAAATGTTAATTACATCCGGAGATATTGTGACCTAATGTTGACGCTTGAGTACCACTCCTCCGCTGTTCGATCGTGTGTATCGGAGAGCACCGAATTACGTAGGGATCCAAAGGGAACGGTGATGGACCTTAGGTACAGAAGAGACTGGAACAGCACATTACGTCCACATGCTAACACCTTTTTATTGGTCTTTTTCACTGACGCATTGTACATTACCATGAGGAGTGAGGTACACGTTCGATGGGCGTTTCATAGGACGTGGAGGACGCATAAATTGGCCAGCCCGTTCTCCTGATCTTACACCTCTGGACTTCTTTCTGTGACGTACGTTAAAGGAGAATGTGTACCGTGATTTGCCTACAACCCCAGAGGGTATGAAACAATGTATTGTGGCAGCCTGCGGCGACATTACACCAGATGTACTGCGGCGTGTACGACATTCATTACGCCAGAGATTGCAATTGTGTGCAGCAAATGATGGCCACCACATTGAATATCTATTGGCCTGACATGTCGGGACACACTCTATTCCACTCAGTAATTGAAGACGGAAACCACGTGTGTACGTGTACCTCACCCCTCTTGGTTCGGCCCGCGCCCGTCTCGCAGATGTTTCTCGTGCTTGTGCCGTCATATGAACCGCGACCCGAGCGGCAGTCGGGACAAGTCGGAACGGAAGGGGAGGGGACAGGCGAGAATGCACCGCGCAAATTACGCAAATAACTGAAAAGCGCGGCGTGTGTCAGGCAGGTGAGAAAGCTTCCGTCGGTCCAGGAGGACACTGCCACACCCCGCGCAGTCCCCATGCCGCCCGGCCGCGCGCAACCCCTACAAGATGCGTCGCCCGCGAGTGTCGGAGGCCGCACGCACCAAACGAATGATAGGCGGTGCAACGAGCAGCTGTGTTGTGCGTGTCACCCACGTGGCGGCGCGCCACACTGCGCGTCGCCTTCGAGGTGGAAGGACGTGCTTTGCGTCAAATGTGCCACGGAAAAACGGCTATTGCGTGTGTTGGGAGAAGGGGCGAACGCTTCTTCTGCCTTTTTTTTTACTTTATTGTTATTTTAACACCTGAACAATCAGGTAGGCTGGCAGCGGCATGTTACGCCGCTCTTCAGCCATAGACAATCACAGTACAAGAATGGAGAATGAAAATGAACATAGTGACGGGCAAAAAATAGTGGTCACAGTCACACAAACAACACGGAGCCGTTCACACTCGACGAGAAAGACACTGAAAACACGTTGACACGGCGCACATAACATTGATGAATCCGATGGCACAAGTGAACGGAGAAGCGTGACGGCGGACACTAAAAGCACTAAACGACGTCACACACACGAGACACAGAAGGCGATGATCTCCGGCGCGCCAAAGTCCCGGGGAAGAAGTGGGGAGAAAGGGGGGGAGGGATGGAGGGTGCCCAAAGGAACAGATACAGGAAGAGGGAGGGAGGATCAAAGTTGGTAGGAGGGGTAGATGGAGGGGAGGAGGACATCATCAGGGAGGGGGAGCTGGCGGAAGCCACCTTGGGAGAGGGTAAGGAGGGTGGAGAGATGGAGACTGGGTGGGACGTGGGAATACAGGCGCGGCAGCAGGCGGGGGTGGGAGAGGATCGGGGAGACGAGCGGGTGAGGAGGATCGAGTTTGCGGGAGGTGTACAGGATCCGTATCCTTTCAAGGAAAAAGAGGAGGTGGGGGAAGGGGATGAGATCGTACAGGATCCGCGTGGGGGAGGGGAGACGGATGCGATAGGCGAGGCGGAGAGCATGACGTTCAAGGATTTGGAGGGATTCATAAAAGGTAGGGGGGGCGGAGATCCAAGCTGGATGGGCATAACAAAGGATAGGGCGGATGAGGGATTTATAGGTGTGGAGGACGGTGGAGGGGTCCAGACCCCACGTACGGCCAGAGAGGAGCTTGAGGAGACTGAGTCGGGAGTGTGCCTTGGCTTGGATTGTCCGGAGGTGGGGAGTCCAGGAGAGGCGGCGGTCGAGGGTGACGCCAAGGTACTTAAGGGTGGGAGTGAGGGTGATAGGACGGCCATAGATGGTGAGATAGAAATCAAGGAGGCGGAAGGAAGGGGTGGTTTTGCCTACAACGATCGCCTGGGTTTTGGAGGGATTGACCTTAAGCAACCACTGGTTGCACCAAGCAGTGAACCGGTCAAGATGGGATTGGAGAAGGTGTTGGGAGCGCTGTAGGGTGGGGGCAAGGGCAAGGAAGGCGGTGTCATCGGCAAACTGGAGAAGGTGGACGGGGGCTGACGGCGGCGGCATGTCCGCCATGTACAAAAGGTACGGAAGGGGGGAGAGGACGGAGCCTTGGGGCACACCGGCAGAGGGGAAAAAGGTGTAGGAATCTGTGTTATGGATGGTTCTTCTGCCGTGCGGCTGGCTACATTATAAGGACGCCAACGGCCATACCGGTCGGTCGCGCTCCAGCCGACACCTCGGTGCTGTGGCTCCGCCCTGCGGTCGTTGGCTGTCAGTGGTGACTTGGCTGTCGTCGCGTGCGCGTCGGCGCGTGATTGTTCCTGCCCGTGTTTCTGTTTGCTGTTCTACAGCCGGTAAGTACCACCATGTCGACATTTAGCAGGGCGAATAGCGCACAGTGCGTTTTTGATCGTAATGCTAAGCGGCCGACAGCATTTGAGATTCATGAGTGGATTTTCGACGAGCTTAAATTACTGGACGAAGTCGTAGACACTTTCCAGCTTGACTTTATTTTGTATTCGTTGTTCATTAAGTTTACCAGTGCTGACCATTACGATAAATTTATTGAGACCTTTGCTGGCGTGCGCAAGTTCAAGCATTTTGACGGCAGTGTTAGTGATGTCCAGATAGTTCCCTCTGGCTACGGTGTGCGAACTGTTCGCGTCTTTAATGTACCACCTGAATGTCCAAATGATTACGTATGCCGCGGTTTGATGCAGTTTGGCACGGTGTTGTCCATAAGTAATGACAAGTGGGGTAGTGGGTACAGTTATCAAGTCAACAGTGGCGTACGGAGTGTTCGAATAGATCTGAAAAAGCAGATTCCGTCTTACTTCATGATCGCGGGCGTGCGTGCGCAAATTAGTTATGTCGGGCAACCGCCAACTTGTTCTGTTTGTCACTCGTCGGAACATTTGCGTGCGGACTGCCCACGCCGACGCCCTGTTCAGCTCCCGCGCGAACGGCCTGTAGACACCTCTGGCCAGTTTGTGCCGCTTCTTAGTGAAGTTGTAGCGGGCACGGTATCCCAACCCGTCCCACCGCTTCCGCCACCTGCAGTAGACGCAACCGTTCCTTCTGTTTCCGTGGCTAATGTTATGGATGTTGCGGACACGTCACCGGTAGAACCTCTTCCTTCGCGGCCAGAATCCGTTCCGCCGTCTGAATTAACGGTAACTTCTGTCCCTGTTTCTGCACACGTGGAGGCAATTCTGCCCCCGCCGCCCGCCCCGAAGGAAAAGCCTACGCTGCCGAAGCAGCAGCGTAAGCGGAAGGTTAAGGGGAAGAAATTCAGGGATAGCTCACCGACCCCTCTCCCAGGGACCGGCAGTGACTCCGAGACACTGTCGTCGTGCTCAGGGGATGGGAGGAAAGACACGAGGGAGACGCGAATACAGGAGCAGACCCAGCATTTGCGTCAGCTACTGGGAAATCAGGGCGATAAGGCTGAGCCGCCTGTTAAACGGAAGAGTGATCAGGCCGGCGATCAGTCACTGAGACGGCAACGCACGCGTTCGGGGGCGGCTGCGGCCTCCCCCGCCCGTGCGGAACCGACGGAAGCGGAATCTTCGCCACTTGTTGACAGAGATCGTATGGAGCAGGATGAGGCTTGGTCGAAGTCGCCGGAAGACGCCCCACTGTCGGGGGTGGTTCCGGACCCCCCAGCCGCACCTACGTAATTTCATTTCTGTTTCAACCACTCAGTAGTTGTTTTAATGTTACCTTTCTGTGATTGACAATGTTTCTTGTGTTTGTAATAATCACGCTGTGTCTTGCACGTGGACAATATTTTACGGTTGAGATAGCTTTCTCCCCTTTGCTCTTTTTGTACAGTGGCTTGCCTAAGGTTTCCGGGTGTAGCAACGGTGTTATCTTTTACTGTGAATGTTTGCCGTGACGTGTTTTTCAGCCTCTGGACGGTGCCGTATCGCCGTTTGACTTCCTGTTGCCGCCGTTATAAATATGATTTCAGTGTCGTGCTTGTTATAATGTTTCGCTTCTATTGTCACGTTGTCTTGTGGCAATGTTGCTATTTTGTGGGGCGGTTTCTGTCTGCCTATTGGCGTCTTTTTTGCAGCAGTTTATTTTTTAGAAATCCATGAGTTTTCCTGTGTTTGATTGCTGTCTAAAGTCTGTTGTTCTATCGCCGGTTTATTACTGCCGATTATACTCATGTCTGGCAATGTTATGTGAGCGGCGGTTTTTTCGTATGTTAGTTGGCGTTTTTTTTTATGTAGCAGTTTCTTTTATAGACATCAGTGTTCTTTCCTATATTTGCTTGCTGTCCACATGTCTGTTCTATCGACGGTTTCTTACTACCGACTAATATTCATGTCTACCTTGCTGTATTGCTGTTGTTGTGACGTTTGGTTATGTGTCAGCCCTGGTGTGAGTTTGGTGTCATTTTTCACGCATTCTACAACTGACATTGGAATGCCATGTTTGTCGCGTGCTTCCGCCGTCTTTACGGAAGGATTGTACACTCACGTTGCATTATGTGGTGTTAGATGTTGTCAATTTCGCGCAGCTGTTGTGTTCCACTGTGTTCGGTCTCCGCTGCCGGCATGTTCAGCACATCACCCGGCGCATGTTTTTCTGTATCCATTGTGTTACTTTTTTATGCATGCCTATGTCCTATCTGTTGCAACTATCAGTTGGATCATGCTTTTGATGCGGGGTTTTTGTTTGCCGTTTTTTTTTCGTGCCACCTCCTGCAGGTTCGCAACTTTTAGAATGGCGAAATTCCGGCCATAGTTCTGTCATGGACTCCTTACGGGGTGGGTATGTGTTATCTGCCCACTTGAGTTTTTACGTTTTATTTTTTATTATGCATGTTGTGTGTCTTTCCACTTTTACATTTTTACATGTTGACTTCCATTTGTATCCCCACGATATGGATATCGTTTTGTGTACTTCCCTACCATGTTACGTGACGCGCCTACCGTCGGATAGCTTGATGTTTCTTTTCTGCACCCCACCTCTAGACCAATGAGTTTATTTTCGATCTTCACGTTGAATGTCAATACCGTCACGGCTGCGTATAAAGTTTTATTATTCACTGACCTCATTAAATTTGGCCGTTATGATGTTGTTGTTCTTCAGGAGGTGGCCGGCAGAGTTTTTAGTGATATTCCTGGCTATGGTGTCATTTACAATGTGGACCGTGACTCTAAGTGTGGCACTGCCGTTTTATACAAAGACTCGTTAGAGCCACAAGATGTTCAGGTGATGCCTAACGGCCGTGCTATTGCGTGTACGATAAGAGGAGTCCGCGTTGTAAATATCTATGCGGCGTCGGGCGCGGATAGGCGCCGTGACCGGTCACGTTTTTTTAGCTATGAGATTTGTCCTTTTTTAACTACTGGTCGTCCACTTGTGGTAGGAGGTGATTTTAACTGTGTTGTTGATGCTGCAGATATGAGTACCGCTCCCTCATTGTGTCAGGAACTAGCCGCGTTGATTACTGCTGCTGATTTCTGTGATACTTGGCGACATTTCCACCCACTTCGCACTGTATTCACGCACATCTACAACACCGGGGGCAGTCGCCTTGACCGTATTTATGTTTCTCGCGCCCTCAAGGATGCTCTCCGTCGTGTTGACGTGCTCCCCGTGGCGTTCAGTGATCACTACGTTTGTGATCTGCGGCTGCAGGGTGGAACTGCGGCTCCTGTTCCGCGAGTTTGGAAGCTCAATGTCACTCACTTGCCGAAAGACGGTTTCCGACTAACTATTACGGCTGTGTGGGAATCTTGCGTTCAAAAAGTTGGCAATTACCCCTCGCGTTAGCTAAGCCTCAGCTACGTCGTGCCGCGCAAGCGTTCAGTCGCGAGGAGTCGTACTGGAGGAACCGTACGCTCGACTTTTACCAGCAGTGTCTTAGGGATGCTTTCGACGCCCCTATTGACCAATATGGTAACCTCCGTCTGCGGCTCAATCGCATTAAAGGCAAGATTCTAGGTATTCATCGCGAAAGGGCGAAAGGTTACATAGTCCGTAGTCGTTTTGCGGGCGCCGTTGATGAGGAGCATCCGACGACTTTTTATTTGGCGAAGGAGAGACGCTTGGCGTCTACGAAACGAGTTCAGAGTTTGTTAACGGATGAAGGCGATCGCCTCAGTAGCAGACGGGATATGGTTGCGCACGTCACCGCTTACTATTCCGCGTTGTTTACCAACAACGATGGTGACGGCAACGCCACTGCCGCCTGTTTAGACGAGCTGCGTTGTTTTTTAACGGACGACGATCGCGCCGACTTAACTGCAGCGTTGTTGCCACAAGATGTTTTATCGATATTGAAGGCGTGTCCCAAAGGGAAGTCTCCAGGACCCGACGGTTAACCGACGGAATTTTATCTCGCCGTCTGGGACATTATTGGGGGCGTGTGCACTTCCTTGATTAACGACGTCCTTCGTGGTATGGCAGTACCCAGCCGTTTTCTGGACGGTAGGGTGGTGCTTATTCCTAAGAAGGAAGGAGACTGTCGAGTCCAAGACCTGCGGCCTATCACCTTATTGAATGCCGACTATAAGATCGTTGCGAGGTGCGTGGCTGACAAGTTGAAACCTGTCATGGATAAGGTTATTGCTGCTCCTCAGTCGTGTGGAGTACGGCGTCGTAACATCTTTACTGCGGCTTCTGCATACAGGGACGTAGTCTGTTCAGCAGCGGCTCCTGGTGCCTCCGCAGGAATCTTATCCATTGACTTCGCCAACGCCTTCGATCGTGTCAGCCACGACTACCTCCTTCAGGTCATGTCGCGCATGGGTTTTGGTCTCCAATTTCTGGAAGTGGTACGCAATTTACTTACGGGAGCTCGGTCGGTCGTCATTGTCAATGGCTGGCCGACCGTGCCTCTTCCGATACGTCGTTCTGTCCGACAAGGCTGCCCGTTGTCGATGTTTTACTTTGTGCTTGCCATCGATCCACTGCTGCGAGCTCTCGACCGTACACTCCATGGGATTCCAATTGGCAATATGTCGTTGCGATGTTCAGCTTATGCTGATGATGTGGGTGTTTTTGTAGCGCATACGGCGGATGTTGATGCAACTCGAGCGTTACTGGACCGCTACGAACAGGCTTCTGGTGCCCGGATAAATGCACGGAAAACTGTGCTCCTTCCACTGGGGTTGCACGGTGCTGACGACCGACGGCCGTGGTTCCGCGTTGTTTCACACCACACCATTTTGGGTCTCGATGTTAGTGCGTCGCCGCAGAACATGCAAGCTCGGAACTGGCGGTCACTCCTTATGGGTATTCGCATTCTTTGTCGTACACATGCTTCCCGACGGCTCAATTTGCTACAAAAAGTCGACCTCATCAACACGTTTATTCTTTCGCGGGCATGGTACATTGCACAGCTGCTCAGCGTCCCGAAACTGATTGCGCGTTCCATCTCACGTATTGTTTTTTGGTTACTGTGGCGTCATGAAATTTTTAAGGTGCGGGCGTCGGTCTGTGTCCTTGACAGATCCTTGGGTGGCCTAGGGCTTGTGGAATTTGGACGTAAATGTGCGGCGTTGCTTGTGAACCGCACAGCTGCGCTGCAGACCAGCTGTCCGGGTGGCTCCGCGGCTGCTTTATTGGAGATTTGTCGGCCGGTGTCTGAGTGCTCCCCCGTTTCTGTTGCTGACATTCCATATCGTTTGTCGTTCCTGCGAGAATACTATCTGACTCGCAGTTACGTTTTAAGAACGGCTAACGATCCACACTGTACGGCTCGACGTCTCTACGCCGACCTGATGGGACGGCCGCCGGTTCACAAGTTGGAGGTTCGCCTCCCTACTGTGAACTGGAAACAGGTGTGGGCGAACATTAATGACAGCGTGTTGCCAACCGACGTTTCGGCGTTGTGGTTCAAGTTGGTGAACAACACCTTATCGACCAATCAACGCCTCGCCGACATCCACCTCCTCGCCTCGCCCAACTGTGGCAGGTGTGGCGCGCCTGACACCAGGCAGCACCGGCTGCAGTGTCGGGCTGTTGCAGACGTGTGGTCGCTTTGTCAGGTCATGCTCGCACTCATTCACAGAACTGTACCGGCAAATGTCACTGTCGATTCCGTTATTACCCCCGATTTTAAGTATTTTCCACGTGCAAGGCATACAACTACTGTGTGGTTATTTGGGCATACGGTTTACGCCCTGATTGATCTGGAACTGTCTGATGCGTTTTCGTATTTAGCATATCTCTGGGATTGTTTTGAGTCGGCGAAACGTAAAACGACATACCGTGCAGATTTCGCGAACTATCTGAATGTAGCGATCTCTCACGCTTATACAAAAGTTCTACGACTATGAATTTTCTTTCTTTCATTTATTCATTAATTTGCAATTCTTTATCCATTTTTTTTCCAACTTTGGATGCTTTGGCGTCTTGTTTGTGGTACTGACATACACATTTTCTTTCTCCATTTATGGTGACGCAGTTCGGGCCGTGTGTTACCTCAATGTGTAAAATGCTTATTACTGCCACGACTATTATGTTTAGCTTACGTGCCTGTTTTATCTCTGTTGCTTTGCTTTTCCGGGTGCAGTGTCGCCTGCTTATGTGTTTAGCTATTTTTCTGTGGCATGAAACTGCAGGTACTTTAATTTTCATTATTTTTGAAGCGTGGTGAACTTGCGGGGCAGTGATCCTGCATGTGTGTTTCCACTATTATTCTGCGATTTTGCATTTACTTTTTGTGGCGGTGGTCCTGCATAAACGTGTTTCACTATTTTTCTGCGGCATTGTAATGCAGGTACTTTAATTTTCATTATTTTAGAAGCGTGGCGGACTTGCAGCCGAATCTTTCACATTTATTTTTTGTGGCAGTGACCCTGCGCATGTGTTTCAATAATTATTATGCGGCCTGTTACTGCCAATTTTTTTTTTTTTTTTTTTTTTTTTTGTGGCAGTGACCCTGCGTATGTGTTTCAATAATTATTCTGCGGCCCGCATCTCGTGGCCGTGCGGTAGCGTTCTCGCTTCCCACGCCCGGGTTCCCGGGTTCGATTCCCGGCGGGGTCAGGGATTTTCTCTGCCTCGTGATGGCTGGGTGTTGTGTGCTGTCCTTAGCTTAGTTAGGTTTAAGTAGTTCTAAGTTCTAGGGGACTTATGACCACAGCAGTTGAGTCCCATAGTGCTCAGAGCCATTTTTTCAATTATTCTGCGGCATGTTACTGCCAGGTAATATTGTTCTCAGTTTTTTTTTTCTGCGTGGTGAGCTTATTGCCTCATATTTTGCTTTTACTTTTTGTGGCGGTGGTCCTGCATAATAATCACAAAAAAAAATACAAAAAAAAATACACCGGAAAAAAAAAGAAAAAAAAATACACCGGTTCTCGTCCGATCACCGAAGTTAAGCATCATTGGGCCCGGTTAGTACTTGGATGGGTGACCGCCTGGGAAACCCGGGTGCTGTTGGCTCCCTTTTTTTTTTGTTATTATGTCGCTACCCCTGGCAGCCCAATAAAAAAAAAAAAAACATAAAAAAAAGGTGCTGTTGGCTCCCTTTCATTTTCTCCATTTTGCATCACTACCCCTGCCAGCCCTCTTTTCATACTACCTTTCCGTCCTGACAAAGATGCTTCCTTCAGCAATTTAAACGTGCCAAGAAATCCTTGACAATAACGAAACACTAAAAAAAAAAAAAAAAAAAAAAAAGGTGCTGTTGGCTCCCTTCTTTTTTTTTGTTATTATGTCGCTACCCCTGGCAGCCCAATAAAAAAAGAAAGGTGCTGTTGGATCCCTTACATTTTCTCCTTTTTGCATCGCTACTCCTGCCAGCCCTCTTTTCATACTACCTTTCCGTTGTGACAAAGATGCTTCCTTCAGCAATTTAAACGTGCCAAGAAATCCTTGACAATAACGAAACACTACGAATCGACAGATGTGATCTGAAATAAGCCCGGGCCTCCTACTGTTTCGTAGCAGTGCAAAGTTCCAACAAAAAGAAATTGAAAATAAACGACTGTAATAAACATAAGATACGATATTAATGGCCTCAGCTCGAAGAAGAATGTGCCAAGGAAGATTTCCAAAGAGTCTCTGGAGATAACAAAACAGTACGAACCGACAGATACGTTCTGAAATACGTCAGGGCTTATTGTTTTGTTGCATTGTACGGCTGCAGATTTGTAAACAAAAATTTCTCTTTCGTCGCTAGAAGAGATGGATGCTTTGGCGACCCTCCTGTGTCCTGCGTCCCTGTTTTCGCACCTTTCCACGGCACGGCGCTGCCCTACCCGCCGCAAACGGCGTCTCGGACACGCCCGTTAGGCCCACGGCCGTCTCGCAGATGTTTGTCGTGCTTGTACTGTCATATGGGCCACGACCCGAGCGGCAGCGAGCGGCAGTCGAGCAAAGTCGGGACAAGTCGGGACGGGGACAGGGATAGGAATGGTGCGAATGCACTGCGAACTACGCAGACACCTGGTGTGAGGCGAGGCGAGGCGAGGAAGCCCACATCGCTACCAGTGGCGCCCTCCAGCACGACACTGCCACACCCCGCACAGGCCCTCCGCTGGACACCAGGGACAAGATGCGCCCTCCGCTAGTGTCGAAGGCTGCACGCGCCCAGCGAATGACAGGACGTGCAACGAGCAGCAGTGCGTCTCACACACGCGGCGGTGCGCCCGCTAATTCGGCCGTCGCTCCGCTGGGACGCCGGGCGCGCCCCCCGCGCCGTCCTCGAGGAGCCGGCTGTTGCGGAAGGAAGTGCTTTCGTCAAATGCGGCGGAAAACTAACATTTTGTGTATTGGGAGAGAAGCCGAACGCGTATTCTGCCGTGCTCCTACATTACATGAGTGCCAACGGCCATACCATGATGATTGCACCGGTTCTCGTCCGATCACCGAAGTTAAGCATCATTGGGCCCGGTTAGTACTTGGCTGGCTGCCCGCCTGGCAACACCTCGGTGCCGAGCGAGCAGTACTTCCGTGTGCGACTTGGTCGGCGGCGCCTCGTGTGCCGTCTGTCTTCTGCCTCGCGGCTACATTTCATCAAGTCCGTAAGTAATGGAAAGTTTCTATGATGCTAGTGAAGAGCGTGAAAATAACGTACAATGTGAATTCGATAGTTCCGTCGGAAAACCGTCAGCTTTCGAAATTCATCGCTGGATACTCGAGGAATTGTGTTTATCGACCGATGACGTTCTTGGTGTTCAGTTTGACACTTTTATTAATTCTGTGTTTTTGAAGTTGAAAACTCCGGAATTATGTGATACTGTTGTCAATGTTAATAATGGCGTCCGTAAATTTAGACATCTAGACGGTCGCATTAGTAATGTGAATATTTCTCATGGTGGGTTTGGCCTTCGAAATGTTCGTGTGTTTAACTTGCCTTTTGAAATTCGGAATGACACGATATCTCGTCATTTGCGGCCGTACGGGACCGTGCTATCTGTTACTAAAGAAAAGTGGTCCTCCGCCTATGTTTTTCAAGTTGAAAATGGCGTGAGGAGTGTTAAGATGGTCGTACGACAGCATATTCCGTCCTTTTTGCTAGTTAACGGTCATCGTGCTTTCATAACATATAGTGGTCAACCTCAGACGTGCTCTTTTTGTGGTGCTGTCGGTCATTACCGACAAAACTGCCCTAAACGTAGGCCGCCTGTTCAGTTGCCACGTGTGGATGTGTTAGGTGGGCCTAGTTTTGCCTCTGTTGCTGCGACGAGTTTAGGTTCCGCCCCCCCCGCACGTGTGCAGCTCGCAGCCGTCCCCCCTGTGCCGACCGCCGCTGACGCCATGGATACGTCTGTTCCCGATAGTGACTTTGTTTCTGTACCTCCTGTTGAGCCCTCTTTGGTCGCGGATGCGACACCTGTACCTATTACTAAAAAACCGATAGTGGACGATGTTTCACCGAAATCCGTGCCGCTGTCGGCCGTTGTTCCGCATCCTGTCCCGGTTGCGGAACCCGATAAATCGGCGGTTGTTCCAACTCCCGTCCCCGACAGTGTCTCTGTTGCCGGTGATGTTGTTGTTGACAGTGAGGCTTTTACTGCGCCTAAACCCCGTAGAGACCGGAATGTTGCTCGGGCTTCTGGCACACCGCGTTTGCGTAGTGCCAGTAGTTCTGCTTCTTTCGATACGCGTGGTGTTTCGGCCAAAAATCGGAGTCCGTCTCCGGTGGCGCGTTCTCCTGCCCACCCTCACGCTCAGTCGGTTGGTCAACCGACCTCCCGACAGCCGGCTGCGCGCTCCGGGGCCGATCTCGGCCAGCGCCCGTCTCAGGGAGGGGGCGGCAGGCGGCAGGCGAAAAAGCAGACATCTTCCCGCACCCAGCCAGAGGGTGCTGTTGTAACTGCCACGCAGCAACGTGATATCACGGTTCAACACCTAAAAACATTCTTGAGTCAACCGTTTTTCGCTGCCGATTCCGACATGGCGGTAGATCCGCCTGTGTCTGTGACGCCCCCACCCTTACCAACAAAACGAAAGGCCGAAGATTCGCACCATCGTCGTGCCCCCCCTTCCACCCACGATTTGGTGCCGGCCTTATCTTCTGATGTCGTAATGCCCGCTGTGGAGCATTCCATCGCGGGGGATCCCGTCACAGTTTCCGGGACCCCACCGCCTCCGCCCCCCCCTCCTAGTCAATCACGGGCATGGTCGGAGGATGTTGAGGCAGGTGATTCCCATTAGTGCGACTCTTTGTATGTCCTTCCCCCTCCGCGCACGTTGGTATGTTTTATTGTGTTTTACGCGTTTTCATGTTTTTCTGTTCTTGTTTTTTCCCTGTGTTTTACGTATATATGTTTCCCGACTGTAGCCAGTGGAACATTTTAACGGTAAATCTTAATAAGCTGCGAAATCCGCAGAAAGCAATGCTTCTTAAAGATTTTTTGTATGATAATCACTGTCACGTCGCCTTTTTACAGGAGGTGACTTGTGAAGCGCTTTTATATTTGAACGATTTTACTGATTTTATTGTGATTGACAATGTTGCGCCTGATTCTGATACGGGCACTGCAATTTTAGTACGTTCTGGCTTACCTGTTTCTAATGTTGACATTTTACCGACCGGTCGTGCTGTTGCCTGTACCATTTTTGGCATTTTGTTTGTGAATGTGTACGCTCCGTCGGGAAATGTTAAACCGGCCAGGGCTGAATTTTATGGTAGGGATTTATGTCAGCTTTTATCTAGGAATGTCGATACTTTAATCGTCGGGGGTGATTTTAATTGTGTTTTAGACGACAGAGATCAGGAGCCGCGTCCGAACCAATGCCACGAACTGGGTGCTTTGGTCACTAGTTTTCATTTGCTCGACACGTGGCGTGTTTTACACCCCGATTTTACTTATTTCACATATTTTTACGGTGCGGGGCGTAGCCGTCTCGATCGCATTTATGTGTCTAGGCAGTTGTCTGCCCGTATTTGTACTGCTGACGTGACTCCTGTCATATTTTCCGACCACTCCAGCTATTCCTGTCGTCTTTTATTACCTCGTTTGTGTGTTCCTCGTCGTACTAATTTGTGGAAGTTTAATTGTAGTTTACTTAATGACGACCATTTTGTGACTAGTTTTAACCGTATGTGGCAGAGGTTGGTGCGAACTCGCGGCGGTCATAGCAGCACCATTGAGTGGTGGGTTGCGATCGCTAAGCCGGCGATTCGCAACTTTTTAATCGATTATAGCCGTGAGGCGGCACGCTGGCGTCGGGCGACGGCTCGCTTCCGCCAGGATTGTTTACGCGATTTGGCGTTGCGAGTGACGTCACGGCCCGATTTGTTGCCCACTCTGAAGCGATTTCAAGCTCAGCTTTTAATTGACATGCGTGCCGCTAGTGATGGGGTGACCGTCCGCAGTCAGCCTGCAGGTTTTGTTGCTGGGGAACCTCTGTCCATTTATCATTTAAATCGGGAACGCAAACGCCGCGAACGTTTGCGCATTACTGTTTGGCAGTTGCGGAACGGCGGTCGGACTTCTGTACAGTCGGACATTGAAAACGATATCTTCGAACATTTTGCATCGCTTTTCCGTGATGTTGACGTTGATTCCGATACGTTGCGAGATTTCTTGCGGGTTGTTCCACATGTTTTAACTCGCCCGGACAGGCATCTTTTAAATGACGCCTATACGTCCGATGAAGTTTTCGACGCCGTTCGGCGGAGTCCCAAAGGGAAGTCTCCGGGTCCCGATGGGATTCCTGCGGAATTTTATTCGAAATTTTTTCCCCTTTTAAGTGAGATTTTAGTGGATTTAGCGAACGATATTCGCAATGGTGTGACTGTACCAACTGCCTTTGTGGAGGGGGTTGTGACGCTTGTTCCCAAATCCCGTGCTGTACCTCATATCGATGCTGTCCGTCCGATTACTTTATTAAATGCTGACTACAAGATCGTTACGCGCTGCGTCGCTCAGCGACTTAAAAACGTCTTGCCGACCGTACTTAGTGATCAGCAAACATGTGCGGTCCGAGATCGGAATATCTTTGACGCTATCCTTGCTTACAGAGACTGTATAGGATATGTGAAAAGTGCTCGGCTCCGGACAGCGGCGATTTTATTAGTTGACTTTAAAAATGCCTTTGACCGCATTAGTTATTTTTATTTGCGTCGGGTTATGGTACGCATGGGGTTTGGTTATATATTTACCCGATTCGTGACGCATTTGTTGCAACCTGCTACTTCCCGTATATGTGTCAATGGTCGTCTCACTCCTGCTTTCCGTGTGGGTCGTTCCGTGCGGCAGGGGTGTCCACTTTCCATGGCGCTTTTTGCCATTGCGCTGGATCCCCTCCTCCGTTCTATCAGTCAGGACTGTCGCGGCATTCAGATGGGGACTACCAGATTGGTTTGTCGCGCATATGCTGATGACCTTGGCGTATTTATTGAACATATCGACGACGTTGACAGGTTGCATGTTGTTTTGCACAACTTTGGAAAGGCTACGGGGGCGGTTATCAATCCCTGGAAAACTGTGCTTTTGCCGCTCACCGCCCGCGCACGTACCCTACATAGGGACTGGTTTTGTGTCCAGCTGCAGCCTACCGTTCTTGGGATACTTCTATCTTCGAACCCACAGCAGATGGCAGCCTTGAATTGGCGGCCTACGCTGTATCGGATTCGTGCGGTTGCCAGGATCTATGCGGTCCGGAATGTGGCCCTTCGGGATAAGGTGCATTTGATAAATGTCAATATCTTGGCGCGAGCATGGTACCTTGCGCAGGTTCTCCCGGTCCCCAAGCAGTTGGGGCGCGCCATCCAACAGGCGGTTTACTGGTTTTTATGGAGGGGGGAGATTTTTAAGGTATCGCATGCTGTCTGCACCTTGGACCTGTCCGATGGCGGTTTAGGACTAGTTGATTTTTCCGCCAAATGTGCGGCCCTTTTTTGGAAGCGAACTACTGCTGTTATTCAGAAAGCTCCTTGCGGTCCCACTGCGTTTGTTTTTAATCGTTACCGTCCTCTTTCTGAAGTGGCCCCTGTTTCTGTGTCGCACATCCCGTTCTACCTTTCTTATGTGCGCCGCTACTTTCTTGATAATAGTTACCTGGCGCTCTGTGACATCTCCGTCCACACGGTTAGCGCTGTCTGCACGGCTTTCCGCGGACCTCCCGTTCGCTGCAAGTGGGAGTATCGGTTGCCACGCTGCAACTGGGTGGCAGTGTGGAAAAACCTCGCCAATGACGTTCTCCCGGCTTCCGTCCACGCGGTGTGGTACAAGGTGGTGCATCGCACCATCCCTACCAACTCCAAACTTTATTCTATAAATCTCATCCCGTCTGGTGAGTGTGACGTGTGTACTGCCGACGACACTATTGAACACCGCTTTGCGTGTGACCGCTTCCGCCGTGTTTGGGAAGTCGCCAGGGACATGATTCGTTTGATTCAGAGGGTGGACACTCGCACTGTTACAGTGGATGCTGTCTTAATTCCGCAGTGTGTCGTTTACCCCACCACGAAGCGAAATGCCACGGTGTGGATCTTTGGCCACACGGTGTTTGCTCTCTTCTCCCTCAAGTTGTCTACCGATCTGGGCTTTCTCACCTATCTATGGACCCAACATCTTCAGATTCAGGCATCGCCACACTATCGGCGAAATTTTGCTAATTTTTTGCAGGCCGCACTGGCGCATGCTTTTGCACGGCTTTCCGTACCTGCATAGCATCGACGTTTTATTTTCTCTTATCTCTTCACTTGCCTTTGAGCGACACGGTATGAATATGCGTTACTGCGACTTTTTCAAATTTTCTGGAACGACATTTGACGTCCCTTGATCACCGAACGAAATCAGAAGTCTTTTCGTTTTTTCTGGGCGTTCTTGCCATATTTTCTGTTTTGCCCTGTGCGTCAGTTTTCTTAATTTCATTATTCGTTTTTTCCCAGTTTGTGGCGTGACGGGAATTTTGTTGCTGTTTCAGTTCTCAGTCGTAGTGGTGACTGTTTTGCGTTTTTCTCTGTTTTTCTCATTATTTTCATTTCACTTATTGTAAAAAAAAAAATAAAAAAAAAAAAAAGGTGCTGTTGGCTCCCTTCTTTTTTTTTGTTATTATGTCGCTACCCCTGGCAGCCCAATAAAAAAAGAAAGGTGCTGTTGGATCCCTTACATTTTCTCCTTTTTGCATCGCTACCCCTGCCAGCCCTCTTTTCATACTACCTTTCCGTTGTGACAAAGATGCTTCCTTCAGCAATTTAAACGTGCCAAGAAATCCTTGACAATAACGAAACACTACGAATCGACAGATGTGATCTGAAATAAGCCCGGGCCTCCTACTGTTTCGTAGCAGTGCAAAGTTCCAACAAAAAGAAATTGAAAATAAACGACTGTAATAAACATAAGATACGATATTAATGGCCTCAGCTCGAAGAAGAATGTGCCAAGGAAGATTTCCAAAGAGTCTCTGGAGATAACAAAACAGTACGAACCGACAGATACGTTCTGAAATACGTCAGGGCTTATTGTTTTGTTGCATTGTACGGCTGCAGATTTGTAAACAAAAATTTCTCTTTCGTCGCTAGAAGAGATGGATGCTTTGGCGACCCTCCTGTGTCCTGCGTCCCTGTTTTCGCACCTTTCCACGGCACGGCGCTGCCCTACCCGCCGCAAACGGCGTCTCGGACACGCCCGTTAGGCCCACGGCCGTCTCGCAGATGTTTGTCGTGCTTGTACTGTCATATGGGCCACGACCCGAGCGGCAGCGAGCGGCAGTCGAGCAAAGTCGGGACAAGTCGGGACGGGGACAGGGATAGGAATGGTGCGAATGCACTGCGAACTACGCAGACACCTGGTGTGAGGCGAGGCGAGGCGAGGCGAGGAAGCCCACATCGCTACCAGTGGCGCCCTCCAGCACGACACTGCCACACCCCGCACAGGCCCTCCGCTGGACACCAGGGACAAGATGCGCCCTCCGCTAGTGTCGAAGGCTGCACGCGCCCAGCGAATGACAGGACGTGCAACGAGCAGCAGTGCGTCTCACACACGCGGCGGTGCGCCCGCTAATTCGGCCGTCGCTCCGCTGGGACGCCGGGCGCGCCCCCCGCGCCGTCCTCGAGGAGCCGGCTGTTGCGGAAGGAAGTGCTTTCGTCAAATGCGGCGGAAAACTAACATTTTGTGTATTGGGAGAGAAGCCGAACGCGTATTCTGCCGTGCTCCTACATTACATGAGTGCCAACGGCCATACCATGATGATTGCACCGGTTCTCGTCCGATCACCGAAGTTAAGCATCATTGGGCCCGGTTAGTACTTGGCTGGCTGCCCGCCTGGCAACACCTCGGTGCCGAGCGAGCAGTACTTCCGTGTGCGACTTGGTCGGCGGCGCCTCGTGTGCCGTCTGTCTTCTGCCTCGCGGCTACATTTCATCAAGTCCGTAAGTAATGGAAAGTTTCTATGATGCTAGTGAAGAGCGTGAAAATAACGTACAATGTGAATTCGATAGTTCCGTCGGAAAACCGTCAGCTTTCGAAATTCATCGCTGGATACTCGAGGAATTGTGTTTATCGACCGATGACGTTCTTGGTGTTCAGTTTGACACTTTTATTAATTCTGTGTTTTTGAAGTTGAAAACTCCGGAATTATGTGATACTGTTGTCAATGTTAATAATGGCGTCCGTAAATTTAGACATCTAGACGGTCGCATTAGTAATGTGAATATTTCTCATGGTGGGTTTGGCCTTCGAAATGTTCGTGTGTTTAACTTGCCTTTTGAAATTCGGAATGACACGATATCTCGTCATTTGCGGCCGTACGGGACCGTGCTATCTGTTACTAAAGAAAAGTGGTCCTCCGCCTATGTTTTTCAAGTTGAAAATGGCGTGAGGAGTGTTAAGATGGTCGTACGACAGCATATTCCGTCCTTTTTGCTAGTTAACGGTCATCGTGCTTTCATAACATATAGTGGTCAACCTCAGACGTGCTCTTTTTGTGGTGCTGTCGGTCATTACCGACAAAACTGCCCTAAACGTAGGCCGCCTGTTCAGTTGCCACGTGTGGATGTGTTAGGTGGGCCTAGTTTTGCCTCTGTTGCTGCGACGAGTTTAGGTTCCGCCCCCCCCGCACGTGTGCAGCTCGCAGCCGTCCCCCCTGTGCCGACCGCCGCTGACGCCATGGATACGTCTGTTCCCGATAGTGACTTTGTTTCTGTACCTCCTGTTGAGCCCTCTTTGGTCGCGGATGCGACACCTGTACCTATTACTAAAAAACCGATAGTGGACGATGTTTCACCGAAATCCGTGCCGCTGTCGGCCGTTGTTCCGCATCCTGTCCCGGTTGCGGAACCCGATAAATCGGCGGTTGTTCCAACTCCCGTCCCCGACAGTGTCTCTGTTGCCGGTGATGTTGTTGTTGACAGTGAGGCTTTTACTGCGCCTAAACCCCGTAGAGACCGGAATGTTGCTCGGGCTTCTGGCACACCGCGTTTGCGTAGTGCCAGTAGTTCTGCTTCTTTCGATACGCGTGGTGTTTCGGCCAAAAATCGGAGTCCGTCTCCGGTGGCGCGTTCTCCTGCCCCCCCTCACGCTCAGTCGGTTGGTCAACCGACCTCCCGACAGCCGGCTGCGCGCTCCGGGGCCGATCTCGGCCAGCGCCCGTCTCAGGGAGGGGGCGGCAGGCGGCAGGCGAAAAAGCAGACATCTTCCCGCACCCAGCCAGAGGGTGCTGTTGTAACTGCCACGCAGCAACGTGATATCACGGTTCAACACCTAAAAACATTCTTGAGTCAACCGTTTTTCGCTGCCGATTCCGACATGGCGGTAGATCCGCCTGTGTCTGTGACGCCCCCACCCTTACCAACAAAACGAAAGGCCGAAGATTCGCACCATCGTCGTGCCCCCCCTTCCACCCACGATTTGGTGCCGGCCTTATCTTCTGATGTCGTAATGCCCGCTGTGGAGCATTCCATCGCGGGGGATCCCGTCACAGTTTCCGGGACCCCACCGCCTCCGCCCCCCCCTCCTAGTCAATCACGGGCATGGTCGGAGGATGTTGAGGCAGGTGATTCCCATTAGTGCGACTCTTTGTATGTCCTTCCCCCTCCGCGCACGTTGGTATGTTTTATTGTGTTTTACGCGTTTTCATGTTTTTCTGTTCTTGTTTTTTCCCTGTGTTTTACGTATATATGTTTCCCGACTGTAGCCAGTGGAACATTTTAACGGTAAATCTTAATAAGCTGCGAAATCCGCAGAAAGCAATGCTTCTTAAAGATTTTTTGTATGATAATCACTGTCACGTCGCCTTTTTACAGGAGGTGACTTGTGAAGCGCTTTTATATTTGAACGATTTTACTGATTTTATTGTGATTGACAATGTTGCGCCTGATTCTGATACGGGCACTGCAATTTTAGTACGTTCTGGCTTACCTGTTTCTAATGTTGACATTTTACCGACCGGTCGTGCTGTTGCCTGTACCATTTTTGGCATTTTGTTTGTGAATGTGTACGCTCCGTCGGGAAATGTTAAACCGGCCAGGGCTGAATTTTATGGTAGGGATTTATGTCAGCTTTTATCTAGGAATGTCGATACTTTAATCGTCGGGGGTGATTTTAATTGTGTTTTAGACGACAGAGATCAAGAGCCGCGTCCGAACCAATGCCACGAACTGGGTGCTTTGGTCACTAGTTTTCATTTGCTCGACACGTGGCGTGTTTTACACCCCGATTTTACTTATTTCACATATTTTTACGGTGCGGGGCGTAGCCGTCTCGATCGCATTTATGTGTCTAGGCAGTTGTCTGCCCGTATTTGTACTGCTGACGTGACTCCTGTCATATTTTCCGACCACTCCAGCTATTCCTGTCGTCTTTTATTACCTCGTTTGTGTGTTCCTCGTCGTACTAATTTGTGGAAGTTTAATTGTAGTTTACTTAATGACGACCATTTTGTGACTAGTTTTAACCGTATGTGGCAGAGGTTGGTGCGAACTCGCGGCGGTCATAGCAGCACCATTGAGTGGTGGGTTGCGATCGCTAAGCCGGCGATTCGCAACTTTTTAATCGATTATAGCCGTGAGGCGGCACGCTGGCGTCGGGCGACGGCTCGCTTCCGCCAGGATTGTTTACGCGATTTGGCGTTGCGAGTGACGTCACGGCCCGATTTGTTGCCCACTCTGAAGCGATTTCAAGCTCAGCTTTTAATTGACATGCGTGCCGCTAGTGATGGGGTGACCGTCCGCAGTCAGCCTGCAGGTTTTGTTGCTGGGGAACCTCTGTCCATTTATCATTTAAATCGGGAACGCAAACGCCGCGAACGTTTGCGCATTACTGTTTGGCAGTTGCGGAACGGCGGTCGGACTTCTGTACAGTCGGACATTGAAAACGATATCTTCGAACATTTTGCATCGCTTTTCCGTGATGTTGACGTTGATTCCGATACGTTGCGAGATTTCTTGCGGGTTGTTCCACATGTTTTAACTCGCCCGGACAGGCATCTTTTAAATGACGCCTATACGTCCGATGAAGTTTTCGACGCCGTTCGGCGGAGTCCCAAAGGGAAGTCTCCGGGTCCCGATGGGATTCCTGCGGAATTTTATTCGAAATTTTTTCCCCTTTTAAGTGAGATTTTAGTGGATTTAGCGAACGATATTCGCAATGGTGTGACTGTACCAACTGCCTTTGTGGAGGGGGTTGTGACGCTTGTTCCCAAATCCCGTGCTGTACCTCATATCGATGCTGTCCGTCCGATTACTTTATTAAATGCTGACTACAAGATCGTTACGCGCTGCGTCGCTCAGCGACTTAAAAACGTCTTGCCGACCGTACTTAGTGATCAGCAAACATGTGCGGTCCGAGATCGGAATATCTTTGACGCTATCCTTGCTTACAGAGACTGTATAGGATATGTGAAAAGTGCTCGGCTCCAGACAGCGGCGATTTTATTAGTTGACTTTAAAAATGCCTTTGACCGCATTAGTCATTTTTATTTGCGTCGGGTTATGGTACGCATGGGGTTTGGTTATATATTTACCCGATTCGTGACGCATTTGTTGCAACCTGCTACTTCCCGTATATGTGTCAATGGTCGTCTCACTCCTGCTTTCCGTGTGGGTCGTTCCGTGCGGCAGGGGTGTCCACTTTCCATGGCGCTTTTTGCCATTGCGCTGGATCCCCTCCTCCGTTCTATCAGTCAGGACTGTCGCGGCATTCAGATGGGGACTACCAGATTGGTTTGTCGCGCATATGCTGATGACCTTGGCGTATTTATTGAACATATCGACGACGTTGACAGGTTGCATGTTGTTTTGCACAACTTTGGAAAGGCTACGGGGGCGGTTATCAATCCCCGGAAAACTGTGCTTTTGCCGCTCACCGCCCGCGCACGTACCCTACATAGGGACTGGTTTTGTGTCCAGCTGCAGCCTACCGTTCTTGGGATACTTCTATCTTCGAACCCACAGCAGATGGCAGCCTTGAATTGGCGGCCTACGCTGTATCGGATTCGTGCGGTTGCCAGGATCTATGCGGTCCGGAATGTGGCCCTTCGGGATAAGGTGCATTTGATAAATGTCAATATCTTGGCGCGAGCATGGTACCTTGCGCAGGTTCTCCCGGTCCCCAAGCAGTTGGGGCGCGCCATCCAACAGGCGGTTTACTGGTTTTTATGGAGGGGGGAGATTTTTAAGGTATCGCATGCTGTCTGCACCTTGGACCTGTCCGATGGCGGTTTAGGACTAGTTGATTTTTCCGCCAAATGTGCGGCCCTTTTTTGGAAGCGAACTACTGCTGTTATTCAGAAAGCTCCTTGCGGTCCCACTGCGTTTGTTTTTAATCGTTACCGTCCTCTTTCTGAAGTGGCCCCTGTTTCTGTGTCGCACATCCCGTTCTACCTTTCTTATGTGCGCCGCTACTTTCTTGATAATAGTTACCTGGCGCTCTGTGACATCTCCGTCCACACGGTTAGCGCTGTCTGCACGGCTTTCCGCGGACCTCCCGTTCGCTGCAAGTGGGAGTATCGGTTGCCACGCTGCAACTGGGTGGCAGTGTGGAAAAACCTCGCCAATGACGTTCTCCCGGCTTCCGTCCACGCGGTGTGGTACAAGGTGGTGCATCGCACCATCCCTACCAACTCCAAACTTTATTCTATAAATCTCATCCCGTCTGGTGAGTGTGACGTGTGTACTGCCGACGACACTATTGAACACCGCTTTGCGTGTGACCGCTTCCGCCGTGTTTGGGAAGTCGCCAGGGACATGATTCGTTTGATTCAGAGGGTGGACACTCGCACTGTTACAGTGGATGCTGTCTTAATTCCGCAGTGTGTCGTTTACCCCACCACGAAGCGAAATGCCACGGTGTGGATCTTTGGCCACACGGTGTTTGCTCTCTTCTCCCTCAAGTTGTCTACCGATCTGGGCTTTCTCACCTATCTATGGACCCAACATCTTCAGATTCAGGCATCGCCACACTATCGGCGAAATTTTGCTAATTTTTTGCAGGCCGCACTGGCGCATGCTTTTGCACGGCTTTCCGTACCTGCGTAGCATCGACGTTTTATTTTCTCTTATCTCTTCACTTGCCTTTGAGCGACACGGTATGAATATGCGTTACTGCGACTTTTTCAAATTTTCTGGAACGACATTTGACGTCCCTTGATCACCGAACGAAATCAGAAGTCTTTTCGTTTTTTCTGGGCGTTCTTGCCATATTTTCTGTTTTGCCCTGTGCGTCAGTTTTCTTAATTTCATTATTCGTTTTTTCCCAGTTTGTGGCGTGACGGGAATTTTGTTGCTGTTTCAGTTCTCAGTCGTAGTGGTGACTGTTTTGCGTTTTTCTCTGTTTTTCTCATTATTTTCATTTCACTTATTGTAAAAAAAAAAATAAAAAAAAAAAGGTGCTGTTGGCTCCCTTCTTTTTTTTTGTTATTATGTCGCTACCCCTGGCAGCCCAATAAAAAAAGAAAGGTGCTGTTGGATCCCTTACATTTTCTCCTTTTTGCATCGCTACCCCTGCCAGCCCTCTTTTCATACTACCTTTCCGTTGTGACAAAGATGCTTCCTTCAGCAATTTAAACGTGCCAAGAAATCCTTGACAATAACGAAACACTACGAATCGACAGATGTGATCTGAAATAAGCCCGGGCCTCCTACTGTTTCGTAGCAGTGCAAAGTTCCAACAAAAAGAAATTGAAAATAAACGACTGTAATAAACATAAGATACGATATTAATGGCCTCAGCTCGAAGAAGAATGTGCCAAGGAAGATTTCCAAAGAGTCTCTGGAGATAACAAAACAGTACGAACCGACAGATACGTTCTGAAATACGTCAGGGCTTATTGTTTTGTTGCATTGTACGGCTGCAGATTTGTAAACAAAAATTTCTCTTTCGTCGCTAGAAGAGATGGATGCTTTGGCGACCCTCCTGTGTCCTGCGTCCCTGTTTTCGCACCTTTCCACGGCACGGCGCTGCCCTACCCGCCGCAAACGGCGTCTCGGACACGCCCGTTAGGCCCACGGCCGTCTCGCAGATGTTTGTCGTGCTTGTACTGTCATATGGGCCACGACCCGAGCGGCAGCGAGCGGCAGTCGAGCAAAGTCGGGACAAGTCGGGACGGGGACAGGGATAGGAATGGTGCGAATGCACTGCGAACTACGCAGACACCTGGTGTGAGGCGAGGCGAGGCGAGGAAGCCCACATCGCTACCAGTGGCGCCCTCCAGCACGACACTGCCACACCCCGCACAGGCCCTCCGCTGGACACCAGGGACAAGATGCGCCCTCCGCTAGTGTCGAAGGCTGCACGCGCCCAGCGAATGACAGGACGTGCAACGAGCAGCAGTGCGTCTCACACACGCGGCGGTGCGCCCGCTAATTCGGCCGTCGCTCCGCTGGGACGCCGGGCGCGCCCCCCGCGCCGTCCTCGAGGAGCCGGCTGTTGCGGAAGGAAGTGCTTTCGTCAAATGCGGCGGAAAACTAACATTTTGTGTATTGGGAGAGAAGCCGAACGCGTATTCTGCCGTGCTCCTACATTACATGAGTGCCAACGGCCATACCATGATGATTGCACCGGTTCTCGTCCGATCACCGAAGTTAAGCATCATTGGGCCCGGTTAGTACTTGGCTGGCTGCCCGCCTGGCAACACCTCGGTGCCGAGCGAGCAGTACTTCCGTGTGCGACTTGGTCGGCGGCGCCTCGTGTGCCGTCTGTCTTCTGCCTCGCGGCTACATTTCATCAAGTCCGTAAGTAATGGAAAGTTTCTATGATGCTAGTGAAGAGCGTGAAAATAACGTACAATGTGAATTCGATAGTTCCGTCGGAAAACCGTCAGCTTTCGAAATTCATCGCTGGATACTCGAGGAATTGTGTTTATCGACCGATGACGTTCTTGGTGTTCAGTTTGACACTTTTATTAATTCTGTGTTTTTGAAGTTGAAAACTCCGGAATTATGTGATACTGTTGTCAATGTTAATAATGGCGTCCGTAAATTTAGACATCTAGACGGTCGCATTAGTAATGTGAATATTTCTCATGGTGGGTTTGGCCTTCGAAATGTTCGTGTGTTTAACTTGCCTTTTGAAATTCGGAATGACACGATATCTCGTCATTTGCGGCCGTACGGGACCGTGCTATCTGTTACTAAAGAAAAGTGGTCCTCCGCCTATGTTTTTCAAGTTGAAAATGGCGTGAGGAGTGTTAAGATGGTCGTACGACAGCATATTCCGTCCTTTTTGCTAGTTAACGGTCATCGTGCTTTCATAACATATAGTGGTCAACCTCAGACGTGCTCTTTTTGTGGTGCTGTCGGTCATTACCGACAAAACTGCCCTAAACGTAGGCCGCCTGTTCAGTTGCCACGTGTGGATGTGTTAGGTGGGCCTAGTTTTGCCTCTGTTGCTGCGACGAGTTTAGGTTCCGCCCCCCCCGCACGTGTGCAGCTCGCAGCCGTCCCCCCTGTGCCGACCGCCGCTGACGCCATGGATACGTCTGTTCCCGATAGTGACTTTGTTTCTGTACCTCCTGTTGAGCCCTCTTTGGTCGCGGATGCGACACCTGTACCTATTACTAAAAAACCGATAGTGGACGATGTTTCACCGAAATCCGTGCCGCTGTCGGCCGTTGTTCCGCATCCTGTCCCGGTTGCGGAACCCGATAAATCGGCGGTTGTTCCAACTCCCGTCCCCGACAGTGTCTCTGTTGCCGGTGATGTTGTTGTTGACAGTGAGGCTTTTACTGCGCCTAAACCCCGTAGAGACCGGAATGTTGCTCGGGCTTCTGGCACACCGCGTTTGCGTAGTGCCAGTAGTTCTGCTTCTTTCGATACGCGTGGTGTTTCGGCCAAAAATCGGAGTCCGTCTCCGGTGGCGCGTTCTCCTGCCCCCCCTCACGCTCAGTCGGTTGGTCAACCGACCTCCCGACAGCCGGCTGCGCGCTCCGGGGCCGATCTCGGCCAGCGCCCGTCTCAGGGAGGGGGCGGCAGGCGGCAGGCGAAAAAGCAGACATCTTCCCGCACCCAGCCAGAGGGTGCTGTTGTAACTGCCACGCAGCAACGTGATATCACGGTTCAACACCTAAAAACATTCTTGAGTCAACCGTTTTTCGCTGCCGATTCCGACATGGCGGTAGATCCGCCTGTGTCTGTGACGCCCCCACCCTTACCAACAAAACGAAAGGCCGAAGATTCGCACCATCGTCGTGCCCCCCCTTCCACCCACGATTTGGTGCCGGCCTTATCTTCTGATGTCGTAATGCCCGCTGTGGAGCATTCCATCGCGGGGGATCCCGTCACAGTTTCCGGGACCCCACCGCCTCCGCCCCCCCCTCCTAGTCAATCACGGGCATGGTCGGAGGATGTTGAGGCAGGTGATTCCCATTAGTGCGACTCTTTGTATGTCCTTCCCCCTCCGCGCACGTTGGTATGTTTTATTGTGTTTTACGCGTTTTCATGTTTTTCTGTTCTTGTTTTTTCCCTGTGTTTTACGTATATATGTTTCCCGATTGTAGCCAGTGGAACATTTTAACGGTAAATCTTAATAAGCTGCGAAATCCGCAGAAAGCAATGCTTCTTAAAGATTTTTTGTATGATAATCACTGTCACGTCGCCTTTTTACAGGAGGTGACTTGTGAAGCGCTTTTATATTTGAACGATTTTACTGATTTTATTGTGATTGACAATGTTGCGCCTGATTCTGATACGGGCACTGCAATTTTAGTACGTTCTGGCTTACCTGTTTCTAATGTTGACATTTTACCGACCGGTCGTGCTGTTGCCTGTACCATTTTTGGCATTTTGTTTGTGAATGTGTACGCTCCGTCGGGAAATGTTAAACCGGCCAGGGCTGAATTTTATGGTAGGGATTTATGTCAGCTTTTATCTAGGAATGTCGATACTTTAATCGTCGGGGGTGATTTTAATTGTGTTTTAGACGACAGAGATCAGGAGCCGCGTCCGAACCAATGCCACGAACTGGGTGCTTTGGTCACTAGTTTTCATTTGCTCGACACGTGGCGTGTTTTACACCCCGATTTTACTTATTTCACATATTTTTACGGTGCGGGGCGTAGCCGTCTCGATCGCATTTATGTGTCTAGGCAGTTGTCTGCCCGTATTTGTACTGCTGACGTGACTCCTGTCATATTTTCCGACCACTCCAGCTATTCCTGTCGTCTTTTATTACCTCGTTTGTGTGTTCCTCGTCGTACTAATTTGTGGAAGTTTAATTGTAGTTTACTTAATGACGACCATTTTGTGACTAGTTTTAACCGTATGTGGCAGAGGTTGGTGCGAACTCGCGGCGGTCATAGCAGCACCATTGAGTGGTGGGTTGCGATCGCTAAGCCGGCGATTCGCAACTTTTTAATCGATTATAGCCGTGAGGCGGCACGCTGGCGTCGGGCGACGGCTCGCTTCCGCCAGGATTGTTTACGCGATTTGGCGTTGCGAGTGACGTCACGGCCCGATTTGTTGCCCACTCTGAAGCGATTTCAAGCTCAGCTTTTAATTGACATGCGTGCCGCTAGTGATGGGGTGACCGTCCGCAGTCAGCCTGCAGGTTTTGTTGCTGGGGAACCTCTGTCCATTTATCATTTAAATCGGGAACGCAAACGCCGCGAACGTTTGCGCATTACTGTTTGGCAGTTGCGGAACGGCGGTCGGACTTCTGTACAGTCGGACATTGAAAACGATATCTTCGAACATTTTGCATCGCTTTTCCGTGATGTTGACGTTGATTCCGATACGTTGCGAGATTTCTTGCGGGTTGTTCCACATGTTTTAACTCGCCCGGACAGGCATCTTTTAAATGACGCCTATACGTCCGATGAAGTTTTCGACGCCGTTCGGCGGAGTCCCAAAGGGAAGTCTCCGGGTCCCGATGGGATTCCTGCGGAATTTTATTCGAAATTTTTTCCCCTTTTAAGTGAGATTTTAGTGGATTTAGCGAACGATATTCGCAATGGTGTGACTGTACCAACTGCCTTTGTGGAGGGGGTTGTGACGCTTGTTCCCAAATCCCGTGCTGTACCTCATATCGATGCTGTCCGTCCGATTACTTTATTAAATGCTGACTACAAGATCGTTACGCGCTGCGTCGCTCAGCGACTTAAAAACGTCTTGCCGACCGTACTTAGTGATCAGCAAACATGTGCGGTCCGAGATCGGAATATCTTTGACGCTATCCTTGCTTACAGAGACTGTATAGGATATGTGAAAAGTGCTCGGCTCCGGACAGCGGCGATTTTATTAGTTGACTTTAAAAATGCCTTTGACCGCATTAGTCATTTTTATTTGCGTCGGGTTATGGTACGCATGGGGTTTGGTTATATATTTACCCGATTCGTGACGCATTTGTTGCAACCTGCTACTTCCCGTATATGTGTCAATGGTCGTCTCACTCCTGCTTTCCGTGTGGGTCGTTCCGTGCGGCAGGGGTGTCCACTTTCCATGGCGCTTTTTGCCATTGCGCTGGATCCCCTCCTCCGTTCTATCAGTCAGGACTGTCGCGGCATTCAGATGGGGACTACCAGATTGGTTTGTCGCGCATATGCTGATGACCTTGGCGTATTTATTGAACATATCGACGACGTTGACAGGTTGCATGTTGTTTTGCACAACTTTGGAAAGGCTACGGGGGCGGTTATCAATCCCCGGAAAACTGTGCTTTTGCCGCTCACCGCCCGCGCACGTACCCTACATAGGGACTGGTTTTGTGTCCAGCTGCAGCCTACCGTTCTTGGGATACTTCTATCTTCGAACGCACAGCAGATGGCAGCCTTGAATTGGCGGCCTACGCTGTATCGGATTCGTGCGGTTGCCAGGATCTATGCGGTCCGGAATGTGGCCCTTCGGGATAAGGTGCATTTGATAAATGTCAATATCTTGGCGCGAGCATGGTACCTTGCGCAGGTTCTCCCGGTCCCCAAGCAGTTGGGGCGCGCCATCCAACAGGCGGTTTACTGGTTTTTATGGAGGGGGGAGATTTTTAAGGTATCGCATGCTGTCTGCACCTTGGACCTGTCCGATGGCGGTTTAGGACTAGTTGATTTTTCCGCCAAATGTGCGGCCCTTTTTTGGAAGCGAACTACTGCTGTTATTCAGAAAGCTCCTTGCGGTCCCACTGCGTTTGTTTTTAATCGTTACCGTCCTCTTTCTGAAGTGGCCCCTGTTTCTGTGTCGCACATCCCGTTCTACCTTTCTTATGTGCGCCGCTACTTTCTTGATAATAGTTACCTGGCGCTCTGTGACATCTCCGTCCACACGGTTAGCGCTGTCTGCACGGCTTTCCGCGGACCTCCCGTTCGCTGCAAGTGGGAGTATCGGTTGCCACGCTGCAACTGGGTGGCAGTGTGGAAAAACCTCGCCAATGACGTTCTCCCGGCTTCCGTCCACGCGGTGTGGTACAAGGTGGTGCATCGCACCATCCCTACCAACTCCAAACTTTATTCTATAAATCTCATCCCGTCTGGTGAGTGTGACGTGTGTACTGCCGACGACACTATTGAACACCGCTTTGCGTGTGACCGCTTCCGCCGTGTTTGGGAAGTCGCCAGGGACATGATTCGTTTGATTCAGAGGGTGGACACTCGCACTGTTACAGTGGATGCTGTCTTAATTCCGCAGTGTGTCGTTTACCCCACCACGAAGCGAAATGCCACGGTGTGGATCTTTGGCCACACGGTGTTTGCTCTCTTCTCCCTCAAGTTGTCTACCGATCTGGGCTTTCTCACCTATCTATGGACCCAACATCTTCAGATTCAGGCATCGCCACACTATCGGCGAAATTTTGCTAATTTTTTGCAGGCCGCACTGGCGCATGCTTTTGCACGGCTTTCCGTACCTGCGTAGCATCGACGTTTTATTTTCTCTTATCTCTTCACTTGCCTTTGAGCGACACGGTATGAATATGCGTTACTGCGACTTTTTCAAATTTTCTGGAACGACATTTGACGTCCCTTGATCACCGAACGAAATCAGAAGTCTTTTCGTTTTTTCTGGGCGTTCTTGCCATATTTTCTGTTTTGCCCTGTGCGTCAGTTTTCTTAATTTCATTATTCGTTTTTTCCCAGTTTGTGGCGTGACGGGAATTTTGTTGCTGTTTCAGTTCTCAGTCGTAGTGGTGACTGTTTTGCGTTTTTCTCTGTTTTTCTCATTATTTTCATTTCACTTATTGTAAAAAAAAAATAAAAAAAAAAAGGTGCTGTTGGCTCCCTTCTTTTTTTTTTGTTATTATGTCGCTACCCCTGGCAGCCCAATAAAAAAAGAAAGGTGCTGTTGGATCCCTTACATTTTCTCCTTTTTGCATCGCTACCCCTGCCAGCCCTCTTTTCATACTACCTTTCCGTTGTGACAAAGATGCTTCCTTCAGCAATTTAAACGTGCCAAGAAATCCTTGACAATAACGAAACACTACGAATCGACAGATGTGATCTGAAATAAGCCCGGGCCTCCTACTGTTTCGTAGCAGTGCAAAGTTCCAACAAAAAGAAATTGAAAATAAACGACTGTAATAAACATAAGATACGATATTAATGGCCTCAGCTCGAAGAAGAATGTGCCAAGGAAGATTTCCAAAGAGTCTCTGGAGATAACAAAACAGTACGAACCGACAGATACGTTCTGAAATACGTCAGGGCTTATTGTTTTGTTGCATTGTACGGCTGCAGATTTGTAAACAAAAATTTCTCTTTCGTCGCTAGAAGAGATGGATGCTTTGGCGACCCTCCTGTGTCCTGCGTCCCTGTTTTCGCACCTTTCCACGGCACGGCGCTGCCCTACCCGCCGCAAACGGCGTCTCGGACACGCCCGTTAGGCCCACGGCCGTCTCGCAGATGTTTGTCGTGCTTGTACTGTCATATGGGCCACGACCCGAGCGGCAGCGAGCGGCAGTCGAGCAAAGTCGGGACAAGTCGGGACGGGGACAGGGATAGGAATGGTGCGAATGCACTGCGAACTACGCAGACACCTGGTGTGAGGCGAGGCGAGGCGAGGAAGCCCACATCGCTACCAGTGGCGCCCTCCAGCACGACACTGCCACACCCCGCACAGGCCCTCCGCTGGACACCAGGGACAAGATGCGCCCTCCGCTAGTGTCGAAGGCTGCACGCGCCCAGCGAATGACAGGACGTGCAACGAGCAGCAGTGCGTCTCACACACGCGGCGGTGCGCCCGCTAATTCGGCCGTCGCTCCGCTGGGACGCCGGGCGCGCCCCCCGCGCCGTCCTCGAGGAGCCGGCTGTTGCGGAAGGAAGTGCTTTCGTCAAATGCGGCGGAAAACTAACATTTTGTGTATTGGGAGAGAAGCCGAACGCGTATTCTGCCGTGCTCCTACATTACATGAGTGCCAACGGCCATACCATGATGATTGCACCGGTTCTCGTCCGATCACCGAAGTTAAGCATCATTGGGCCCGGTTAGTACTTGGCTGGCTGCCCGCCTGGCAACACCTCGGTGCCGAGCGAGCAGTACTTCCGTGTGCGACTTGGTCGGCGGCGCCTCGTGTGCCGTCTGTCTTCTGCCTCGCGGCTACATTTCATCAAGTCCGTAAGTAATGGAAAGTTTCTATGATGCTAGTGAAGAGCGTGAAAATAACGTACAATGTGAATTCGATAGTTCCGTCGGAAAACCGTCAGCTTTCGAAATTCATCGCTGGATACTCGAGGAATTGTGTTTATCGACCGATGACGTTCTTGGTGTTCAGTTTGACACTTTTATTAATTCTGTGTTTTTGAAGTTGAAAACTCCGGAATTATGTGATACTGTTGTCAATGTTAATAATGGCGTCCGTAAATTTAGACATCTAGACGGTCGCATTAGTAATGTGAATATTTCTCGTGGTGGGTTTGGCCTTCGAAATGTTCGTGTGTTTAACTTGCCTTTTGAAATTCGGAATGACACGATATCTCGTCATTTGCGGCCGTACGGGACCGTGCTATCTGTTACTAAAGAAAAGTGGTCCTCCGCCTATGTTTTTCAAGTTGAAAATGGCGTGAGGAGTGTTAAGATGGTCGTACGACAGCATATTCCGTCCTTTTTGCTAGTTAACGGTCATCGTGCTTTCATAACATATAGTGGTCAACCTCAGACGTGCTCTTTTTGTGGTGCTGTCGGTCATTACCGACAAAACTGCCCTAAACGTAGGCCGCCTGTTCAGTTGCCACGTGTGGATGTGTTAGGTGGGCCTAGTTTTGCCTCTGTTGCTGCGACGAGTTTAGGTTCCGCCCCCCCCGCACGTGTGCAGCTCGCAGCCGTCCCCCCTGTGCCGACCGCCGCTGACGCCATGGATACGTCTGTTCCCGATAGTGACTTTGTTTCTGTACCTCCTGTTGAGCCCTCTTTGGTCGCGGATGCGACACCTGTACCTATTACTAAAAAACCGATAGTGGACGATGTTTCACCGAAATCCGTGCCGCTGTCGGCCGTTGTTCCGCATCCTGTCCCGGTTGCGGAACCCGATAAATCGGCGGTTGTTCCAACTCCCGTCCCCGACAGTGTCTCTGTTGCCGGTGATGTTGTTGTTGACAGTGAGGCTTTTACTGCGCCTAAACCCCGTAGAGACCGGAATGTTGCTCGGGCTTCTGGCACACCGCGTTTGCGTAGTGCCAGTAGTTCTGCTTCTTTCGATACGCGTGGTGTTTCGGCCAAAAATCGGAGTCCGTCTCCGGTGGCGCGTTCTCCTGCCCCCCCTCACGCTCAGTCGGTTGGTCAACCGACCTCCCGACAGCCGGCTGCGCGCTCCGGGGCCGATCTCGGCCAGCGCCCGTCTCAGGGAGGGGGCGGCAGGCGGCAGGCGAAAAAGCAGACATCTTCCCGCACCCAGCCAGAGGGTGCTGTTGTAACTGCCACGCAGCAACGTGATATCACGGTTCAACACCTAAAAACATTCTTGAGTCAACCGTTTTTCGCTGCCGATTCCGACATGGCGGTAGATCCGCCTGTGTCTGTGACGCCCCCACCCTTACCAACAAAACGAAAGGCCGAAGATTCGCACCATCGTCGTGCCCCCCCTTCCACCCACGATTTGGTGCCGGCCTTATCTTCTGATGTCGTAATGCCCGCTGTGGAGCATTCCATCGCGGGGGATCCCGTCACAGTTTCCGGGACCCCACCGCCTCCGCCCCCCCCTCCTAGTCAATCACGGGCATGGTCGGAGGATGTTGAGGCAGGTGATTCCCATTAGTGCGACTCTTTGTATGTCCTTCCCCCTCCGCGCACGTTGGTATGTTTTATTGTGTTTTACGCGTTTTCATGTTTTTCTGTTCTTGTTTTTTCCCTGTGTTTTACGTATATATGTTTCCCGATTGTAGCCAGTGGAACATTTTAACGGTAAATCTTAATAAGCTGCGAAATCCGCAGAAAGCAATGCTTCTTAAAGATTTTTTGTATGATAATCACTGTCACGTCGCCTTTTTACAGGAGGTGACTTGTGAAGCGCTTTTATATTTGAACGATTTTACTGATTTTATTGTGATTGACAATGTTGCGCCTGATTCTGATACGGGCACTGCAATTTTAGTACGTTCTGGCTTACCTGTTTCTAATGTTGACATTTTACCGACCGGTCGTGCTGTTGCCTGTACCATTTTTGGCATTTTGTTTGTGAATGTGTACGCTCCGTCGGGAAATGTTAAACCGGCCAGGGCTGAATTTTATGGTAGGGATTTATGTCAGCTTTTATCTAGGAATGTCGATACTTTAATCGTCGGGGGTGATTTTAATTGTGTTTTAGACGACAGAGATCAGGAGCCGCGTCCGAACCAATGCCACGAACTGGGTGCTTTGGTCACTAGTTTTCATTTGCTCGACACGTGGCGTGTTTTACACCCCGATTTTACTTATTTCACATATTTTTACGGTGCGGGGCGTAGCCGTCTCGATCGCATTTATGTGTCTAGGCAGTTGTCTGCCCGTATTTGTACTGCTGACGTGACTCCTGTCATATTTTCCGACCACTCCAGCTATTCCTGTCGTCTTTTATTACCTCGTTTGTGTGTTCCTCGTCGTACTAATTTGTGGAAGTTTAATTGTAGTTTACTTAATGACGACCATTTTGTGACTAGTTTTAACCGTATGTGGCAGAGGTTGGTGCGAACTCGCGGCGGTCATAGCAGCACCATTGAGTGGTGGGTTGCGATCGCTAAGCCGGCGATTCGCAACTTTTTAATCGATTATAGCCGTGAGGCGGCACGCTGGCGTCGGGCGACGGCTCGCTTCCGCCAGGATTGTTTACGCGATTTGGCGTTGCGAGTGACGTCACGGCCCGATTTGTTGCCCACTCTGAAGCGATTTCAAGCTCAGCTTTTAATTGACATGCGTGCCGCTAGTGATGGGGTGACCGTCCGCAGTCAGCCTGCAGGTTTTGTTGCTGGGGAACCTCTGTCCATTTATCATTTAAATCGGGAACGCAAACGCCGCGAACGTTTGCGCATTACTGTTTGGCAGTTGCGGAACGGCGGTCGGACTTCTGTACAGTCGGACATTGAAAACGATATCTTCGAACATTTTGCATCGCTTTTCCGTGATGTTGACGTTGATTCCGATACGTTGCGAGATTTCTTGCGGGTTGTTCCACATGTTTTAACTCGCCCGGACAGGCATCTTTTAAATGACGCCTATACGTCCGATGAAGTTTTCGACGCCGTTCGGCGGAGTCCCAAAGGGAAGTCTCCGGGTCCCGATGGGATTCCTGCGGAATTTTATTCGAAATTTTTTCCCCTTTTAAGTGAGATTTTAGTGGATTTAGCGAACGATATTCGCAATGGTGTGACTGTACCAACTGCCTTTGTGGAGGGGGTTGTGACGCTTGTTCCCAAATCCCGTGCTGTACCTCATATCGATGCTGTCCGTCCGATTACTTTATTAAATGCTGACTACAAGATCGTTACGCGCTGCGTCGCTCAGCGACTTAAAAACGTCTTGCCGACCGTACTTAGTGATCAGCAAACATGTGCGGTCCGAGATCGGAATATCTTTGACGCTATCCTTGCTTACAGAGACTGTATAGGATATGTGAAAAGTGCTCGGCTCCGGACAGCGGCGATTTTATTAGTTGACTTTAAAAATGCCTTTGACCGCATTAGTCATTTTTATTTGCGTCGGGTTATGGTACGCATGGGGTTTGGTTATATATTTACCCGATTCGTGACGCATTTGTTGCAACCTGCTACTTCCCGTATATGTGTCAATGGTCGTCTCACTCCTGCTTTCCGTGTGGGTCGTTCCGTGCGGCAGGGGTGTCCACTTTCCATGGCGCTTTTTGCCATTGCGCTGGATCCCCTCCTCCGTTCTATCAGTCAGGACTGTCGCGGCATTCAGATGGGGACTACCAGATTGGTTTGTCGCGCATATGCTGATGACCTTGGCGTATTTATTGAACATATCGACGACGTTGACAGGTTGCATGTTGTTTTGCACAACTTTGGAAAGGCTACGGGGGCGGTTATCAATCCCCGGAAAACTGTGCTTTTGCCGCTCACCGCCCGCGCACGTACCCTACATAGGGACTGGTTTTGTGTCCAGCTGCAGCCTACCGTTCTTGGGATACTTCTATCTTCGAACCCACAGCAGATGGCAGCCTTGAATTGGCGGCCTACGCTGTATCGGATTCGTGCGGTTGCCAGGATCTATGCGGTCCGGAATGTGGCCCTTCGGGATAAGGTGCATTTGATAAATGTCAATATCTTGGCGCGAGCATGGTACCTTGCGCAGGTTCTCCCGGTCCCCAAGCAGTTGGGGCGCGCCATCCAACAGGCGGTTTACTGGTTTTTATGGAGGGGGGAGATTTTTAAGGTATCGCATGCTGTCTGCACCTTGGACCTGTCCGATGGCGGTTTAGGACTAGTTGATTTTTCCGCCAAATGTGCGGCCCTTTTTTGGAAGCGAACTACTGCTGTTATTCAGAAAGCTCCTTGCGGTCCCACTGCGTTTGTTTTTAATCGTTACCGTCCTCTTTCTGAAGTGGCCCCTGTTTCTGTGTCGCACATCCCGTTCTACCTTTCTTATGTGCGCCGCTACTTTCTTGATAATAGTTACCTGGCGCTCTGTGACATCTCCGTCCACACGGTTAGCGCTGTCTGCACGGCTTTCCGCGGACCTCCCGTTCGCTGCAAGTGGGAGTATCGGTTGCCACGCTGCAACTGGGTGGCAGTGTGGAAAAACCTCGCCAATGACGTTCTCCCGGCTTCCGTCCACGCGGTGTGGTACAAGGTGGTGCATCGCACCATCCCTACCAACTCCAAACTTTATTCTATAAATCTCATCCCGT
Source organism: Schistocerca piceifrons (assembly GCF_021461385.2). Lineage (NCBI taxonomy): Eukaryota > Metazoa > Arthropoda > Insecta > Orthoptera > Acrididae > Schistocerca > Schistocerca piceifrons. Next base: position 926,385,035 of record NC_060140.1, read on the forward strand.
CTGGTGAGTGTGACGTGTGTACTGCCGACGACACTATTGAACACCGCTTTGCGTGTGACCGCTTCCGCCGTGTTTGGGAAGTCGCCAGGGACATGATTCGTTTGATTCAGAGGGTGGACACTCGCACTGTTACAGTGGATGCTGTCTTAATTCCGCAGTGTGTCGTTTACCCCACCACGAAGCGAAATGCCACGGTGTGGATCTTTGGCCACACGGTGTTTGCTCTCTTCTCCCTCAAGTTGTCTACCGATCTGGGCTTTCTCACCTATCTATGGACCCAACATCTTCAGATTCAGGCATCGCCACACTATCGGCGAAATTTTGCTAATTTTTTGCAGGCCGCACTGGCGCATGCTTTTGCACGGCTTTCCGTACCTGCGTAGCATCGACGTTTTATTTTCTCTTATCTCTTCACTTGCCTTTGAGCGACACGGTATGAATATGCGTTACTGCGACTTTTTCAAATTTTCTGGAACGACATTTGACGTCCCTTGATCACCGAACGAAATCAGAAGTCTTTTCGTTTTTTCTGGGCGTTCTTGCCATATTTTCTGTTTTGCCCTGTGCGTCAGTTTTCTTAATTTCATTATTCGTTTTTTCCCAGTTTGTGGCGTGACGGGAATTTTGTTGCTGTTTCAGTTCTCAGTCGTAGTGGTGACTGTTTTGCGTTTTTCTCTGTTTTTCTCATTATTTTCATTTCACTTATTGTAAAAAAAAAAATAAAAAAAAAAAGGTGCTGTTGGCTCCCTTCTTTTTTTTTGTTATTATGTCGCTACCCCTGGCAGCCCAATAAAAAAAGAAAGGTGCTGTTGGATCCCTTACATTTTCTCCTTTTTGCATCGCTACCCCTGCCAGCCCTCTTTTCATACTACCTTTCCGTTGTGACAAAGATGCTTCCTTCAGCAATTTAAACGTGCCAAGAAATCCTTGACAATAACGAAACACTACGAATCGACAGATGTGATCTGAAATAAGCCCGGGCCTCCTACTGTTTCGTAGCAGTGCAAAGTTCCAACAAAAAGAAATTGAAAATAAACGACTGTAATAAACATAAGATACGATATTAATGGCCTCAGCTCGAAGAAGAATGTGCCAAGGAAGATTTCCAAAGAGTCTCTGGAGATAACAAAACAGTACGAACCGACAGATACGTTCTGAAATACGTCAGGGCTTATTGTTTTGTTGCATTGTACGGCTGCAGATTTGTAAACAAAAATTTCTCTTTCGTCGCTAGAAGAGATGGATGCTTTGGCGACCCTCCTGTGTCCTGCGTCCCTGTTTTCGCACCTTTCCACGGCACGGCGCTGCCCTACCCGCCGCAAACGGCGTCTCGGACACGCCCGTTAGGCCCACGGCCGTCTCGCAGATGTTTGTCGTGCTTGTACTGTCATATGGGCCACGACCCGAGCGGCAGCGAGCGGCAGTCGAGCAAAGTCGGGACAAGTCGGGACGGGGACAGGGATAGGAATGGTGCGAATGCACTGCGAACTACGCAGACACCTGGTGTGAGGCGAGGCGAGGCGAGGAAGCCCACATCGCTACCAGTGGCGCCCTCCAGCACGACACTGCCACACCCCGCACAGGCCCTCCGCTGGACACCAGGGACAAGATGCGCCCTCCGCTAGTGTCGAAGGCTGCACGCGCCCAGCGAATGACAGGACGTGCAACGAGCAGCAGTGCGTCTCACACACGCGGCGGTGCGCCCGCTAATTCGGCCGTCGCTCCGCTGGGACGCCGGGCGCGCCCCCCGCGCCGTCCTCGAGGAGCCGGCTGTTGCGGAAGGAAGTGCTTTCGTCAAATGCGGCGGAAAACTAACATTTTGTGTATTGGGAGAGAAGCCGAACGCGTATTCTGCCGTGCTCCTACATTACATGAGTGCCAACGGCCATACCATGATGATTGCACCGGTTCTCGTCCGATCACCGAAGTTAAGCATCATTGGGCCCGGTTAGTACTTGGCTGGCTGCCCGCCTGGCAACACCTCGGTGCCGAGCGAGCAGTACTTCCGTGTGCGACTTGGTCGGCGGCGCCTCGTGTGCCGTCTGTCTTCTGCCTCGCGGCTACATTTCATCAAGTCCGTAAGTAATGGAAAGTTTCTATGATGCTAGTGAAGAGCGTGAAAATAACGTACAATGTGAATTCGATAGTTCCGTCGGAAAACCGTCAGCTTTCGAAATTCATCGCTGGATACTCGAGGAATTGTGTTTATCGACCGATGACGTTCTTGGTGTTCAGTTTGACACTTTTATTAATTCTGTGTTTTTGAAGTTGAAAACTCCGGAATTATGTGATACTGTTGTCAATGTTAATAATGGCGTCCGTAAATTTAGACATCTAGACGGTCGCATTAGTAATGTGAATATTTCTCATGGTGGGTTTGGCCTTCGAAATGTTCGTGTGTTTAACTTGCCTTTTGAAATTCGGAATGACACGATATCTCGTCATTTGCGGCCGTACGGGACCGTGCTATCTGTTACTAAAGAAAAGTGGTCCTCCGCCTATGTTTTTCAAGTTGAAAATGGCGTGAGGAGTGTTAAGATGGTCGTACGACAGCATATTCCGTCCTTTTTGCTAGTTAACGGTCATCGTGCTTTCATAACATATAGTGGTCAACCTCAGACGTGCTCTTTTTGTGGTGCTGTCGGTCATTACCGACAAAACTGCCCTAAACGTAGGCCGCCTGTTCAGTTGCCACGTGTGGATGTGTTAGGTGGGCCTAGTTTTGCCTCTGTTGCTGCGACGAGTTTAGGTTCCGCCCCCCCCGCACGTGTGCAGCTCGCAGCCGTCCCCCCTGTGCCGACCGCCGCTGACGCCATGGATACGTCTGTTCCCGATAGTGACTTTGTTTCTGTACCTCCTGTTGAGCCCTCTTTGGTCGCGGATGCGACACCTGTACCTATTACTAAAAAACCGATAGTGGACGATGTTTCACCGAAATCCGTGCCGCTGTCGGCCGTTGTTCCGCATCCTGTCCCGGTTGCGGAACCCGATAAATCGGCGGTTGTTCCAACTCCCGTCCCCGACAGTGTCTCTGTTGCCGGTGATGTTGTTGTTGACAGTGAGGCTTTTACTGCGCCTAAACCCCGTAGAGACCGGAATGTTGCTCGGGCTTCTGGCACACCGCGTTTGCGTAGTGCCAGTAGTTCTGCTTCTTTCGATACGCGTGGTGTTTCGGCCAAAAATCGGAGTCCGTCTCCGGTGGCGCGTTCTCCTGCCCCCCCTCACGCTCAGTCGGTTGGTCAACCGACCTCCCGACAGCCGGCTGCGCGCTCCGGGGCCGATCTCGGCCAGCGCCCGTCTCAGGGAGGGGGCGGCAGGCGGCAGGCGAAAAAGCAGACATCTTCCCGCACCCAGCCAGAGGGTGCTGTTGTAACTGCCACGCAGCAACGTGATATCACGGTTCAACACCTAAAAACATTCTTGAGTCAACCGTTTTTCGCTGCCGATTCCGACATGGCGGTAGATCCGCCTGTGTCTGTGACGCCCCCACCCTTACCAACAAAACGAAAGGCCGAAGATTCGCACCATCGTCGTGCCCCCCCTTCCACCCACGATTTGGTGCCGGCCTTATCTTCTGATGTCGTAATGCCCGCTGTGGAGCATTCCATCGCGGGGGATCCCGTCACAGTTTCCGGGACCCCACCGCCTCCGCCCCCCCCTCCTAGTCAATCACGGGCATGGTCGGAGGATGTTGAGGCAGGTGATTCCCATTAGTGCGACTCTTTGTATGTCCTTCCCCCTCCGCGCACGTTGGTATGTTTTATTGTGTTTTACGCGTTTTCATGTTTTTCTGTTCTTGTTTTTTCCCTGTGTTTTACGTATATATGTTTCCCGATTGTAGCCAGTGGAACATTTTAACGGTAAATCTTAATAAGCTGCGAAATCCGCAGAAAGCAATGCTTCTTAAAGATTTTTTGTATGATAATCACTGTCACGTCGCCTTTTTACAGGAGGTGACTTGTGAAGCGCTTTTATATTTGAACGATTTTACTGATTTTATTGTGATTGACAATGTTGCGCCTGATTCTGATACGGGCACTGCAATTTTAGTACGTTCTGGCTTACCTGTTTCTAATGTTGACATTTTACCGACCGGTCGTGCTGTTGCCTGTACCATTTTTGGCATTTTGTTTGTGAATGTGTACGCTCCGTCGGGAAATGTTAAACCGGCCAGGGCTGAATTTTATGGTAGGGATTTATGTCAGCTTTTATCTAGGAATGTCGATACTTTAATCGTCGGGGGTGATTTTAATTGTGTTTTAGACGACAGAGATCAGGAGCCGCGTCCGAACCAATGCCACGAACTGGGTGCTTTGGTCACTAGTTTTCATTTGCTCGACACGTGGCGTGTTTTACACCCCGATTTTACTTATTTCACATATTTTTACGGTGCGGGGCGTAGCCGTCTCGATCGCATTTATGTGTCTAGGCAGTTGTCTGCCCGTATTTGTACTGCTGACGTGACTCCTGTCATATTTTCCGACCACTCCAGCTATTCCTGTCGTCTTTTATTACCTCGTTTGTGTGTTCCTCGTCGTACTAATTTGTGGAAGTTTAATTGTAGTTTACTTAATGACGACCATTTTGTGACTAGTTTTAACCGTATGTGGCAGAGGTTGGTGCGAACTCGCGGCGGTCATAGCAGCACCATTGAGTGGTGGGTTGCGATCGCTAAGCCGGCGATTCGCAACTTTTTAATCGATTATAGCCGTGAGGCGGCACGCTGGCGTCGGGCGACGGCTCGCTTCCGCCAGGATTGTTTACGCGATTTGGCGTTGCGAGTGACGTCACGGCCCGATTTGTTGCCCACTCTGAAGCGATTTCAAGCTCAGCTTTTAATTGACATGCGTGCCGCTAGTGATGGGGTGACCGTCCGCAGTCAGCCTGCAGGTTTTGTTGCTGGGGAACCTCTGTCCATTTATCATTTAAATCGGGAACGCAAACGCCGCGAACGTTTGCGCATTACTGTTTGGCAGTTGCGGAACGGCGGTCGGACTTCTGTACAGTCGGACATTGAAAACGATATCTTCGAACATTTTGCATCGCTTTTCCGTGATGTTGACGTTGATTCCGATACGTTGCGAGATTTCTTGCGGGTTGTTCCACATGTTTTAACTCGCCCGGACAGGCATCTTTTAAATGACGCCTATACGTCCGATGAAGTTTTCGACGCCGTTCGGCGGAGTCCCAAAGGGAAGTCTCCGGGTCCCGATGGGATTCCTGCGGAATTTTATTCGAAATTTTTTCCCCTTTTAAGTGAGATTTTAGTGGATTTAGCGAACGATATTCGCAATGGTGTGACTGTACCAACTGCCTTTGTGGAGGGGGTTGTGACGCTTGTTCCCAAATCCCGTGCTGTACCTCATATCGATGCTGTCCGTCCGATTACTTTATTAAATGCTGACTACAAGATCGTTACGCGCTGCGTCGCTCAGCGACTTAAAAACGTCTTGCCGACCGTACTTAGTGATCAGCAAACATGTGCGGTCCGAGATCGGAATATCTTTGACGCTATCCTTGCTTACAGAGACTGTATAGGATATGTGAAAAGTGCTCGGCTCCGGACAGCGGCGATTTTATTAGTTGACTTTAAAAATGCCTTTGACCGCATTAGTCATTTTTATTTGCGTCGGGTTATGGTACGCATGGGGTTTGGTTATATATTTACCCGATTCGTGACGCATTTGTTGCAACCTGCTACTTCCCGTATATGTGTCAATGGTCGTCTCACTCCTGCTTTCCGTGTGGGTCGTTCCGTGCGGCAGGGGTGTCCACTTTCCATGGCGCTTTTTGCCATTGCGCTGGATCCCCTCCTCCGTTCTATCAGTCAGGACTGTCGCGGCATTCAGATGGGGACTACCAGATTGGTTTGTCGCGCATATGCTGATGACCTTGGCGTATTTATTGAACATATCGACGACGTTGACAGGTTGCATGTTGTTTTGCACAACTTTGGAAAGGCTACGGGGGCGGTTATCAATCCCCGGAAAACTGTGCTTTTGCCGCTCACCGCCCGCGCACGTACCCTACATAGGGACTGGTTTTGTGTCCAGCTGCAGCCTACCGTTCTTGGGATACTTCTATCTTCGAACCCACAGCAGATGGCAGCCTTGAATTGGCGGCCTACGCTGTATCGGATTCGTGCGGTTGCCAGGATCTATGCGGTCCGGAATGTGGCCCTTCGGGATAAGGTGCATTTGATAAATGTCAATATCTTGGCGCGAGCATGGTACCTTGCGCAGGTTCTCCCGGTCCCCAAGCAGTTGGGGCGCGCCATCCAACAGGCGGTTTACTGGTTTTTATGGAGGGGGGAGATTTTTAAGGTATCGCATGCTGTCTGCACCTTGGACCTGTCCGATGGCGGTTTAGGACTAGTTGATTTTTCCGCCAAATGTGCGGCCCTTTTTTGGAAGCGAACTACTGCTGTTATTCAGAAAGCTCCTTGCGGTCCCACTGCGTTTGTTTTTAATCGTTACCGTCCTCTTTCTGAAGTGGCCCCTGTTTCTGTGTCGCACATCCCGTTCTACCTTTCTTATGTGCGCCGCTACTTTCTTGATAATAGTTACCTGGCGCTCTGTGACATCTCCGTCCACACGGTTAGCGCTGTCTGCACGGCTTTCCGCGGACCTCCCGTTCGCTGCAAGTGGGAGTATCGGTTGCCACGCTGCAACTGGGTGGCAGTGTGGAAAAACCTCGCCAATGACGTTCTCCCGGCTTCCGTCCACGCGGTGTGGTACAAGGTGGTGCATCGCACCATCCCTACCAACTCCAAACTTTATTCTATAAATCTCATCCCGTCTGGTGAGTGTGACGTGTGTACTGCCGACGACACTATTGAACACCGCTTTGCGTGTGACCGCTTCCGCCGTGTTTGGGAAGTCGCCAGGGACATGATTCGTTTGATTCAGAGGGTGGACACTCGCACTGTTACAGTGGATGCTGTCTTAATTCCGCAGTGTGTCGTTTACCCCACCACGAAGCGAAATGCCACGGTGTGGATCTTTGGCCACACGGTGTTTGCTCTCTTCTCCCTCAAGTTGTCTACCGATCTGGGCTTTCTCACCTATCTATGGACCCAACATCTTCAGATTCAGGCATCGCCACACTATCGGCGAAATTTTGCTAATTTTTTGCAGGCCGCACTGGCGCATGCTTTTGCACGGCTTTCCGTACCTGCGTAGCATCGACGTTTTATTTTCTCTTATCTCTTCACTTGCCTTTGAGCGACACGGTATGAATATGCGTTACTGCGACTTTTTCAAATTTTCTGGAACGACATTTGACGTCCCTTGATCACCGAACGAAATCAGAAGTCTTTTCGTTTTTTCTGGGCGTTCTTGCCATATTTTCTGTTTTGCCCTGTGCGTCAGTTTTCTTAATTTCATTATTCGTTTTTTCCCAGTTTGTGGCGTGACGGGAATTTTGTTGCTGTTTCAGTTCTCAGTCGTAGTGGTGACTGTTTTGCGTTTTTCTCTGTTTTTCTCATTATTTTCATTTCACTTATTGTAAAAAAAAAAATAAAAAAAAAAAAAGGTGCTGTTGGCTCCCTTCTTTTTTTTTGTTATTATGTCGCTACCCCTGGCAGCCCAATAAAAAAAGAAAGGTGCTGTTGGATCCCTTACATTTTCTCCTTTTTGCATCGCTACCCCTGCCAGCCCTCTTTTCATACTACCTTTCCGTTGTGACAAAGATGCTTCCTTCAGCAATTTAAACGTGCCAAGAAATCCTTGACAATAACGAAACACTACGAATCGACAGATGTGATCTGAAATAAGCCCGGGCCTCCTACTGTTTCGTAGCAGTGCAAAGTTCCAACAAAAAGAAATTGAAAATAAACGACTGTAATAAACATAAGATACGATATTAATGGCCTCAGCTCGAAGAAGAATGTGCCAAGGAAGATTTCCAAAGAGTCTCTGGAGATAACAAAACAGTACGAACCGACAGATACGTTCTGAAATACGTCAGGGCTTATTGTTTTGTTGCATTGTACGGCTGCAGATTTGTAAACAAAAATTTCTCTTTCGTCGCTAGAAGAGATGGATGCTTTGGCGACCCTCCTGTGTCCTGCGTCCCTGTTTTCGCACCTTTCCACGGCACGGCGCTGCCCTACCCGCCGCAAACGGCGTCTCGGACACGCCCGTTAGGCCCACGGCCGTCTCGCAGATGTTTGTCGTGCTTGTACTGTCATATGGGCCACGACCCGAGCGGCAGCGAGCGGCAGTCGAGCAAAGTCGGGACAAGTCGGGACGGGGACAGGGATAGGAATGGTGCGAATGCACTGCGAACTACGCAGACACCTGGTGTGAGGCGAGGCGAGGCGAGGAAGCCCACATCGCTACCAGTGGCGCCCTCCAGCACGACACTGCCACACCCCGCACAGGCCCTCCGCTGGACACCAGGGACAAGATGCGCCCTCCGCTAGTGTCGAAGGCTGCACGCGCCCAGCGAATGACAGGACGTGCAACGAGCAGCAGTGCGTCTCACACACGCGGCGGTGCGCCCGCTAATTCGGCCGTCGCTCCGCTGGGACGCCGGGCGCGCCCCCCGCGCCGTCCTCGAGGAGCCGGCTGTTGCGGAAGGAAGTGCTTTCGTCAAATGCGGCGGAAAACTAACATTTTGTGTATTGGGAGAGAAGCCGAACGCGTATTCTGCCGTGCTCCTACATTACATGAGTGCCAACGGCCATACCATGATGATTGCACCGGTTCTCGTCCGATCACCGAAGTTAAGCATCATTGGGCCCGGTTAGTACTTGGCTGGCTGCCCGCCTGGCAACACCTCGGTGCCGAGCGAGCAGTACTTCCGTGTGCGACTTGGTCGGCGGCGCCTCGTGTGCCGTCTGTCTTCTGCCTCGCGGCTACATTTCATCAAGTCCGTAAGTAATGGAAAGTTTCTATGATGCTAGTGAAGAGCGTGAAAATAACGTACAATGTGAATTCGATAGTTCCGTCGGAAAACCGTCAGCTTTCGAAATTCATCGCTGGATACTCGAGGAATTGTGTTTATCGACCGATGACGTTCTTGGTGTTCAGTTTGACACTTTTATTAATTCTGTGTTTTTGAAGTTGAAAACTCCGGAATTATGTGATACTGTTGTCAATGTTAATAATGGCGTCCGTAAATTTAGACATCTAGACGGTCGCATTAGTAATGTGAATATTTCTCATGGTGGGTTTGGCCTTCGAAATGTTCGTGTGTTTAACTTGCCTTTTGAAATTCGGAATGACACGATATCTCGTCATTTGCGGCCGTACGGGACCGTGCTATCTGTTACTAAAGAAAAGTGGTCCTCCGCCTATGTTTTTCAAGTTGAAAATGGCGTGAGGAGTGTTAAGATGGTCGTACGACAGCATATTCCGTCCTTTTTGCTAGTTAACGGTCATCGTGCTTTCATAACATATAGTGGTCAACCTCAGACGTGCTCTTTTTGTGGTGCTGTCGGTCATTACCGACAAAACTGCCCTAAACGTAGGCCGCCTGTTCAGTTGCCACGTGTGGATGTGTTAGGTGGGCCTAGTTTTGCCTCTGTTGCTGCGACGAGTTTAGGTTCCGCCCCCCCCGCACGTGTGCAGCTCGCAGCCGTCCCCCCTGTGCCGACCGCCGCTGACGCCATGGATACGTCTGTTCCCGATAGTGACTTTGTTTCTGTACCTCCTGTTGAGCCCTCTTTGGTCGCGGATGCGACACCTGTACCTATTACTAAAAAACCGATAGTGGACGATGTTTCACCGAAATCCGTGCCGCTGTCGGCCGTTGTTCCGCATCCTGTCCCGGTTGCGGAACCCGATAAATCGGCGGTTGTTCCAACTCCCGTCCCCGACAGTGTCTCTGTTGCCGGTGATGTTGTTGTTGACAGTGAGGCTTTTACTGCGCCTAAACCCCGTAGAGACCGGAATGTTGCTCGGGCTTCTGGCACACCGCGTTTGCGTAGTGCCAGTAGTTCTGCTTCTTTCGATACGCGTGGTGTTTCGGCCAAAAATCGGAGTCCGTCTCCGGTGGCGCGTTCTCCTGCCCCCCCTCACGCTCAGTCGGTTGGTCAACCGACCTCCCGACAGCCGGCTGCGCGCTCCGGGGCCGATCTCGGCCAGCGCCCGTCTCAGGGAGGGGGCGGCAGGCGGCAGGCGAAAAAGCAGACATCTTCCCGCACCCAGCCAGAGGGTGCTGTTGTAACTGCCACGCAGCAACGTGATATCACGGTTCAACACCTAAAAACATTCTTGAGTCAACCGTTTTTCGCTGCCGATTCCGACATGGCGGTAGATCCGCCTGTGTCTGTGACGCCCCCACCCTTACCAACAAAACGAAAGGCCGAAGATTCGCACCATCGTCGTGCCCCCCCTTCCACCCACGATTTGGTGCCGGCCTTATCTTCTGATGTCGTAATGCCCGCTGTGGAGCATTCCATCGCGGGGGATCCCGTCACAGTTTCCGGGACCCCACCGCCTCCGCCCCCCCCTCCTAGTCAATCACGGGCATGGTCGGAGGATGTTGAGGCAGGTGATTCCCATTAGTGCGACTCTTTGTATGTCCTTCCCCCTCCGCGCACGTTGGTATGTTTTATTGTGTTTTACGCGTTTTCATGTTTTTCTGTTCTTGTTTTTTCCCTGTGTTTTACGTATATATGTTTCCCGATTGTAGCCAGTGGAACATTTTAACGGTAAATCTTAATAAGCTGCGAAATCCGCAGAAAGCAATGCTTCTTAAAGATTTTTTGTATGATAATCACTGTCACGTCGCCTTTTTACAGGAGGTGACTTGTGAAGCGCTTTTATATTTGAACGATTTTACTGATTTTATTGTGATTGACAATGTTGCGCCTGATTCTGATACGGGCACTGCAATTTTAGTACGTTCTGGCTTACCTGTTTCTAATGTTGACATTTTACCGACCGGTCGTGCTGTTGCCTGTACCATTTTTGGCATTTTGTTTGTGAATGTGTACGCTCCGTCGGGAAATGTTAAACCGGCCAGGGCTGAATTTTATGGTAGGGATTTATGTCAGCTTTTATCTAGGAATGTCGATACTTTAATCGTCGGGGGTGATTTTAATTGTGTTTTAGACGACAGAGATCAGGAGCCGCGTCCGAACCAATGCCACGAACTGGGTGCTTTGGTCACTAGTTTTTCATTTGCTCGACACGTGGCGTGTTTTACACCCCGATTTTACTTATTTCACATATTTTTACGGTGCGGGGCGTAGCCGTCTCGATCGCATTTATGTGTCTAGGCAGTTGTCTGCCCGTATTTGTACTGCTGACGTGACTCCTGTCATATTTTCCGACCACTCCAGCTATTCCTGTCGTCTTTTATTACCTCGTTTGTGTGTTCCTCGTCGTACTAATTTGTGGAAGTTTAATTGTAGTTTACTTAATGACGACCATTTTGTGACTAGTTTTAACCGTATGTGGCAGAGGTTGGTGCGAACTCGCGGCGGTCATAGCAGCACCATTGAGTGGTGGGTTGCGATCGCTAAGCCGGCGATTCGCAACTTTTTAATCGATTATAGCCGTGAGGCGGCACGCTGGCGTCGGGCGACGGCTCGCTTCCGCCAGGATTGTTTACGCGATTTGGCGTTGCGAGTGACGTCACGGCCCGATTTGTTGCCCACTCTGAAGCGATTTCAAGCTCAGCTTTTAATTGACATGCGTGCCGCTAGTGATGGGGTGACCGTCCGCAGTCAGCCTGCAGGTTTTGTTGCTGGGGAACCTCTGTCCATTTATCATTTAAATCGGGAACGCAAACGCCGCGAACGTTTGCGCATTACTGTTTGGCAGTTGCGGAACGGCGGTCGGACTTCTGTACAGTCGGACATTGAAAACGATATCTTCGAACATTTTGCATCGCTTTTCCGTGATGTTGACGTTGATTCCGATACGTTGCGAGATTTCTTGCGGGTTGTTCCACATGTTTTAACTCGCCCGGACAGGCATCTTTTAAATGACGCCTATACGTCCGATGAAGTTTTCGACGCCGTTCGGCGGAGTCCCAAAGGGAAGTCTCCGGGTCCCGATGGGATTCCTGCGGAATTTTATTCGAAATTTTTTCCCCTTTTAAGTGAGATTTTAGTGGATTTAGCGAACGATATTCGCAATGGTGTGACTGTACCAACTGCCTTTGTGGAGGGGGTTGTGACGCTTGTTCCCAAATCCCGTGCTGTACCTCATATCGATGCTGTCCGTCCGATTACTTTATTAAATGCTGACTACAAGATCGTTACGCGCTGCGTCGCTCAGCGACTTAAAAACGTCTTGCCGACCGTACTTAGTGATCAGCAAACATGTGCGGTCCGAGATCGGAATATCTTTGACGCTATCCTTGCTTACAGAGACTGTATAGGATATGTGAAAAGTGCTCGGCTCCGGACAGCGGCGATTTTATTAGTTGACTTTAAAAATGCCTTTGACCGCATTAGTCATTTTTATTTGCGTCGGGTTATGGTACGCATGGGGTTTGGTTATATATTTACCCGATTCGTGACGCATTTGTTGCAACCTGCTACTTCCCGTATATGTGTCAATGGTCGTCTCACTCCTGCTTTCCGTGTGGGTCGTTCCGTGCGGCAGGGGTGTCCACTTTCCATGGCGCTTTTTGCCATTGCGCTGGATCCCCTCCTCCGTTCTATCAGTCAGGACTGTCGCGGCATTCAGATGGGGACTACCAGATTGGTTTGTCGCGCATATGCTGATGACCTTGGCGTATTTATTGAACATATCGACGACGTTGACAGGTTGCATGTTGTTTTGCACAACTTTGGAAAGGCTACGGGGGCGGTTATCAATCCCCGGAAAACTGTGCTTTTGCCGCTCACCGCCCGCGCACGTACCCTACATAGGGACTGGTTTTGTGTCCAGCTGCAGCCTACCGTTCTTGGGATACTTCTATCTTCGAACCCACAGCAGATGGCAGCCTTGAATTGGCGGCCTACGCTGTATCGGATTCGTGCGGTTGCCAGGATCTATGCGGTCCGGAATGTGGCCCTTCGGGATAAGGTGCATTTGATAAATGTCAATATCTTGGCGCGAGCATGGTACCTTGCGCAGGTTCTCCCGGTCCCCAAGCAGTTGGGGCGCGCCATCCAACAGGCGGTTTACTGGTTTTTATGGAGGGGGGAGATTTTTAAGGTATCGCATGCTGTCTGCACCTTGGACCTGTCCGATGGCGGTTTAGGACTAGTTGATTTTTCCGCCAAATGTGCGGCCCTTTTTTGGAAGCGAACTACTGCTGTTATTCAGAAAGCTCCTTGCGGTCCCACTGCGTTTGTTTTTAATCGTTACCGTCCTCTTTCTGAAGTGGCCCCTGTTTCTGTGTCGCACATCCCGTTCTACCTTTCTTATGTGCGCCGCTACTTTCTTGATAATAGTTACCTGGCGCTCTGTGACATCTCCGTCCACACGGTTAGCGCTGTCTGCACGGCTTTCCGCGGACCTCCCGTTCGCTGCAAGTGGGAGTATCGGTTGCCACGCTGCAACTGGGTGGCAGTGTGGAAAAACCTCGCCAATGACGTTCTCCCCGGCTTCCGTCCACGCGGTGTGGTACAAGGTGGTGCATCGCACCATCCCTACCAACTCCAAACTTTATTCTATAAATCTCATCCCGTCTGGTGAGTGTGACGTGTGTACTGCCGACGACACTATTGAACACCGCTTTGCGTGTGACCGCTTCCGCCGTGTTTGGGAAGTCGCCAGGGACATGATTCGTTTGATTCAGAGGGTGGACACTCGCACTGTTACAGTGGATGCTGTCTTAATTCCGCAGTGTGTCGTTTACCCCACCACGAAGCGAAATGCCACGGTGTGGATCTTTGGCCACACGGTGTTTGCTCTCTTCTCCCTCAAGTTGTCTACCGATCTGGGCTTTCTCACCTATCTATGGACCCCAACATCTTCAGATTCAGGCATCGCCACACTATCGGCGAAATTTTGCTAATTTTTTGCAGGCCGCACTGGCGCATGCTTTTGCACGGCTTTCCGTACCTGCGTAGCATCGACGTTTTATTTTCTCTTATCTCTTCACTTGCCTTTGAGCGACACGGTATGAATATGCGTTACTGCGACTTTTTCAAATTTTCTGGAACGACATTTGACGTCCCTTGATCACCGAACGAAATCAGAAGTCTTTTCGTTTTTTCTGGGCGTTCTTGCCATATTTTCTGTTTTGCCCTGTGCGTCAGTTTTCTTAATTTCATTATTCGTTTTTTCCCAGTTTGTGGCGTGACGGGAATTTTGTTGCTGTTTCAGTTCTCAGTCGTAGTGGTGACTGTTTTGCGTTTTTCTCTGTTTTTCTCATTATTTTCATTTCACTTATTGTAAAAAAAAAATAAAAAAAAAAAAAAAGGTGCTGTTGGCTCCCTTCTTTTTTTTTGTTATTATGTCGCTACCCCTGGCAGCCCAATAAAAAAAGAAAGGTGCTGTTGGATCCCTTACATTTTCTCCTTTTTGCATCGCTACCCCTGCCAGCCCTCTTTTCATACTACCTTTCCGTTGTGACAAAGATGCTTCCTTCAGCAATTTAAACGTGCCAAGAAATCCTTGACAATAACGAAACACTACGAATCGACAGATGTGATCTGAAATAAGCCCGGGCCTCCTACTGTTTCGTAGCAGTGCAAAGTTCCAACAAAAAGAAATTGAAAATAAACGACTGTAATAAACATAAGATACGATATTAATGGCCTCAGCTCGAAGAAGAATGTGCCAAGGAAGATTTCCAAAGAGTCTCTGGAGATAACAAAACAGTACGAACCGACAGATACGTTCTGAAATACGTCAGGGCTTATTGTTTTGTTGCATTGTACGGCTGCAGATTTGTAAACAAAAATTTCTCTTTCGTCGCTAGAAGAGATGGATGCTTTGGCGACCCTCCTGTGTCCTGCGTCCCTGTTTTCGCACCTTTCCACGGCACGGCGCTGCCCTACCCGCCGCAAACGGCGTCTCGGACACGCCCGTTAGGCCCACGGCCGTCTCGCAGATGTTTGTCGTGCTTGTACTGTCATATGGGCCACGACCCGAGCGGCAGCGAGCGGCAGTCGAGCAAAGTCGGGACAAGTCGGGACGGGGACAGGGGATAGGAATGGTGCGAATGCACTGCGAACTACGCAGACACCTGGTGTGAGGCGAGGCGAGGCGAGGCGAGGAAGCCCACATCGCTACCAGTGGCGCCCTCCAGCACGACACTGCCACACCCCGCACAGGCCCTCCGCTGGACACCAGGGACAAGATGCGCCCTCCGCTAGTGTCGAAGGCTGCACGCGCCCAGCGAATGACAGGACGTGCAACGAGCAGCAGTGCGTCTCACACACGCGGCGGTGCGCCCGCTAATTCGGCCGTCGCTCCGCTGGGACGCCGGGCGCGCCCCCCCGCGCCGTCCTCGAGGAGCCGGCTGTTGCGGAAGGAAGTGCTTTCGTCAAATGCGGCGGAAAACTAACATTTTGTGTATTGGGAGAGAAGCCGAACGCGTATTCTGCCGTGCTCCTACATTACATGAGTGCCAACGGCCATACCATGATGATTGCACCGGTTCTCGTCCGATCACCGAAGTTAAGCATCATTGGGCCCGGTTAGTACTTGGCTGGCTGCCCGCCTGGCAACACCTCGGTGCCGAGCGAGCAGTACTTCCGTGTGCGACTTGGTCGGCGGCGCCTCGTGTGCCGTCTGTCTTCTGCCTCGCGGCTACATTTCATCAAGTCCGTAAGTAATGGAAAGTTTCTATGATGCTAGTGAAGAGCGTGAAAATAACGTACAATGTGAATTCGATAGTTCCGTCGGAAAACCGTCAGCTTTCGAAATTCATCGCTGGATACTCGAGGAATTGTGTTTATCGACCGATGACGTTCTTGGTGTTCAGTTTGACACTTTTATTAATTCTGTGTTTTTGAAGTTGAAAACTCCGGAATTATGTGATACTGTTGTCAATGTTAATAATGGCGTCCGTAAATTTAGACATCTAGACGGTCGCATTAGTAATGTGAATATTTCTCATGGTGGGTTTGGCCTTCGAAATGTTCGTGTGTTTAACTTGCCTTTTGAAATTCGGAATGACACGATATCTCGTCATTTGCGGCCGTACGGGACCGTGCTATCTGTTACTAAAGAAAAGTGGTCCTCCGCCTATGTTTTTCAAGTTGAAAATGGCGTGAGGAGTGTTAAGATGGTCGTACGACAGCATATTCCGTCCTTTTTGCTAGTTAACGGTCATCGTGCTTTCATAACATATAGTGGTCAACCTCAGACGTGCTCTTTTTGTGGTGCTGTCGGTCATTACCGACAAAACTGCCCTAAACGTAGGCCGCCTGTTCAGTTGCCACGTGTGGATGTGTTAGGTGGGCCTAGTTTTGCCTCTGTTGCTGCGACGAGTTTAGGTTCCGCCCCCCCCGCACGTGTGCAGCTCGCAGCCGTCCCCCCTGTGCCGACCGCCCGCTGACGCCATGGATACGTCTGTTCCCGATAGTGACTTTGTTTCTGTACCTCCTGTTGAGCCCTCTTTGGTCGCGGATGCGACACCTGTACCTATTACTAAAAAACCGATAGTGGACGATGTTTCACCGAAATCCGTGCCGCTGTCGGCCGTTGTTCCGCATCCTGTCCCGGTTGCGGAACCCGATAAATCGGCGGTTGTTCCAACTCCCGTCCCCGACAGTGTCTCTGTTGCCGGTGATGTTGTTGTTGACAGTGAGGCTTTTACTGCGCCTAAACCCCGTAGAGACCGGAATGTTGCTCGGGCTTCTGGCACACCGCGTTTGCGTAGTGCCAGTAGTTCT